>NC_133538.1:346131783-346443970 GCF_048544455.1 Silene latifolia
CTCGTGCACGCCTCCCAAGGTATGTTATAAGTCTTTGATCTCACTTATCCTCACACTTAGATTTCGTATTTGACATACAAAACCGACCCACAAGATCGTCTTTATCGTTCATCTTCAACTTTGGGATCCAAGTTCCTCCATTGTTACTTCAACTCGACACTGATTTCTCAAATCCAATTACAAACTCTTTCAAATAACTAAAGAACAAGTGTAATCGATAGTAACATGATATAACTCACAAAGTACCACTTTTGACAGTTGAACTTCACCCATTCGACCCTCTTAATACATAGTAAAACCGTCTCATCACCCTTGGACCGGGCTCGATGGGAGGGGGATCAGTCAAGTGAACGATCACGTTATCGGATAACGCGACGCTCTTAATAGTGGATTCCCATTCAACAAAATTGCTTCCATCATCTTTCAAAGTATATTTGTCCATTACGGGCCTTAGCCAAGAATCTTTTCCTGGTCGAGTAGTGGAAGAAGATGCCACTGCGAATTATGAAGCTATAACAAAATAAGGAAATATTTAAACATTCATTGTTATATACTTGTAAAACATTTTTTTATCAAGTTTTAGCATTTATATAATGATCTCTCACGAAATTATATAAATGATTTCGAGACCCGCTTCTTAGATAAAAAATGAACATGTTATGCCACCTTTTATGTAAAATAACGGTAAGTCAACGTTTGACAAATTCTACTTTTAGAAATCTCGGTTGACGAATTTCAATTAAATCCATCCTCTAGCCCCGGAACAACTCTTTTCCCATTGAGTCCACCCTAATTTTCGCACGTGATCTCATCACGTTGTGGTTGCCCCAATGAACACGGGATTCATAGGTGTTACTAGTTGATAAGGCTAATCTCAATTATTTTATATGTGAGAGATCTTGTCAATTTAGTTATAAATTCCCTATAAGTGAACTAAGTCGGTGAATGTAAATAACCGTGAATCGACAATCGAGTAATAAAAATGCATGTGAGTGGCGATTTTGTCGTGAGCGGAAATTAAAAAGCAACCAAGCAAATTAGAAATCCTAGTATGGCCACCTAGTTAAATAAGAATAACTAGATTATTACAAGTTCAGAAACGAACTCCTTGGTCCCTTGCCTCTTCATTGGAACATCATCCAAAATGCCTTCATCTTGTGGGACTTGGAACTCCTTTCCAAAAAAACACCGTCTCGAGGAAAGTCCATCTTATGGAAATGCCTACTATAATCAAATTACATAGCATTTCCTATTATACATTAATTAAAATAAAAAAAATGAAATTTACTAATTAGTTACAAACCGAGGATACGAGATCGTATTTAAATTAAAAACAAATCGCTATTCCCATTCATTACGTGTAATACCCGCCCTTTTAGAAACCCTTTGACCAGCGTCTTGGGACCGGTAATAGTTCTTAGAAGTGCGTGCCAAAGCTATCTTGGGTACGAGTTATGTGTGGTACTCGATAGAGTAGAGGCTACTCGATCGAGTAGCGTGGTTACTCGATCGAGTAGGGGGTCACTCGATCGAGTATGTGGGGTACTCGATCGAGTTTCGGGTTTTCAGCGAGAGTTTTTAATCGCGTTTTGTTAAATCCGCAAATCATTTCCCTTCCCCATAAAACCTCCATGGAAGCCTTTTGAAGGTTCTTGTGCCTTAGGAGAGCGTCACTTGAGTCGGGTAGCGGTCTTTTGACGGGTTTCTCCTTATAGGTATGTCGTCATCATCATCCGTATCCTTGTCTTTGCAGTTAGGGTTTGCTTGGTCGTAATAGATGATTGTGTTGTGGTTATAGGCATTGCTTGATTGCTGGATATGTCGTATGTTGGCATGGATTGGTTGCAGTTGCTTAAAGGTAGGTTCGGCTACTCAGTTTCTGTAGATGGTCTAGTGTATCGGTTGTTGTAGTTGTATTGTGGTTGTTGTTTATTGTCGTATTCGTATTGCAGCGGTTGTTAATTGTGATTGTTTGTCTTTGGTTCTCGAGATGCGTTCTCGGCTGAGTGGAGTCACTTGCGGGAGTGGCTTCACGCCCTAGTTTCGCCCTTCGTGGAACCCGCCACGGGAGGGGATGTGCACATTAATGGGACAGGGTTATCGCTCGGTATGATGAGCGGGGATTTGGTGGGTACGGCTGCGGTCCCCCACTGGTAGGGCTGGTCCAGTGGACAGTCGGTGACAGAGATTGATCGGTGTGGGTGTGCTTGTGTGTGACTAATTGTGTTGTATTGTATTGTTAGGTGTTGTTGGCATTGTTGTGTCTTATCTCAGTACTGACCTTGTGTGGTTGTTTTCTTGTTTTATGTGTCTGCCGTGATCCCTTATGGTGAGCAGTCAGTCTTAGCAGTGTTGATATCGTTGATAGCCGGAGTCAAGGCGCAGGATGACTCTTCACAAGATTTGATAGTAATAGCCAGTAGCCTTTGAGTTGTATCTTTTATATCGTCAGTTGGTTTTAAATCACTTGTAATATAACATTATAGTTCTTTTATCGACATTTGATTATTACTGTCCTCGGGCAACCGAGATGGTAATACCCTTATATGCTAAGGAAGGCCTAGTTAAGGCTCCTCTGGATATGGGGGTGTTACAAAGTGGATCAGAGCGACGATTTTGAAACCTATAACAAATGAACTTAATGAACTTAAGGAGTCTAATAAAATGAACCTGGTGTATGTATAATGGGAGCCCCAGCCGATGCTAGATTTTGGGTGAGTAGGCGCCCTCATTTCAAAATCTTGGCCCCATAGTACTTAAGCCAGTCACAAGGTATGGGAATGTGGAGTCCGTGTGTATATATGTGATGTGTATGTTAGTTGTGTCGGAATTATTTGAGGTTGAGTCTTTGCTAACGTAGAGATGGGTATAGTAGTTGCGTTTGGATGGTGCTTAGTGAAGTATTGGCATGATTAGTGAACTTATACGATGATTATGAGAAACGTGACAAAAGTTTATTTGATAAAAATGCGTGAAAATGTGAAAGTGTATGTCGTGACATGAAGGTGATCATGTTAGTGTTTGCTTCAGGATGTTAATAACGGTAATTATGTACGAGTTTATAAACCCTACCGTAATTACAATGATGATAGTTATAGAATTGTTGAGTTATAATATGAAACATAGCATATAGTAATGCGTATATGCCTTGCTTATTGGTTGAAATTTTCCGCTGCGTGACAATCAATTTATGTAAGATGATTTGCTTATGATTGAATTTGGAACATGATAGATTAATTTGCTATGTAGAGTATACATTACATTTTTATGACATATGAAAGAATGAATTATCGTTAATTATATGTTTCAGGTTGATGTGAACACGAGTTTGGTAGTAAGGTGGTAAGATAAGTTTAAGTAAGGTATGATGACGTGATTATGCTTATGTATGACTCGGTAGCAGGTAAACCGAGTTGGGTAATTTGTTGTAGCATAGTATGACATAAGCCTTAATTGTTGAGACGATATGGTGTGCTTGAGTAATAATAGTAATACGTGAACGAGTATGATAACTGGTGGCGAATTCCGAACTTACTTTGGAATCGACACGCGATATTGTTTTTGCAGGAACCATCTATTTACTTCGTATTTCTGACCGAGTACTTAACTATACTTGACCGAGTGTGAGTGCTTACTAGATGATGTGGCATGCGATGTCGTCGGGTCACATCCAATCAAAACACATTTATAATACTCAACAAACAACTAGTTAGCGGTAAGTCGAGGTCGATCCATGGGACGGTGTGCTTTGGGTTCTAAGTCTATCTATCTCAATTTATGCTAGTGTCACAATTGATTTGGGTTTGTAGTTGTGTTTTAGAATAATGCAAGCAATATAGTAAACCAAGCAATAAAAGAAGGATGTAAACAAATGATTAAAAGTGCTAGGATATCATGGAGTCATAGGGGATTCATGGTGTTGATCATACAAACATGTTTACAATTATAAGCAAGCAATTAATGTTGTGAAGGAACTGAGTTGGTTTATGTCTTACGGTTCATAGGAAGAGTTGGGTCCCAGAGCCGAATCGATTAGATTGTACAACACCTACAAGTCGATTTACTTTCCTCCTATTTAACTTCTATGCATGGTCTAACAAGACTCGAGTTGGTTTATATCTTACAAGTCAAGTTGAGGAGATAAGAGATAGTTGTAAATTCAAGGATTCATAGGCTTAGCATTTCATCAAACATAACATGTGCATAAAATTGACATCACAACAAGGAATCAATTTAATCATGTGAACATATTAGATTAAGCATGAATCAATCCCATGTTGGTTTCCCCTAATTACCCACTAATCCTAGCTAGAAGACTACTCACTCATTATCATGGAGAACATGTCATTAGTGGTGTCAATCATCACAACAAGTATAAACATGATAATAGAATGAAGAAATGAACAATAAAGATTAAAGAGTAAAGGAATTATACCAAACTTGAGATGATCCAAATAATAAAGCAAAGAATAATAGAAGAAACTTTATTGATTGATGAAGGGTTGTCAATCCTCCAATAATAACCCAATAATCTTCAATTACCCATAAGTAACAAACTTGAACAATAATTTAAGGAGAGATTAATGTGAGAATTGTGAAAGATTAAAGAGTAGTCTATTCTAATCTACTCCTAATCTAATCTAAAGAAGGATTTGTTCTAGCTAAGAGAGATCTCTTCTCCTCTCATAATACTTCATGGGTTGATTACTACAAATGGGGTATTTATAGTAGGGATTCATTAGGTTAACTAAGGCTAAATTAGTAATTGCACTTTTGAGTTTTAAGCAGGGAAACGCTGGTCTTTTTGGAAGGATGGGCATCTCGGTGAAAGATGTCGCGGTCCGTCCGTCCAGGGAGGAAGACGCGCGGATTCATGAGGTTGGGCACGGGCGTCTTCATAGGAATCCGCTCGGATTCTTTGGAGGAATCCGGGCGTCTTTGTTTCTTGGACGCACGGGTTGTTACTTCAGGACGGGCGTCTTGTGTGCAAGCCGCTCGTCTTCTGTGACAGAATCCTTTCTCTTCACTTTCTTTTTATTCTTGTAGGATTGGTCTTTAGTTCTCGCTTCCTCTTCATACTAGTCCATCAAACATCGTCAAATAGCTTCCGAATACGCACGAAAGACGGGAATTTCCGCCTTAGTATCTCCTTTTCTATAAAACATATGTAATGCGATAGAAAAGCAAATAGGGAGGTTTTGACGGATAAAATGACCATAGAATGTTATAATAGTATGAAAAATAGGCTCAATTAGGGGACTAAATGTGTGCAAATAATGATCACATCAAATATCCCCAAACCGACCTTTACTCGTCCCGAGTAAAGAGGTGACAAAAACTAGACCTTTATTTAAACTATCCTACTAATATAACCGATATGAGACAATTAGCGGGTCTCACTCCACCCCTTCAACTCACAACAAGACAACCATGAGGTAGGATGCCTTCTTACAAGGCAAGGTGGGTCTTGCCAAAATGGCGACACATCCAAGCATTAAAACACACAAAACAAGTAATGGATGCATCTACAAAAGAGTAGCCACTTTCCTCATCTAAGTGGCGGAAATTATCTAAAGGGGAAGCAATTCAAGGGTACACACTCCTTCATAGATATGGTTTCTTCAAACTACTAAGCCTAGAAGGATACCAATAAATCACCTCCAAGTTGTGTCAAGCTAGGGTACCTTTGTCCTCAATCGTTAAATTCTTTTATCAAGAGTAGACTCCCTATGGTGTTAGAAACACTGGAGGATCGCGGAATTCCCCCTCTTGCCTAGACAAGAAGAAGGGTCGTCCCCTCTCTACCATGCACAAAAATGGGTACGATGGATAAAGGGATCAATAGATATTTGAGTTTCACTTTGGGAGTTTGCTTTTGTTTTTGTTTTCCCCCCCCAATTTCTTGTGGCATATAACATTTGAGAACACTTTCTTGCCATTTCTTTTTGATTTTTGGCATTTCAACACTTGACAACTTTCAACTTTTTGCTTTTTCTTTTTTGAACATTTTCAAAGTCACCCCATATGTAGTGAGGGTGGCTTATATTTGAAGCTTTAGGAGTTCTATTTTTGCTCCTCTTTTCATTTGATGCATTTTTTTTTGCAAACTTTCTTTCACTGTTCATTTCATTGAACTCAAATTGATTTCTTTTTGTGCCCATTCCCTTTTAACATGGATGATGGATGGATGGATACATGGTTTCAAGGGTCACCTTGGAATAAACGGTAGCCAAGGAGTTATCACACCACAAGGTACTCTTGACTAGGCCTTAATCCATGGGTCAAAGGATACTACCATGACACATCCTAGGGTATTTTACAAGTATTCTAACAAGCAAAGTCTTAAGAAGAAAAAGCATCTACTAGGGCCTATATACACTCGTCAAGTTTCCCAAGTAGACGGTTTCACAAAATTTTCTAACATGCAACTACATGCCATGATGCAACTAGCTTATAAACATCCTAATGCAAATGATTCTACCAACTAATATGACATATACACTAAATGCAAATCCTAAGTTCACATTGTTTACCGCATCAATCAAAATAAAGCCACATAGTCATTAACATAAAGAGGAAAAAAGTGATTGGAAAGATCATACCATGCGGTATTCAATATCCTCATGTCTCGGATGTGGCGTAGTCGATCAATGTGAAAAAGGATAGACAAGCAAACAAACAAGTATAAACAGTATATACAATTCTACACTATAAAGGAAATGAACTTGTTTTTGGATTTTTGAAATTTTTGAAATTTTTATGGTTTTGTTTTTATGAAATTAAAAGACATATTTTTGTGATTTTTCGAAATTTTTCAATTTTTATGCATTTTTGGAATATAAATTCCCATCCCCCACTTTATTTTGGACATTGTCCTCAATGTACATTTAGGAGTAGGAATGAAAAAGAAAAACATGTTTTTGGATTTTTGATTTTATGGAAATTAAAGTGCTAATGCAATGATATGATATGAATACATGCTCTAACTAAATGCAATTCTATATGTCATATATAACAAATGAATGCAATCTAAACTATATTATATGGTGCATGTTTTCTAGTAAACTATGGTCACCTATGATCAAACCTCCCCAAACCGATTTAAGCACTATTTTTAGTGTAGAAAAGGAATAGGTTTGGTCATTAGTGCCTATGCCTGAATTCTAGTCTATATGCAACTATCAACATGAATCATGTGAAATATATTACAATGCAACTATACTATATGAACTAACTAATGCAAACGAGATATGATACAAATGCATGCGAAAACTATACCAAATGCAATGTATATACAAAAGAGAGAGGGAGAGAGGGGTATCATACAAATGGAGGTGGTGAGGTAGGCCTTTTTCACTCGTCATCCTCCTCATCTTGGTAGCCATATTGGTGAGAGCTCCCGGCTTGGTCATACCCTCTTGCTTGGCCCCAATACCCTCCTTGGTCAAACTCTCCTCCTTGACCCGAGCACCTTCCACCTTGGTTAGAATGCTCTCCGCCGTCGCGATCCCAAGCTTGGTTCCCTTGATTAGGGAACAAGTGTTGTGGTTGTGCCCAAGAGGGCTTAGGACAATTGGGGTCAATATACCCTTGTTGAGCAATGTTATAGTATTGGGGATAAAGGGCCAAGTAGTTGTCGACCCTCTCTTCATGTACCGCGAGGTCCACTCTATTCATGAGTTTCATCAAATCATTAATACCCGGGGTATTAGGGATTTCCGGTCGGAATTCGGTATGTGGAGTAGGGTATGGTGGGATGGGCACATAGGAAGGTGGGCGAGTAGGCCTTCTCGGTACCCCATGAGGTACTTGTTAATGGTGGGGCGGCTCTTCTCTTTGAGGGGGATTGTCGAGAATTTGGATATCAAGGAGGTAGCTTGGTAGAGGCGAATATGGGCTCAATCTTGGGTCAATGCCAGGTATCTTCCAACCCTCAAGGATGATTGAGGTGCATCCTTTTGTGTACCACTCTACACTCCCATCTTGAGTGTAGTTACACCACCGGTGATAGGTGAAGACGGTGTGCTCATCAATCAAAGTCCTCCCCTCAAGAGGAGTATAGATCCTACGGGTGTTGAACCCGGGGCAAAGGTAGTTGGCCAAAATAGTAATTAGACCTCCCATTACAAAGGTCTTGAGTTGGGTGGTCCCTTGAGCAAAATCATGAAACCTAGTAAGTGTCTCAAGGGGTGTGTTGAAGTTATAGCGCCTCGTCCCTCGAACATTCAAATAGGACTCAAGAAAAGTTAAATCAATGAGAGTACACCTATCTTGTTCGTACCTCCCATTGATGGTACCGGCCACAAAGCGCTCGGTGATTCGAATCACCGGATGTTGGATGGCGAAGGTATAGTATTGCTTTAAATCGGTAAAATTCCTCCCGAAAATAGCCCTCCAAAGATGGTCCACATCGAAATTAACGGGTTTATCGGTATAGTTGGTGGGCACTTCAAGACCGAAAATGTAGGCAAATTGATCAAGGGAAAGACTATGGTCTAGGTTGCACAACCTAAACTCCTTGCCCACAGTTGTTCGAGTATTCGTTACAATGCGAAGGCTACTCAAAAAATCAAGGGTGAGACTAAGGTACGTCTCCTCATGGGCATGGAAAAGTTTTCCAATCCCAAGGCTATCAAAGAACATCTCGGTAGGGTACCTTATCATAAGGGTTTCCAACACCCTAGTATCTATGAATTGAGTGGGTTCATAGTTCTTACCTAGCAATTTGACAAAGTTCTTGCGGTGGTCATCGGATTCAAAAAGCACCTCTTGGAAGTACTCAAGTTGTTCAATTCCTCCTCTCATTATGGGGCGGAAGTTCCTTGGTAGCGCTACCTCTCGCGGAGTTGATGAGGATGATCCTTTGCGCTTCCTTCCGGTGGATTCAACCAACTTCTTAGCCTTTCCCTTGAGGTTCATCATCTTGAAGTTGAGGAAATGGGGGTTTTTTTGGCTTTTGATGTGAGGGGAGTGTTTTTGAGGAAGGAGATGAGTGTTTTAGGGTTTTATAAGGTGAAGAAATGAGGGAGAAAGGGGGTGATTTTATAGAAGAAGGGGGAATCTGAGCGGATAAGGGTGGGACATGGCTGGATTGTTCGAGAAAGAGGGCCCAATCCGAGCGTCTTTGCTGCGGGACGGGCGTCTTTAGCTTCTAGAAGACGGGCGTCTTCCTTCAAATCCGCGCGGATTTTAAGACAGGGTCTCAGCTAATTTGGGAGCAGGAAGAAGACGGGCGTCTTTTGCGTTGAGACGGGCGTATTACTCGGGACGGGCGAATTTTTAAGAATCCGCTCGGATTTCCTTACAGTTTCAAAATCTTGCTCCAGATGACATACAGGATGGGCGTCCCGTGGAGAATACGAGCGTTTTCTTTCAGGACGGGCGTCTTGTCCTGAATCCGCCCGGATTCTTAGACAGTGCGCGCCATTTATTTGACGAGGGTCCTGGACGGGCGTCCAGGCCTCGGGACGGGAGTCTTCAGCTCCTTTCCTTCTTTTTCTGTATTTTCCTTGCACAATCATACCCTTTCATCGATTTGCTATTCTTCCTTATCTTTTTCTGAAATTTGCTCAATAAAAATGTAAGATGACTCTCTCTCTCACTACTCTCATGCAAGAAATCAAATACAAATGCAAGAATGTACAATATTATACAAAGTAAGGGGTCCAAGAAATATCATACAAATGGTGGTTTGAGATAGGACTCCACCAAAGTAATTCAAGTTATAGAAATTCTTGTCCATAGAGCTCAAGGCTCTTAACAAGAGATCAAAAGCTTGTGAACAAGCTCCAAATAGACACAAGTATGGGTTGCTCCATTTGAACATGAAATTTGGCCAAGGAAGCTTGTAAAATGCTCTTTCTTTTGCTTTGTCCTCGGTATTAGAGCTTTCCCAATGTTTCCGATAAACAAGCCCATGATTCTTGTCAATACTAGACATGAAGTATGGTTCATTTTCATCAGTAGACTTCCATTTACCAACTTCTTCTTCAATTTTGGTAATGATGATAGCATTTGAATTTGTCAATCCTTCAATAGTAGAAGGAGAATTTTCATGGCATTGATGATCAAGTTCCTTAGAAGTTGTCATTGTGGGTGCCAAATCTCCACAAGTGGCTTCACGAGCAATTTTCTCTTTGAGCTTTTTCACCAAGTAGCTTTTGTACGATACTTTGGCCTTTTGAAGAAGGTCTACCATATCCTCTTCAATGATCATTGGCTCCATGATAGGTGTCAAGTAGTCTTTATGAGGAATAGGGGAAGGACTTTCTTCTTCATGATAGGGTATCTCAAATGTCTCAAGGATAGGCTCCTCAAGCAAGGTGATATTACGAGTCCATCCTTTAGGCTCATCATCATTGTTGCTATCTTCATATGAATCATAAATGGGGGCTTCATTTAAATCTTTCTCCAATGTCTCAACATTCACTTCAAAGGACACACCCTTATACTCACAAAGGTTAAGAGTACTTGACTTACTCAACCTCACGTCTTCCTCATCGAACATAACACTTTCATAGTCATAAGAGCTCAAGGAGATTGGCTCTTCCCATTCTTCACTTTTCATGTCAAAAGTTACTACTTCAAATTCGCATTCATGCTCAATGTCCAAAGAACGGTGGGGAGTGATTGCTTGGGATTCTTTCATTTGGGCAATTTGAATCTCCAATTCCTCACCTTGGGCAACAATGCCTTGAAGAACATTATCCCTCTTTTGGCTATCCTCTAGCATTTGTTTGAAGAAGTTTTGTTGATCTCCCATCATTTGGAGAATCACATTTTGAATGGGTTCATTTTCTTGTTGTGGGTAAGTGTGAAAGTGATTGTATTGTGGCAATTGAAACTCATTTTGTTGTGGGTATTGAGTGGGTGGTCGTTGTGGATATTGGATGTGAGTGTTTTGGTTGGAAAATTTGGGGTGGTAGTTAGGATTTTCATTGTATGAGTTGTAAGGTAGGTTTGTGTTGACTTGCTCCTCAAACTCCCCATACTCATAGTCATACTCAAAAGATCCAACATATACTCCATAAGTCAAGTCTTGAGCCATCATAGCTAAGACAAGGAAACAACTACAAGCATGGAAACTACACAAAAACGGTAAGAACTATCCTTGAGGAACAAGTTCCTCAAGGTGAAAGCAAAATCAAAATAGACAAACAAGTAAGAGCTTAATCACATAGCACCATCTCCGGCAACGGCGCCATTTTTAATGTGACATGCGACATCGCGGGTGACCCGGGATCGATCCCCGGCAACGGCGCCATTTTTGATGTGGCATGCGATGTCGTCGGGTCACATCCAATCAAAACACATTTATAATACTCAACAAACAACTAGTTAGTGGTAAGTCGAGGTCGATCCATGGGACGGTGTGCTTTGGGTTCTAAGTCTATCTATCTCAATTTATGCTAGTGTCACAATTGATTTGGGTTTGTAGTTGTGTTTTAGAATAATGCAAGCAATATAGTAAATCAAGCCATAAAATAAGGATGTAAACAAATGATTAAAACTGCTAGGATATCATGGAGTCATAAGGGATTCATGGTGTTGATCATACAAACATGTTTACAATTATAAGCAAGCAATTAATGTTGTGGAGGAACCGAGTTGGTTTATGTCTTACGGTTCATAGGAAGAGTTGGGTCCCAGAGCCGAATCGATTAGATTGCACAACACCTACAAGTCGACTTACTTTCCTCCTATTCAACTTCTATGCATGGTCTAACAAGACTCGAGTTGGTTTATATCTTACAAGTCAAGTTGAGGGGATAAGAGATGTTGTAAATGCAAGGATTCATAGGCTTAGCATTTCATCAAACATAACATGTGCATAAAGTTGACATCACAACAAGCAAGCAATTTAATCATGTGAACATTTTAGATTAAGCATGAATCAATCCCATGTTGGTTTCCCCTAATTACCCACTAATCCTAGCTAGAAGACTACTCACTCATTATCATGGAGAACATGTCATTAATGGTGTCAATCATCACAACAAGTATAAACATGATAATAGAATGAAGAAATGAACAATAAAGATTAAAGAGTAAAGGAATTATACCAAACTTGAGATGATCCAAATAATAAAGCAAAGAATAATAGAAGAAACTTGATTGATTGATGAAGGGTTTTCAATCCTCCAATAATAACCCAATAATCTTCCATTACCCAAAAGTAACAAACTTGAACAATAATTTAAGGAGAGATTAATGTGAGAATTGTGAAAGATTAAAGAGTAGTCTATTCTAATCTACTCCTAATCTAATCTAAAGAAGGATTTTTTCTAGCTAAGAGAGATCTATTCTCCTCTCATAATACTTCATGGGTTGATTATTACAAATGGGGTATTTATAGTAGGGATTCATTAGGTTAACTAAGGCTAAATTAGTAATTACACTTTTGAGTTTCAAGCAGGGAAACGCTGGTCTTTTTGGAAGGATGGGCATCTCGGTGGAAGATGTCGCGGTCCGTCCGTCCAGGGAGGAAGACGCGCGGATTCATGAGGTTGGGCACGGGCGTCTTCATGGGAATCCGCTCGGATTCTTTGAAGGAATCCGGGCGTCTTTGTTTCTTGGACGCACGAGTTGTTACTTCAGGACGGGCGTATTTTGTGCAAGCCGCTCGTCTTCTGTGACAGAATCCTTTCTCTTCACTTTCTTTTTATTCTTGTAGGATTGGTCTTTAGTTCTCGCTTCCTCTTCATACTAGTCCATCAAACATCGTCAAATAGCTTTCGAATACGCACGAAAGACGGGAATTTCCGCCTTATTATCTCCTTTTCTACAAAACATATGAAATGCGATAGAAAAGCAAATAGGGAGGTTTTGACGGATAAAATGGCCATAGAATGTTATAATAGTATGCAAAATAGGCTCAATTAGGGGACTAAATGTGCGCAAATAATGATCACATCACTAGACCGAGTAGACCTCACCCGATCTAGTTAGGAAGCTATGACGTCGGGATGTGGAAATTTTCTGCAGATACTCGACGAAATAGCGCCTACTCGATCGAGTAGAGGGCACTCGATCGAGTACCCTAGACACTCGATCGAGTAGGTTACTGTACAGTGATTTTGCGGGTTTCTTAAAACCCTTACTCTTTCTTATTCTCCTCATTCTTCTTCCTTATTTCGAACCCTAAGCTCTAAAACTCCTCAAAATCTCTCATACTCTTGTGTTGGGGGTGATTAGTTTGGGTTAATTGCTTGTTAGTTTTTGTTCTTTTATTTTCCCTATTTAATCAAGGTATAATCTTTCCTCTATTTACATGTTTTTATTGCTTTAAATTGTGGGAATGAAGGTGGAATCTGAAATTTTCGATTCATAGGGGCAAATTATTGCTTTTAATTGTTGTAATATGATCCACATGCCTTCTTTCCTTGATTGTTGGTGATTAATTGCTGTAAAATAGACTAGAAATCGCAATTTGGGGGCCGAAATTTCTAGGGTTATGAAATCAAAAATTTATTTTGATTGTTTTACATTGATTAGATGATGTAATTGAGTACTATACATTGTTTATATCATGTTGAAGAATGAATTTTGATGATTTTCACCTTAAAAAGTTGCCGTAAAACTCCGTCTTAAAAGTGCTCCAAATGGAGATTTGTTTTCCATATTTGAAATTTGGTGTTGAATATGAATGTTTAGGTAAGGGATAAACTTCAATATGATAGGAGTGATGTTAATTGATGGTGAATATGTCAAAATCGTTACAGCTGTAAAGACCGTCTGACAAGTTTAATTGAGTTGTTTGTTTCTAATATTGAAGGTTGATGATGATATGTTTAAATTTCTTCTCTATGAGTATGTCTGGATATCCCACATGATGTTAAGTAATTATATGAGATAGCATATTGAGTCAGTAAGTAATATCCGAACTAGTTGAGTCGATAGTGTTAACAAGCTAAATTATTCAACTATGAAGACCGTCTGAATCTGAATTACCATAAACTGAGGTTATATATATCAAATTGGGAACTTGCTGGTGAATTGTGTACCTAGCTGAGTATGTAAAGTCCAATTACATGAAGTATATGCTTTACATTTTTATGCAAGTTGCTTGAGTTATATGCTGAAACAGATGCCGAGACTGAACATAGGGACCCGACAAAGCAAAAGGGGCAGGGCTTCACAACCTGAGACTGGGGAGGGGAGTGGACCCGTGGTACCCGCGGTACCGGAATAACCTTCAGTAGTGTTTGTAGGTTTCAAACAAAGAGAGCGTTTTGTGGTTTTGCAAAAACGCAAGATGAGGCCAACCCGGTGTGTGGATACCACACTTCTGACTGATTTGGGGATAGAGACGGATATCCGTCACATATTTGAGACCTTGGGCTTTACGGGTTTGTATCGGCTGAGGAAACATTCCTACCCTTTTCTTACCTTGAAGTTTATGAGCTCCTTTAGTTATGACCCAGCTGCCCAAACCGTTGAGTTTCGGTTGATGAACACAAGTTTCTTCCTTACTATGGACCTTTTCGCTTCTCACCTTGGGTTGGCCAAGCCTCCCAAGGATTCCATCACTGATATTCCTGCTGAGTGCGGTGTCTGTCGCCTAATGCCTTGTCTTACCGGGAAACCACCTCCCACCTCAAGCAACATGCTGATTAATGATGTTCAGCATGTTACATTAAGGATCTTTCTTCGTTCTCTCTCGAACCTCCTTTATGATAGACCGGATATCAGTAAACTGAACAATCATGAGGTGTTGCTTCTGATGTCTTACTTGAACCCGGAGCGGGCCAGAAAGGTGGTCTTCAATGCTCCTGCCATCGTCTGCGCTAGCCTTGCTTTGATGGCTACTGCCACTTCCCGGTACCTAAGTTATGGCGTCATCGCCACTCGGTTAGCTGAAAAGCTAACCTCCTTTGAGGCTTCTTTGGAGTATGTGCCTCTGGCTACACCGGTGCCTACGATGGACCGTGACTACTATCTCGACCTGAAATGGTTGAGAACTTTGGCTGACGGTAGCCTAGCCTGGAGAGTGTGGGGGATGAGTTGGATGAGGATCCCGGCTCCTGAGCACCTTTCACCGACCGAGCCGTTACAGCCGGTGGTGACAGCTGTTGACTCCGACGAGGAGGAGGAGGATGATGATGTGCACCGCCAGTTGCAAACCTACCTTATTGATGACACGATTCTCGAGGTGATGCCCGAGCCGAGGAAGGGAGAGAACGCGGCGGTAGCGGAGGAGAGGCCCAGGTTGGGGAGAGGACCCCGTCGAGTGAGAGAGGGGACCGCTGAGACTAGACCACGGCTGGTTGCACCACCGCAGCAGCACCCTTTTCCGTGCTACCCTTACCTCGACACCCCGGAGACGCGATCGAGCTACTTAGCAGAGAGAGTGTCATCTACCTTGACACTCCGGAACATGCACGAGATGGCGTACACTTAGGGGATTTGGACAGAGGGACCGCATCCGGTATGGTGGAGTGGAGTTGGGGACTATAGTGGGGTTTTCAACTCTTACGGGGTGGATCAGTCAGCTTGGGGGACGCCTCAGTCCTTTGCCTATGGTGGCTTGACCCCATGGTACGTAGGTCCGGGAGCTGGAGCGGGAGTTGATGCAGGCATTGGGTCATCGGGAGCGGGGACTTCGGGAGGCAATGGTGGTGGTGATGAGGTGATGGAGGAGGAGCAGCAGCGGCAGCAGGAGTGATACTCCTATTTCTTTATTCTTGGTTATAGTCATTGGTGTTGGATGTTAGTAGTTATTAGTAGTTAGGACTTTTACTTTCGGATTTGTATGCTTGGCCATAAGGCCGGATTTGATAGTTGACTTTGTTGCAGGATTTTGTGAGTCGGGAGGTCATTCCGACTCAAGTTATGTGACGAGTATGTATATATACATGTGGGTTATGACAGGTTTTCCAAGGCTTTTGACCTGTAGGTACTCGACAGAGTACCCCATAGTCGGTCGAGTTTCTTTGCGGGTATAGCGATGTGAATTGATGCATTCTGATCTCAAGGCTACTCGATCGAGTAGCCAAGACACTCGATCGAGTAGCGGGCACTCGATCGAGTACCACTAGTTACGCGATCGAGTAGCACTGTTACAGGAACTTTTGAAAATTAAAAATCGTTTAATTGTTATATAATTGCGTGTTTGATGTTTAACATGGTTATTAGTGACTGGCAACATGTTCGGACCGTTCATTTCATGTGTTGGAAGTCGTGCTTGGTTTTAAACGTGTATTTGCAATGAATAAGGGAGTTGTAATTATTCTTATTGCATTCGTTTTACATCCGTTTTGTCTACAAGTTATATTTCACCGAACTCTATATATACGAATTCAAATGATATGCTTATACATGCTTGACAGTGACTAGTTGTTCCAACATGGTTGTATATATCTTTATGTTGGACTGGTTGTACGAGTAATATGATAATGTCTATAATGAATAAGAAGGTTTGGATTTATGTTACAATGCAAGTAATAAGTAACATGTGTGGTATATTGGTGGTGAACTTCGGGGACGAAGTTCCTTTTAGAGGGGAAGAGTAATGTCGCAAAATAAAAAGGCTGATTTTGAGGTTATGTTGTTGTTTGTTTATAATGCTTTGTTGTTTAATTACAAAATTTTCTATTGCTTTGGTCACATTGCTTGTATGAAGCTGTAATTGGTTACCTTAGTTTGTTGAGTAATTCATGCGTCGAAGTGAAAAGCAAGTTTAAAAGATGGTCATAAAGAGATAGTTGTGGTGCAATGTGTCGTAGTAGAATTGCGTTGTTGGGTAACATGGTGGTATAGTCGTGCGGCATGAAGTTGATATGAATATGTTTCGTGTTGATAGTTGTTACTAATGAGTGGGGTAATCTCATATATGATGGGTGATCGTTGTTTGTGCAGGTTTGTATTGCGAGGTTGATGTTTTACATATGATAGTTTGTAAGAGTTGATATATAAATATAGAGTGACAGTTGATGATGATGACATAGGGGAATGGTATTTCCGGAGAGTAGTGACCTGTGTCGAAAGAGGAGTGGTGTTTTTGTGTTTCCGTGTCGAGTGCGTTGAGATAGGTGAGTTGAACTTCGGGGACGAAGTTCTTTTAAGGGGGGAAGACTGTAATACCCGCCCTTTTAGAGACCCTTTGACCAGCGTTGACTGACCTTGGGAGCGGTAATAGTTCTTAGAAGTGCGTGCCAAAGCTATCTTGGGTTACGAGTTATGTGTGGTACTCGATAGAGTAGAGGCTACTCGATCGAGTAGCGTGGTTACTCGATCAAGTAGGGGGTCACTCGATCGAGTATGTGGGGTACTCGATCGAGTATCGGGTTTTCAGCGAGGGTTTTTAATCGCGTTTTGTTAAATCCGCAAATCATTTCCGCCTCATTCCTTCTATCCTTTAGTCGCCTCTTTCCCTTCCCTTCACCATAAAACCTCCATGGAAGCCTTTTGAAGGTTCTTGTGCCTTAGGAGAGCGTCACTTGAGTCGGGTAGCGGTCTTTTGCCGGGTTTCTCCTTATAGGTATGTCGTCATCATCATCCGTATCCTTGTCTTTGCAGTTAGGGTTTGCTTGGTTGTAATAGATGATTGTGTTGTGGGTATAGGCATTTCTTGATTGCTGGATATGTCGTATGTTGGCAAGGATTGGTTGTAGTTGCTTAAAGGTAGGTTCGCCTACTCAATTTCTGTAGATGGTCTAGTGTGTCGGTTGTTGTGATTGTATTGTGGTTGTTGTGTATTGTCGTATTCGTATTGCAGCGGTTGTTGATTGTGATTGTTTGTCTCTGGTTCTCGAGATGCGTTCTCGGCTGAGTGGAGTCACTTGCGGGAGTGGCTTCACGCCCTAGTTTCGCCCTCCGTGGAACCCGCCACGGGAGGGGATGTGCACATTAATGGGACAGGGTTATCGCTCGGTATGATGAGCGGGGATTTGGTGGGTACGTCTGCGGTCCCCCACTGGCAGGGCTGGTCAAGTGGACATTCGGTGACGGAGATTGATCAGTGTGGGTGTGCTTGTGTGTCACTGATTGTGTTGTATTGTATTGTTAGGTGTTGTTGGCATTGTTGTGTCTTATCTCAGTACTGACCTTGTGTGGTTGTCTTGTTGTTTTATGTGTCTGTCGTGATCCCTTATGGTGAGCAGTCAGTCTTAGCAGGTGTTGATATCGTTGATAGCTGGAGTCCGGGCAGGGATGAGTCTTCACGAGATTTGATAGTAATAGCGAGTAGCCTTTGAGTTGTATCTTTTATATCGTCAGTTGGTTTTAAATCACTTGTAATATAACATAATAGTTCTTTTATCGACATTTGATTATTACTGTCTTCGGGCAACCGAGATGGTAATGCCCTTATATGCTAAGGAAGGCCTAGTTAAGGCTCCTCTGGATATGGGGGTGTTACATTAAGGGTAATAACGATTAAAATAACTAAGCCATACTAGGTACAAATTATAAAAATACTTGAAATAAATGACATTCATTCATTCAACATAAATAAAATGCTTGAAATGCTATATAAAAATGCCAAAATCACCCCTAGCACAATCATAAGTATCTAGCTCGGTTTTGTGGACTTAATCGATTTTTAACCGTTTAAAAATCAATAATCAACGCTTAAAATATGTTTAAGCTCAAACTAATTGTCTAAACTGTTTTAAAACATAAACATTAGTCCCCAGTAATTTGTTGATAATTAATTAGATTGAATTGATATTATTTGCTAATTATATAGGTTTTAACATAACCTTTTATGAAATAATTCAAAATAATATAACCATTAAAAAATTTTGAAAAAAATAATTTTATATATTATGGAACATATCCAGGGACCCAAAAAGTCTAAATTTTCCATAAATTGCGAAAAAACTTTTTGAGAATTAAAATATCCATATTTATCGGTTCATATCTTTATAAAAACCAATAAACATAAAAAAGAGGTGAAATAAATTTTTCAATTTCACTTTTAATTTTTAAAATATATTTTTGAATATACAAAAATTTCTCGTGCCCAGAAAATGTCGTTCCATATTTTGAACAAAATAAACCCATTTTATTGACTTTTTAACCATAAAAATCAATAACCATGCAAAACTCAATAACAAATTATTAAATTTTACATAAAATATTTAAAACATGCATGTGGGATTATAAAAAATTATCATGGCCAGAATCAACATGAAACTGATTTTAGTTAACCTTTTAACCAAAATGCGATAATATTGACTCGGTTTTATATAAAAATGATAATAATTAGCAAAATAACTACACAAATTACCAAATTTGACCATAACCATTTTAAGGTCAGTATGTAGCATGAAATAAATAAAAAATTCGTGCCAAAACATATTTTTGCATATTTTTCCGATTTTAGATATGTTATCCTTATAACTAGAATAAAAAACTAAAATCATAATGTATGTAACAAGCCTTGCTCTGATACCAGTTGAAAGTTCCTTAACTCTTAATAGTCATCTAAAATATACATGTAAAAACCATTTTAATTTAGATGAACAAGATCTATGTCGCATGCATTAGATATTTAGCCAACAGAGGAGAGTAATAATGTTCCTTACATTAGTAGATTGGAAAATATTGGCACAACAAGATCTCCTATCTATGTTGTTCTTGAGCTTACAATAATAGGATGATCCTCCAAGAAATCCAAAGCCTCCAAAATAGAAGACCTCCAACCAATAGCACCTAAAAACAAGTTACCCAAATCCTAAAATATATTAACTAGATATATATTAGGATACCCTTGAATATAAGTTTTTAATATTTATAACTATTAGCAAATATTAATAATATATGAGATTTTTTTTTAGAGAGATGAAAGTTTCCACATGCAAAAGATGTGTAAAAATAAAATGAGTAACAACTACTCATTTAGAGAGAGAGAGAGAGAGAGAGAGAGAGAGAGAGAGAGAGAGAGAGAGAGAGAGAGAGAGAGAGAGGAAGAGAGAGCCTTGAGTGTTGTGAGCATGCTTGAATTAATTAGCATAGATAAGAGAAAAAGTAATTGGGAAGAACAAAAGAATAAGAGACATGCTTGAGAATAATTATTGTGTCCAAGATATAGTCTTTCTTATCAATTTACACGGTACCCATAGTCCAACATGGGTCCATTTTGATTTTATAATTTGTCTCATAAATGTATAAAAATCATTCATTTTTATCATCTTATATGATAAAAATGTATCCCAATTGTTTCCGTCTTACAACACTCATTATTCATACATGTACATATAATATGTACCAACACTAATCGCATTAGTCAGTTAGTACAATTTTATTAATTAATTACAATTAATTAATAAAATCCATCTCCATTTATTTATTATTCAATTATCACATGATTAAATAATAATTTATGTCGGCCCGAGGTCGTAACCCGTTCTCTCTAAATCAATCGACTAACTTTTTAATTAATTTATCAAGGGACTAATTAAAATGTATCACATAAAATTAATTAGATATTTATTAGGGCTCGTTCCTTTAGGTGTGACCGAAATGGATCAATTGATCACCCCCGTCATACGACAATAACGTCAAACTCTAGTTAGCCAACCTTTATTAATTTACGTTAATCAACTGACATGGATTACATAAATACAAGTATCCCTATTATATTCATGTAATGAGATTTAATTTGTATATGCAATATTGTGGAGAACACTATCTCCAACATGGTTTTGGTAAATAAACATGTAAAATGTGTATGCTTGACCGTTTCGTCACCGTACTCGAAATAAATCGACCTGGCACTTATGTTAGCCAAGGACGACATGCAATATGGTCAAGATAAAAGGAAAAATGAAAATGAAATAAAATGAAAGGTGTTTGATATGAACTAATTATATTAAGTTCAATACTTTGTAATTAGTCGATATTTATCATCGTATTCGGGATTAAACCGACATGTTATATGGAACCAAGGTTGATTATGAACATGACTAAAATTCTTGCAAATATGAATAAATGAAAAATGAAAGAAATACGAGATGAAAATATTCAAATCTCCATAAATTTGTTATTAACCAACGATATCATCGTTACACGGTAAAAAAACCGTCATGATATACATAACCAAGGATGATTCCGGCAATGGTAAAAAATGTTTTATCATAAAAATGATTTAAAATGGTAAAAACCGTTTTAAGAAAAGAAAGAAAAATGAAATAAAACGTGAGGAATGATGAACTCAAACACCTTGAGTCTGACCTGAGAAGCCATATGAAGTGCGAGCCCCTAGGCGAGGCAACCAGCCTCTATCTCAAGCCAAAACTCGGTTTTGGCTCGATCTTTCCATGTTTTAAATCGTCTTACGCATGTTTTATGATGCTAAAGTCATGAAAATAGTAAAAAGAACATGAAATAAGAGGATTAATTACGCCCTCATACTTACATGCTCGGTTGCTTGACGAGAAATCGACAAAGTGTAAAACTTGTGAGTCGAAAAGCTCGATTTGAAAAACCGTTTTGTAAATATGGAGTGTTGCTTTGCTTTAGTGTAGGTTTAGTTGGTTGAAGTGGTAAGTCAAGTGTTTTTAATGCACGATGACGGTACCAAACAATGTGTAAGGCTCGTGTTTCAATCAGTAAGTCGAAAACACGTGTCGGTTTTTTACTTTAGAAGTCAAGGTCTAGAATTTTAAGGGAGAAAGATGGGGCGGACTCTCACGTGGTTGTAAATGGTGGTTCTTAAGGGGTATTTATAGAGAAATGTGTGGTGTTGTGCATTTTGGGTGACGTGGCCATATTGGCAACCCATTGAGGCGCTTGTATGTGGGTGACACAAGGGGCTGTCTTATCCCTTTCGCAAATTTGGAATTTGTGGTTTGTTCTTTCCTAGGTTTTGTTGGATATGTTTTTTGGTTGATTGTATTTACTTAGCCGTGTAAGATTGTGTTTGGGTGTTATTTAGGGTGGGTACTTTGTGTTTGACTCGGGTTTGATTTTGTGTTGAGTCGGGATTTGAATTTTGAGTCGGTTTTTGGTCTAGTGTAAGTTTTGAATCTAATTACTGTCAGTGCAGCCCCGTTATCGTGCATAAAACACTCCAGGTATTTTTGAAATGTTTAAACAAATTTTTAATTTTCGAAACCATTTTCTGAGCTTTCCCACACACAGTTATACAAACCGTTGATCAAACGTAGCGATTTCTGAAATATGTTGTTGTCTGATAATCATCAGGTGTTTGTTGGGGATTCCACAGATACCGGCCCTATTACTCTTATTATTGTTCGGGGTTAAATGTATTACATGCTAATTGTTATTAATTTATTACTACTTTATGTGTACGAAAATTTAACTTTGATGTATTGTATTATTTTAATGTCAGTATAATATATATATATATATATATATATATATATATATATATATATATATAGAGAGAGAGAGAGAGAGAGAGAGAGAGAGAGAGAGAGTTCTTATGAGTTCTCCATATCTATTGAGTCCTTATGTTCTTCTAAGGGCCATTAGAGGGACTAAATGGATGGTTGAGATGGATGGGGAAGAGATGGTTTAAAGACTACTAAAAAGAAAAAAAAAAAATGTGGAAGGCTTGATTGAAATGGATGGTAGAGATTGAAGGGAAAAAAACTTATCACTAATCAATTTTCTATACACTAATTAATTGCCTTTCTCTCTCTAGCCCCTAATTAATCACTTTTTAGTTTCATATTTTATGAGTGTAACTTTGATGTTGTAAGAGTTTTATGAGTGTAACTTTGATTTTTTAAGGCGGTGTTGTATGCAAAAAATTTGAATTTATACAATTTTAACATTTTACGAGTGTAACTTTGGTCTTTTAAGGCGGTTTTGAATATAAAATTTTAACATTTTACGAGTGTAATTTTGATGCTTTACGAGTGTAACTTTGATTTTTTATATAAAAAATAACTTTAACATTTTATGAGTGTAACTTTGATGTTTTACGAGTGTAACTTTAGTATTTTTAGGTCATTTTGTGTGAAAAATTTGAATTATATTATATGTTGAATCTATAAGCAACAACACTATGAATTACCATTATCAGGTACATAAATTTTGGAGAAAGGCGTAACGGAATTGAAAGTCAGAACAATTTATGACAAAAAGCGTTATAACACAGCTGGTAGACCCAATGGGAAATCGTTCTGAATCCACTTTATCAAGAAAAGTGATAATTATAGAACTCATAAGTAACACTTAAAACACATTCAAAATTGATAACAAACTTTAATAATAACGTAGTTGATCACTTACCAAAATATGACATGAAACTCATTTTAGAGTAGTTACTATATAATACCGTCTTATGCATGCAACGGTGTTGAAAATGTCTGATTTAACAAAATAAACAATAGACACAATACAAAAGAAATAACAATAGAGTATTCTTTGGTACAATAAAGAAACTTACTTCAGTAATTATAACAAACGATACTCCAGATTCCATCGTACAAGATTAAAATCGGCGATGTGATCAAAATATGATCTTTACTACAATAAAGAACTCAGCTGAACGGGAAATCAGCCTATCAACAAAATGACTCAGGAAGATAAATTGAATGAAATACCCGATATATTTGTTTAAATAATAGTAACAATGAGCAATAACTTAAGCAAAAAAAATGCAATCAAGTGTATAAATAGATATCTAGACAAGATAATGAACTCTATTTGCAGCTTCTTAATGTTGACGTTATGACATTATGTACAATTACAGTCAAAAAGATAATAACCTAACTTAATACTAGTGTCAGAATATCCATGAGTGAGTATAATTGTAGTGGATATGCATAAACATGGGGTGCCAATCAGGGGCGGAGCCAGAAAGTAAAGGTATCTAGGGCTAAATTTAAATAATATATAAGTTAAAAATTTTAATAAGCACCAAAAAAAATTCAAAATTTTAAATTCAAAAATCAGTTAAAAAATTTATACTAAGTCTCACTCGTTCGACTTGAAATTATGCGTATTGATTGGCACCTTTAGAGTAATCAAAATTACTTGGATAAAGAAAGGGAAGTATATAACTGGTTTTGTGATTTGATTATAACTCACTCAGACATAAAATGGCACTCCTACCGTATCAATTATTAGACAAACAAATGATTGGGATTAAGGGAGATTAAAATGGGTTAAAAACTAAATTACTTGGTTACGCGAAGTAAATAGTTGTTCAGAATATATAATATGAAATACCAAGAAAATTATAACACATAGAAGCCTCATGGATGGAGTACGAAAAAATAAATAAAGCATGAGAAATACCAAGAAAATTATAAAAAGATTGTATTTAGATAGAAGGGGAGACGGAATGGGAAAAAACAAAGAAAGCAAAACAATATTACGGAAAAAAAAAAGAAACAGAATTAATTTTATTCTCACACATTATTGTTTACTTAAAAAGAAAGTACAAATATGGGTGGGTGTGTAATAGGCCTCGGACTCCCGTCTCTTCTATGGGAAGCAAAACTTCAACCACAAAGCTACCAATGTCCATATGATTTATCTTTATCACTGTATTCTATATATTTTATTTTCTGAAATTATCTCGGGCTGCAGCCTGAGTAGCTAGGCCCAGTTCCGCCCCTGGTGCCAATGCTATGGAGAAGTGGTATCGGTAGCAAACGAAGAGGCATTGTTATACTTCAGTATGAGGACGGTCATACAAAATAAAGCACGAGTTTGAAGTTTATACTTTCTATCTTCGCAGCCTTAAAATCGTTCTTTGCGGAAATACATGGAACATCTGGCAATTCAAGTTTTCAGATAAAATTTATTCCAAACCCACATAATGACACAAAAATCTCAAAACATGAAAGCAACGTTCGCTTGACACCATGTAATTAACCATTTCATGTTAATTAAAGACAAGATTACCAATGTACCATTGCTTAATGCTAATTTCTTCGGATACCCCTTTACTTTAAAATAAAACTCTTAACATCGGTTTCAGAGAATTCCAGCAACAATCTCAAAATCTATTATTTCATATAACGTGCAAATCTCAAAAGTAGCAAACCAAAAAGAAGCCCTGCACTTGATATGTGCATTTTATATAGTCTTTTTGAGCCTTTATTGCACGTATTTCTATGCGATTCTCGTAGTATTAAGCTACGAAGTGCTCCGAATAGTCTACTTTGGTTCGCTTTGCTCTATTTGTAGGAACGGACCCGAAAGTAGTGGAATCATGCCGTTTTCTGCCCCTTAGCATGCATTTATGGAGATGGAAGAATTGAAGCGGAATTCCTATGCCTCGAGAAGCGTGAAGTGGTCTTGGAAGCTAATCAACGAGTATGGAATGGTTCAGTGACAATGTACTCGATCGAAGGCTTTTGTTAGCCTTTCTGTTCGATCGAGTAGATATGGGTGGTGAGAAGACCTCGATCGAGAGCCTGCTGTTCTCGATCGAGAGGTGGTACTTTGAGGTTCCTCGATCGAGTATGTTAAGTACTCGATCGAGAAGTTCTGCCGAGGATTTGCTCGATCGAGGAGAATGAAGTTGCTCGATCGAGAGCTTTGCTAGTATACGCGAGATTTTATCGCGAGAACTTATTTATTTTGTTAATTACGTGTTTAATAAATATCTTTCCTATATAAAGGAAAGACGTCACTTAGGTTAGGTTTATCTTTTCATTTATCTCAGAAACTCTTAATTACTCTTAAGCATTCATTTAGCAGACACTTCTATTTCTCTCTTATTCGACGTTACTTCGTTCTATTGCCGGATCTTATACTTTATAATCCTTCTTACTCTCTTTATTCAATTTAATCTTTCTTTTCATATCTTTAATCCTTTTTCTTAATTTTTGCTTTAATTAGTATTATTATTGGTTTATGTTATTTCTTATTAATCATCTTTATATCATGTCTTCCTTTATTTCATTAATCATTGTTAATTCTATCATCGCCATGAGTAACTAATTCTTCTGTTGCTAGGATTAGGGGAGCCATGATATTAAAGCAATGATGTTATAATTAGATTAGTATGTTTTGATTGTGAGAACTGATTCATAGCAATTTAATTGTAATCGTTTAGTTGAGTGCACGCTTCTAAACTAGTTAATTCGGTGAAATTCAGACCTAGATCGAGAGATTGGAATGAACAGACCTGTTATAAACAGTAGACTACACTAATGAGGATGAAAGCTAAGTTAGTAGTATTTTAGGGCGGATAGCGGACTGAAAGGATCTTTCCCTTACCCTTCTCATATCACACCGACTGATCTTATCTTTAGTAGAATTTTGTAATACCATGGTGAACCGACATCCTAGCATTTCTCTCTTTATTTGATTACAACTTATTTCAATTTACTACTTTTATTGTTTTCTCTCTTTTTGCCATTTAATTCAAGTTATAAGTTTAGAAATCAAATCAAAATACCCCAATTTGTTCCCGTGACAAACTAGAATAACAAGTAGATATAATAGCCTCCCTGTGGAGTACGATACCCGACTTACCTCTGAGCCGGTTGGTTTATTTTTGATAGGGTTGCAACAGCTGTGTCAAATTTTCGCGCCGTTGTCGGGGAGGCAATTAGCCTATTTGCTTGTTTATTTCGGTTTGTCTTAGTCTCAAGGGATTTATAATTCCTCGAGACAGTTCTTATTATTTTTCTTTCTTAGTTTTGTTTATGCCCAGGTCTAACAGGTCAGAATTAGTACCAGCTGATCTTCAACCGGAGCGGACTTTTCACCGTAGACAGAACTTGTTGAGAAAGAATCTTCAAAAGGAAGCCTTGAGTACTTTTGATCGTGATGTTGAAAACTTTAAATTTGCAGAAGACCAGTCTTTAGAGGAAGACACTTCTATTTCTGCAACCAAATCTGCAAAGATGCCTAACATTGCGAGTCATTCCGAGCCTGCAGCTGACTCCATTCCTAAGGGTTTTAACCTTTCAACAGAAGATGTAAATACTTTTGATATTCGGCCATCTTATATTAATCTGGTTGAAAGAAACCTATATCGTGGAGTAGCTAGTGAGGACCCGAGGAAGCGTATAGAGGTCTTTATAGATTACTGCTCTACCATTTGCGCTACTAAGGGAGTGACACAAGACAAGATAAAGGAAGTCCTTTTTCCTTTCTCTCTTACTAATGGAGCCCGAGAGTGGCTAACTGATCTGGATAGGACTGCAGCTGGAATTAACAACTGGGAGACCTTGGCCCTTGCTCTTTATAAAAGATATTTTCCACCACAAATAACTAATGAATTGAGAGGGAAGATTACGAGTTTTAAACAAACTCCAGATGAGAACTTGTATGAAGCATTGGGTCGGTTTAAGAAGCTTGTTTGGTCCATCCCACATCATGGTTTTAACCAGTCGTTTTTGTGCAACCAGTTCTATAATGGGTTGTATGATGACCACCGCGCTATTTTGGATGCTGCAGCCAATGGTCGGTTTCAAAAGAACATTGATGATGATAAGAGCTGGGGATATATAGAAGAGATGGCCACCCATTGTGCTGAATATGGGAATCCTAGAAGAGGTATTAGAATGGTTTCTACTGATAATAGTGCACTTGTGGCACAGCTGGAAGCCATGAATGCCAGATTTGATAAGTTCAAGTTGCAGGCCGCGGGGAATCAACAGACGGTTCACTTGTTGTCTAGACAAGAGACCCTCTTATGTGAGAGATGTGGTGAGAATTGTCATACTGCAGTGGAGTGCTTTGCTGAGAAGGAGCAAGTCTATGCCTTTCAACAATATAGGCAAGGAGGCTCCTATTACAATAACCAAGCTGGAGTTCATCCTAACTTGAGATAGACTAGTCAAAATGTCTTGAATCCTACACCTCCACCGCAGCAACAAGCCTATGTACCGCCTCATAAAACTCAACAACAAGGCTTTCAAAAGCCTCCTTGTTTCCCACCGCCACAACAAGGTGCCTCTTCTAGTGGCATAAGTGATATAGCGGAGTTGAAGTCGATGGTGTAAGCATTGACAATCCAATTGCAAAAAAGTGACCAAGCGAAAGATTCTTCCATTAAGTCACTTGAATCTCAAATAGCTCAACTGGCTACTAATCAAGCTTCGAGACAACCGAGTCATTTACCATCACAACCCGACAAGAAACATCATGAGACGGTAAATTTGATCAACTTGAGGAGTGGTCTTTCCTATGAAGGACCCAAAATATCAGAAAAGAACGCTGAACTTCCTGACTCGGGGACTGATGAACAGTCGTCTTTTGATGAGAAATTGCTGAATCCAAGAAAAGTCCTCGATCGACTGATCTCTGGTGGTCGATCGAGGGACTATGCTGAAAAGGCTCTCGATCGAGCACTGATGAACAGAGGGTTCTCGATTGAGTAGATGAAAGTGCTCAATCAAGCTCTATTACGGATAAAAGTATTCGATCGAGAGGTTATATTCCTCGTTCGAGTGAATCTGATGCTGAATGCGATAATTCTTTGGCGAAGAAGAATGAAGGACTAGCTATCCCAATTACGGTCCCATTTCCGATAAGATTGCAGAGCAAGAGTATTGAGCAACAATTCGGTAAGTTTGTTGAAATTTTGAAAAGTCTTCATGTTAATGTACCTTTTGCTGAGTTACTAACCCAAGTACCCTCCTATATGAAGTTTATGAAAGATATTTTAACACGTGGGAGGCACATTAATGACCATGAGACGAAGGCTTTGACTGAAGCGGGCACTGCCCTAATTCAAAATAAGACCCCACCTAAATTGTCTGACCTGGGTAGTTTCTCTATACCATGTCATATCGGGACCCATTTCATTGATAATGCATTATGCAATTTGGGAGCTAGTGTGAGTGTTTTACCACTATCTCTTGCTAAGTGCCTTGGTTTAACAAAATTTCATTGTACTAATATGACCGTATAGATGGCCGACTGTACTTTAACATAGCCCTTAGGTGTCTTAGAGTACATACCTGTTAAGATAGTTCTTTATTCCCGTCGATTTCGTAGTCTTAGACATCCCCGAAGACTCTTATACTCCTATCATTTTAGGACGACCATTTCTATTTACCGCTCGTGCAGTAATAGATGTCGGGGGGAAGACTTTGACTTTTCAGGTAGGTGATGAGGAGTTGACCTTCTATCAGTCTAGCGTTCGCAGGGTTCCTATACAAGTCCAGCCCTGTAATGCATTACCCTTTATAGATCCTGACACGGAACCTCCAATTGATAATGTTGAATCATGTGCTGCGATTTTAACACCTCCGCCCCAGATTGGGAGCAATATGGAGGACCATTCTGTCATTTATGTTGTTACAGGTCTAGGCGGATTGGACATTGGAGATCCCGGTGATAAAAGTACAGTGAAATTTGAGCTCAATGCTGACGATGATGCCAAAGACAAAGGCCATAAAAAGGAAGAAGCGGGCCAAAGAAAAGACGAGAGTAAAGGCATATGTGGATGCAGACTACTCTCCTTCAATTAATTCAAGTTCATGGAAGCCAAAAAGGACGGTCCACGATGCTGAAGGGACCTCCTCTAGTCAGAAGCACTCTTTTGGGCTATTCAAGTGTTTTGGATGATAAAACGGGACGCCATCCCGTTTGTAAAAACAATTTGTAATTTGAGTTTGTTAGACATTTTAATTGCATTTAGACAATAGTTTTAATTTAGTTAGTTTAATTAGCTTAAGACAAAATATAGACTGCTGCTGCTATTTTGGTATTTTTGCGGGAGATATATATGCGTAAATTCCAGGTTTTGGAAGATTTCTGATCATTGGGAAGCGTGCCAAAGAGGAAAGCACTCGATCGAGCACTTTTTATGTTCGATCGAGCAACTATTCAAGAAAAACTCCTTGATCGAGTAATGTGAAGCTCTTGATCGATGAGGTCATATTTGGGGGCTCTCGGTCGAGTAACAAAAGTCCTCAATCGAGCAACTGAGAGGAAAAGCTCTCGATCGAGCATTTTAAAACCACTCGATCGAGCGAAATGGACGCATATACGTGAGGGAGTATCTCTTCTTCCTTTACTTTTGTTCATTTGAAGCAAAGAATTTTCATTTTCCCCTAATATTTTCGACACCCTCCAATTCAATCAACCTAAATCTCCATTTTTCTTCCCCAAATTACCATTTTAATTACCCAAACTCTCTTTAATTATCAATTAGACCGTTTCCCCTTTAATTTCTTCACAAAATTTCGACTCAAATTGATGGTTTTGAAGCTTGGGTTTGCGAAAAATCGCCCTATTTCGATTTATTCGTATTTCATTGGTTTTAATTGCATCTATTGTTGGGTAATCAAGTCAGGTAAGTTCCACTCCCCTTTAGTTGATGTTTAATTGCATTTTTTATGGTTGATTTCGAAATTAGGGTTTCGAAAATTCAATTTGGGGAAAAATCCAATTATGATTGCTTGCATTTTGATTAGAACTTGCTTATGATTATAGGATGGATAGTAGTGTGACTGTTTCTGCTTCTACTCCTGCTACTATTCCGTCTGTTTCTGAGTTGGTAGTCCCTGCTGTTACTACCGTCACCACCACCGCAGCTGTTACTGTTGCCGCTGCTATTCTTACTCCGGTGTCGGCCCCTGCTGTGTCGACACCTACACCTGTTACTACTGCCCTTGTCACTATTGTCCCCGTTGCTGTAGTTCCTACTGTTGTTACTGCCGCCACGGGTGTTACTGTTTCTGCAGCTGCTACTGCTTCGGGTTCCCATTCTGGGGCGACTACAGGGTCTCGCGCTGCTGCGTTATGGGCTACTGCCCTACGCGAGGTCGACACTTCCATGGAGACTTTACCTGAGCTTCCGCAGGTACGTTTCATTTCCCCGTCCCGCAGAACTCGTTTTTTAAATTTAATGGACTGTAATATGACGTCGACCCGTTTCTTTTGTCAACCATCCTTAGAAAAGTTGGGGAATTTTGAGCCCGTTGCTGAGCTGCTCAACAGGACTGGGATGTCGGGTTTGACCACCATGAAAGAGCTCACATATCGACAAGTGAGCTTAGAATTTTTTAGCTCTTTCACCTTTTCACCTGCGGCCTATGCGATTGACCTAGGAAGCAAGTATATTACCTTTTGACTGTTCAACACGACCTACACCTGGACCTTAGCTAAGTTTGGGGAGAGGTTGGGTTTAGTTAGTGACGGTCTTCAGGAGGCTCCTAGGAAGCTCCTGGCTCTGCTTTGGCCTACACTTGCACATACTCTTTTCGGTCTGAGACGTGTTGCTCACGTCCACTTACCCCTAGTCCGTTACTTTCTCCGTCTGTTAGGAGAGACCATTTTTTATCGTCACGAGCCCAACAATGCTAACAATGTCGAGTTGTCCATTTTAGCGGATTATCTGAACATTGACTGCGGTAACCCCTTTGTTTTTAACATTTCTTACTTGACTGCTCAACATTTTAACACTGTCGGGCAGAAGGCGACGGGCCCAATTGCCAGCCTTTTTCCCAACTTTTCCCGTAGCCTTCAATATTTAGATAAGGATGTAGTCATTGATGTTCCTGCTATGATTGTTATGCATTGGTTAGCAAAAGACCAACGAATATGGAAGATTGGCAGTTCCACGTCCGTGACTTTACCTTCACCTAACCTACCTCGTCTTTTAACCTTGACTACTGTGTCAGGTAGGTTACAACCACCTCCACCTTCTTACCTCCTTGACCTTACTCCTCCCGCTTCTAAGAAGCGGAAGAGGCCTCCCACTGCAGTTAGGGAGACCAGAGTGGGGTCTAGACAGACACGAGCTAGGTAGATGCCCACGCCCACGTCTATCCCTACACCTACACCCTTTGTCCCTCAGCTAGCATTACCGGCTAATTTTGTTGCTCCTCATTTTTTTGAAGCGCATTAGGTCATGGACCAAGGGCGTTGTGATACGCTTTTATTGGAGATGTGAAGGAGAGTGGCTCGTATCGAGCGGGATCAGGCACTTGCCCTATTCCCTCTATATGAGTACCACATGATGAGAGGGCGTCCTGTCCCAGTTGATTGGCCACACCCTTCTTTCTACCAGTACCCGGCGGAGGGGTACCCACAACCAGCAAGCGAGGAGGACACAGCTGAGAGGGATGAGAGGTACCGAGCTGAGATAGCTGCGGGAGGTCATCTGAGGAGGAGAGGAGAGGAGGAGAAGGACCCGTGGTTGACGAGGAGGCTGACGAGTAGCTACTGGTCTACTCACTTTCCCAGCTTGCTGACTGGTTTGGGGAAGTTCGTATATATTGTATGTATTTCTTGCTTTTTATTCTTCTTCATCTCCATCTTATTTATTTCATTTTTTTTTACATATTGGTTGTATTTTTCCCGTCCCCCATTTATCCTGTTGGTGTATGCTGGAGGACAACGAGGGCGTTGTCCGTTTTGGTTTGGGGAGGGTAATGCATCCTTTGAGTCTGCATTTGCATTTGTTTTGCATTCACATTTATTGCATTTTTGCTTGCATTGTATTTTAATTCAAAAAATGAAAAATCCAAAAAATTCGAAAATTCGAAAAAATCAAAAAATATATCACGTTTATTTTTGCATATAGGTTGAGTCGGAACGGTGGATTTCAATGATGAAATTGCAATACATTTAGTCATTTCACTTAAGCCTTGTAACAAATTGATATCTTATTGGCTTTGTCTTCTTGCATATCAACGAGTTATCTTTAATTTTAGCTGAACAAATAGACTTGAACCGATAATTTTGGCAGACTACTTATAATTTGTAAGTTTTAGAGCCTTAATAACTGGTGTCATTTGTGACCAGTTCATATAGGATTGTGATTAGCATACTCCTTGCATAGCATGTTTCAATAATTTGCACGCATATGAAATTCAATTGCTTTTTGCCTACATACATCCGGTTTAGTAGTTGGTGTCACATGTAGGGAGGTTCTTATATTCCCTTTTCCTTTCATTTTTACCCATTTTACTCCACGTTTAGCCAAATTTGCCTTTTGACCCTTAACTACATCCAAATTTAGCCTGTCGTGTCAAGCTAGTTTAGTGTATGTTTTTCCAGTATTTTGTCTTTTGACCCGAATTTGGTTTCTATTGTATTGATATGGAGTTGGTATATGAAGAAGAAGGAGGATGAGTTGGAAAAAAAAGTTTAAAAAGAATTCGAAAAAAAAAAAAGATGAAAAAACAGAGAAACCGTGGAAAAGAAAGAGAAAAAGAAAAAAAAGAGTTTGATTGTTGACGGTTTTTTCTCCTATGCATTATTTTTATCCTATGAGGAGCATTTATTTGGTTTGTGAGTTTGTGTGTCGAAATAAGGGGCACTTGTGCTTATTTCTAATGATTAAGAATCGGATATTGTGGTTGTATGGAGATTATGATTTTAATGAGAATTACTTACATTTTCCCAAAAAAAAGAATCGGATATTGTTTAGTTGGTTTTGATTAGGTTGCTACCTTCACTATTAACGTTACATTTCCAAAAATGTTTTGCCTTTTCTTACCCATTGCCTCACTTTCCCATGCTTTTGTAAGCCCTAGGCTGTGACGAACCTTGTTTGGTTGGAACGTATATGTACGGTAGTTAGAATTGTCTATCATATTAGCTGCATCCATGTTTTGTGGGTCGTAGTTTAGGTGAGCGACTATTTTTCTTCTTATCTTACACTCATGCTTGCCCTTTGCTTCATGAGAGAAGAGTGACCCGTGAGACTCCATTTTTAAAGGTCTTGCAAGGTCGACAGTTCAGCTTTATTATAAACATTATACAACTCGTTTGCACTTGACTGTTTTGCTATAAGTATTAGTTGTTTACATTAAATCGGTTTAAGTGGACGATTTTTAGCTAGCTCTGAGTTTTCTATTATGTTCCATTAGTTTCCTTATAGTTTTACTCGAGGACGAGTAAAGGTTTGGTTTGGAGAGGTTTGATACGTGCATTTTATATAGTCTTTTTGAGCCTTTATTGCACGTATTTCTATGGGATTCTCATAGTATTAAGCTACCAAATGCCCCAAATAGTCTACTTTGGTTCGCTTTGCTTTATTTGCAGGAACGGACCCGAAAGTAGCGGAATCATGCCTTTTTCTGCCCCTTAGCATGCATTTATGGAGATGGAAGAATTGAAGCGGAATTACTATGCCTCCGGAAGCGTGAAGTGGTCTCGGAAGCTAATCAACGAAGTATGGAGCTGGTTCAGTGGCAGTGTACTCAATCGAAGGCTTTTGTTAGCCTCTCTGTTCGATCGAGTAGATATGGGTGGTGACAAGACCTCGATCGAGAGCCTGCTGTTCTCGATCGAGAGGTGGTACTTTGAGGTTCCTCGATTGTGTATTTTACGTACTCGATCGAGAGGTTCTACTGAGGATTTGCTCGATCGAGAGCTTTGCTAGTATACGTGAGATTTAATCGCGAGAACTTATTTATTTTGTTAATTACGTATTTAATAAATATCTTTCTGATATAAAGGAAAGACGTCACTTAGGTTAGGGTTATCTTTTCATTAATCTCAGAAACTCTTAATTAATCTTAAGCATTCATTTAGCAGACACTTCTATTGCTCTCTTGTTCGACGTTACTTCGTTCTATTGTCGGATCTTATACTTTGTAATCCTTCTTACTCTCTTTATTCAATTTAATCTTTCTGTGCATATCTTTAATCCTTGTTCTTAATTTCTACTTCAATTAGTATTATTATTCGTTTACGCCATGAGTAGCTAATTCTTCTGTTGCTAGGATTAGGGGAGCCATGGTAGTAAAGCAATGATGTTATAATTAGATTAGTCGGTTTTGATTGTGAGAACTGATTCATAGCATTTTAATTGTAATCATTTAGTTGAGTGCACGCTTCTAAACTAGTTAATCCGGTTAAATTCAGACCTAGATCGAGAGATTGGAATGAACAGACCTGTTATGAACGTAGACTACACTAATGAGGGTGAAAGCTAAGTTAGTAGTATTTTAGGGCGGATAGCGGACCGAAAGGACCTTTTCCTTACCCTTCTCATATCAGACCGACTGATCTTACCTTTATTATAATTGTGTGATACCATGGTGAACCGACATCCTAGCATTTCTTTATTTATTTGATTATAACTTATTTCATTTTACTACTTTTATTGTTTTCTCTCCTTTTGCCATTTAATTTAAGTTATTAGTTTAGAAATCAAATCAAAACACCCCAATTTGTTACCCTGACGAACTAGAATAACAAGTAGATATAATAGCCTCCTTGTGGAGTACGATACCCGACTTAGCTCTGCTATACTAGTTGAGCTGATTTGTTTATTTTTGATAGGGTTGCGATAGCCGTGTCAGCACTATTGCAGCCAACGCCAACTTAGCATCGAGTAATAAAACTGAAAAACTCATGGTCCAAATTTCCGATATGATCGCATAATACATGGCAACTACTAATAAAACTATGCCAGAAACCATTTTCTCTTGCTAAGGCAGTTGCATATGCTTTTAAGGAACGATGGTTCAACTTTCCAACACAAGAGGAAAGGTTGTACATTTATACGCAAAGAACAGTGTAGCCAGTACAAGCAGTACATTCCACGTAGAAGCTGGTTGTTCATTGGCGACTCCACATAGTAGCTATGAGAATTCATAGAAACTATACTTGGACAGGACAAATTGTAGAAATGGGGTGCGAGAGTGTGAACTATGAAGATCAGTTCTGATAGGGACCTAAAAGCATATGAAGACCAGTTTCCACAGGGACCTAAGCTATGAGATGAGCCAAGGTGTAGATACTCGTATCCGTCGATATTGAAATTTATAGAAAACCCGACAAACACCCGATGATGAAAGGACGATATGTATTCACTAGTTGGCATTGTCATTATTTGGAGCTCGTTTTACGACGTAGAATGGACGTTATTGATGAAGTATTTTATTAATTTTTATGATATTTAAATTAATGTTTTATTAAAGTGAATTCATTTTATTGTTTTAATTTGAATTTAATTTCTTGAGTTTATTTTATTAAAAATAAAATAGATACTTGATTTGTAAAATCATTTTTGAGTTATATGATTTGAAAAATCAATTTGGAATTTGAAATCATTTTATAAACTTATTACGTCAACTGAGCAACATTAATCGGTAATAATTGGCTGACTAGAGTTTGACATTACTGTAGTTTGACGGTGGTGCTCAGTTGATCCCTTAAGGTAACGCCTAAAGGACGATTCCCTTAATAGATAAATTAATTAATTAATTGTATATTGATACAGATTAATTAATTCCTTAAAATCGAATAATTTACATATGTGAGTAAGAATATGAATCTTATTGTAATTCGATTAAATGAGATTCCTTTTACTAAATAAAATGTTATATATTACTAAAACTTTGTTTATGAAACAATTAAATTAAGAATGATCGGTTAATTATAATTACAATTTGTTGTAGATTATATTAACATGAACGATTTTATACACTTGTAATCATGAATTACTAGTCAATTATTGTATATATAATTGTATTAATATATGTAATGATATTTAATTGTTAAATATGCATTAATATTATTAATAACATGTTACATGTTACACATTATATGACAAATTGACAATTGACAAAATTAAAATGGACTCCATATTACATAAAGGAACCGGTTTTTAGAAGGTAAATGAGGTGAGATGGTTAATTATTTTATATTGTGGAAAACATAATGATTAACTTCTTAACCTAATCTACACCCTAGTTCTTTTGATAAGAACAATTCTAAAAGTTGAAGGGCATGCATTGGGTCCTTAGACCACCCCATATGTAATACTACGATTTTACGAGTCTCTGGGTACTCGATCGAGTAGCTTTGGTACTCGATCGAGTAGGCGGCACTCGATCGAGTACATCAGTTACTCGATCGAGTATCCCGGTTTACGGGTAATGTTTTGTCGGGTTTTTTTAATAATGCGAATTAGTATTTAAACCTTCCCGTCACTTTCATAATACACTTTTTACAAACCTAATCACTTTGAAAAGAGATTGCAACCTACGTACTTCGCATCCTTCGCATTATTGACAAATCCCGGAGCTTGGGAGGTCGGAATTCATCATTCTTTACATTCTTGTGATCCTTACGTCGAGGGTAAGATATACATACTGGTTTTATGGTATTTTATTAAGGTTGTTTAAACCATAATTTGGGGGTTTGGGGGTTTTGTTGTCTTTTATGATTGTTAGTAATTGTATGATCATATGTTAGGAGGAGGATTCGTAGAGGAGGCCTTTTAATAATAGCTGTTGAGACCGTCTGATTGTATTGCATTCCAGGTAGGGTTTCCCTACTCAGTATTAGTCACATGATGTGTTGGTTGTGCTTTGTGATTGTTGAATATTATCATACGAGTATTGTGACGGTTGTTGGTTTTGATTGTTGATAGTAGTTGTGGTTGATTGTATCTGTCTGTGGTCTTCGGGGTGCGTCCCCGGTTGAGTGGAGTCACTTGCGGGAGTTGCTTCACGCCCATTATCCGCCTTCTGTGGAACCCGCCACAGAAGGGATGTGCACATTAATGGATTTGGGTTTATCGCTCGGCGGAGATGAGCGGGGCTTAGGTTGGAACGGCTGCGGTCCCCCACTGGCGGCGAGGAGTAACCTGTTGCGATGGGTACTCTGGCAGGGCTACACACTTTAGTGTGTAGTCAGTATTGTGGAGTTGGTGATGGAGTTCGGAGTATGTCTGTGACGATTGAGATGTGTTGTTTGTTGTATTGTTGAGTTATATAAATTGTGTGATTAGTACTGACCCCGTTTATTGTTTTAAAAACTGTGGTGATCCATTTGGGGATGGTGAGCAGTTGTTTAGTAGGTATGAGTCGAGATAAATGGGATAGCTGGGATGTGTCACCTTCAGATGATAGAGTCTTCCGCTGTAGCTTGAGTAGTTTGTCAGACATTTCATTTAGTTGATTAGACAGTTGTTTTGAGAAGATGTAACCCGTAATTTGGGCAGTTGGTTTTGGATTGTATTTATTCACTAAACTTATACTCCCTCCATTCAATAATTATCACCCCATTTCTCTATTATATGTGAGATGTATTATATTGAAATGGGGTGATAAAAGTTGAATGGAGGGAGTACTATTTAAATGTTGTTTCGTTATTGCCTTATGATTATCATTGCCTCGGGAAACCGAGATGATGACATCTTTATACCTGAGTGGTCCTGGTAAGGCACTCGGAGTATGGGGGTGTCACAAAGTGGTATCAGAGAGACGATCCTGAAACCTGTAACTAATGAATATAATGAACATAGGGAGTCAATTTAAAATGAACCCGAGGTAAAGGTTGTAGGAGCTAATTCAAAGGGTTGGGAGACGTCCTAAAGTCGCGAACTCGTCCTACAATTTTGAACTGGTCACATGGGGAGTATATGTCAAGGTCGTATGTGGTGTCTGTTAGTTTGTATGTGAACGTAATGATATATGTTGTAAATTATTGGATGTTGGGAGTGGAGGATTGAAATTGTGATTGAAAAGTTGGTGGGGTGTGTTTATATGTTGGTTGTCATAAAGAAGCATGATGGTTGTTTATTATGTGGCATTTAATAACATGAAGTAGATTATTTTGTTGATTGTATGAGGAATTGCGTAGATTTACATGCGTAGTTGTTGTTATAATGTTAAGATAATAATGAATGCATAATACGTTGGGGTATGTGAGATAACATGCGGGTAGTATTCACGAGTCTGCATGACTCGATCGAGTGGGTGGAACTCGATCGAGTGGGTGAGTTACTCGATCGAGTAGGTCTGACTCGATCGAGTGGGTATTTGACGTTTTCATGATCAGAATCGTGTTTTTGGGTACTCGATCGAGTACATAGGGATACTCGATCGAGTAGGGGTCACTCGATCGAGTGGCTAGTCTGCTCGGTCGAGTATGTTAGAGATCAGAAGTTCTGTTTGGGGTCTGGAGATGGGGTACTCGATCGAGTACGTTGGGCACTCGATCGAGTAGCCTCTACTCGATCGAGTAGGTTTAGACACTCGATCGAGTGGGGCCTGTGCAGGTTGTTCTCGTGTTTTGGGTTATAGTACGTATGTTGATATCTACCTTTTCTTATATAGTTTCAAGATGCAGCCAAAGAAAACCGCTTTTTATGCAAGAGCTGAGAACATGAACATGGATGACATAGTTAAGATGTTAGAGCATCAAGATGCTCTTATGGAGTCCCTAAAGAGAGTGGAGAAGGATAAGGAGGTTGATCACTCAAAGATCAGTCTTTATATAGCGAGGTTTAACCCAAAAGAGTATAAGGGGACCGGGGAGCCAATTCTTCTTGACAATTGGCATCGTGAGATGGAGAACATTATGGATCTGGTACATTGTCTTGATGAGATGAAAGTAGAACAAACTGCGTTCCACTTGAGGGAAGCGGCTGGTGAGTGGTGGGACAAGGTGAAAGCAAGTGCTAGAGAGATGTATGCGAAGCAGGGCCTGCCTGCTATACCTTGGAAAGAGTTCCGGAGGGCTATGAGGAGAGAGTTTGTACCTGAGCATGTGAGGAGTAAGTTGAGGGAGGAGTTTGATGGGTTTAGGATGACATCTGATATGTCGGTAGCTGAGTACTACAAGCAGTTTAATGAGAAGTCTAGATATGCTGAGGACATGGGTTTGAGTGAGGAGAACCTAGTGCTGAGATTTGAGAGGGGGTTGACCCCCAGGATTATGGACAAGTTACCCGTGGGAGTCTTTACTGATGTTAATGAAGCTTATAAGAGGGTTGGGAGAGTTGAGATGTTGGTGGAGATGGCCCGGGAGAGAGGAGGCGAGAAAAGAAAGGGTGAGAGTGAGGGTGGTGGCCAATCTAACTACAAGAAAGGAAACCACAATAGGGCTAGAGCGTTTTCTTCTGGCTCGGGGTTCAGTGCTGGGGCTTCCTTTGGGCGTGGCCGTGGGAGCGGTAGTGGTAGTTGGGGGATGACCTGCTTTGGCTGTGGCGGTGTAGGCCACAAGAGATATGAGTGCACGAGTGTAGCGGGAGCTTTTTAGAGATCGGCTCAGGGGAGCGATTCTTGGGCCGGCACGAGTTATGCGAGCAATGAGCCGGGTGGGTCATGGTCTAACCGGGGAGGTCAGAGCAACCAGGGTGGAGGTAACCGCAATGGCGGTAATTCTTATCAGAAACCAGCTACGAACAACAACGACAATCAGGGATCGGGTGCTAACCCGACTACTTCAGCCAATACTGTCCAGGGAGATGGACAGAAGACTAGTGGAAAGCTGTATATAATGGACCAGAAAGCAGCTGAGGACGACGCACATGTTATCACTGGTACCTTTCTCGTTAACGGTATTCATACCTTTGTTTTGTTTGATTCGGGGGCGTCTCAGTCATTTATATCTTCGAGTCATGTTAAACGGTTGGGTTTGAGGGTATATGAGTCTGTAAGTGAGAAAGTTTTTATATCTTCGGGTGAGTTTGTATCATGTGGGAGGTTGTATAGGGATGTATCTATGATAGTTGGGCAAGTTGATCTACCTGTAGACTTGCTAGAGTTTCCTTTAGACGGTTTTCAGATGATAGTCGGGATGGATTGGTTGGGAAAGTACAAAGCTAAGATAGACTGTCATCAATAGAAAGTGTCTTTGAGAGGCCATAAGGGCGTTAGTGTGTCTTATCGTGGGTTTGTGGTCAAACCCAAAGTTAAGTTGATTGCAGTTGTGACCTTGAAGTCCTATCTGACGAAGGGATGCCCTTTGATCTTGTGCCATGTGAGAGATGACCGGATAGAGAGTCCGACAATTGATCAGATACCAGTGGTGGGTGAGTTTGCAGATGTCTTTGCAGAGGAGATTCCGGGGTTGCCACCGAAGAGGGAGATAGATTTCACGGTTGAGATGAAACCGGGGACGGGGCCAATCTCTAAGGCACCGTACCGGATGGGTCCTAAAGAGTTGGAGGAGCTCAGGAAGCAGTTAGATGATCTGATAGAGAAGGGATACCTTAGACCTAGTGTATCACCGTGGGGAGCACCAATTCTTTTTGTGAAGAAGAAAGATAGGAGCTTGAGGTTGTGTATAGATTACAGGGAGCAGAACCGAGTAACGGTGAAGAACAAGTATCCTTTGCCAAGGATAGACGACTTGTTTGATCAGTTGAGTGGTGCATCAGTCTTTTCAGAGATTGATTTGATGTCGGGGTACCATCAGGTGAAGATTAGAGAGGTGGACATACCGAAGACAACTTTCACGTCGAGGTATGGCCATTATTAGTATGTGGTGACGCCTTTTGGGTTATCTAACGCACCGGCTATGTTTATGGATTTGATGAACATAATCTTTAGTCAGTTTTTGGACAAGTTTGTGGTGGTGTTCATTGATGATATCTTAGTCTATTCTAAGACTAAGGAGGAACACGAGGAGCATCTGAGGATTGTGTTGCAGACCTTGAGGGAGCACGAGTTATATGCTAAGTTGTCCAAGTGTGAGTTCTGGTTAGAGAGAGTTGCTTTTCTGGGGCATGTGATCTCTAAGGATGGGGTAGCTGTGGATCCGACAAAGATTGAGGCATTGACCAAGTGGGAAGCACCAAAGAATGTTGCTGAGATCAGGAGTTTCGTGGGTTTAGCTGGATATTACAGACGGTTCGTGAAGGATTTCTCCAAGATTGCTAGACCTATGACAGCTTAGATGAGGAAAGAGAACAGGTTTCCTTGGAATGAGAGTTGTGAGCAGGTGTCCGAAACATTAAAGGAGCGTTTGACCACAGCTTCTATCTTAGCATTGCCTGAAGGGAGTGAGAACTTTGAGTTTTATACAGATGCCTCAAAGAATGGGTTGGGGTGTGTGTTGATGCAGAACGGTAAAGTGATTGCCTATGCTTCTAGGCAATTGAAGCCTTATGAAGAGAATTATCCTACACACGACCTAGAGTTGGGCACAGTGGTGTTTGCTCTCAAGATTTGGAGACATTACCTTTATGGGGCGACCTTTAAGGTATTTTCTGATCACAAGAGTCTCAAGTACATCTTCACTCAAAAGGAGTTGAACATGAGACAGAGGAGGTGGATGGAGCTGATTGGCGATTATGACATGGATATTATCTACCATGAAGGGAAAGCCAATGTTGTTGCTGATGCGTTAAGCAGGAAGAGTGTACATTCTTTGTGTACAGCTTTATCTTTGATGAGGTTGAGAGATGAGGTGGGGAAGTTTGGGATACATATGATGCAGAAAGGGAATGCCATGGGAGATTTGTCAGTGCAGTCTGATCTTTGTGATGATATTCGAGGTAAACGGGCGTTGGATCCTAAGATGGTAGAGTGGGGAGCTGGAGTAGAGAAAGGGATAGTGTCTAGATTCTCTATTCATTCAGATGGTAGTTTTAGGTTCGATGAGAGGTGGTGTGTCCCTAATGATGAGGAGCTGAAAAAGACAATCATGACAGAGGCACATTGTACACCATATTCAGTACATCCAGGTGGTGACAAGCTATACAAGGATTTAAAGAACACGTTTTGGTGTCCTGGGATGAAGAAAGAGACAGCTGAGTTTGTGGCCCGTTGTTTGACATGCCAGAGAGTTAAAGGGGAACAGCGACGACCACAAGGTAAGATTCAGTCTTTAGAGGTACCTGAGTGGAAGTGGGAATCCATTTCTATGGATTTTATCGTGGGTTTGCCGAAGAGTCAACGGGGTAACAACATGATATGGGTAATAGTGGATCGATTGACCAAGTCAGCTCATTTTGTGCCAATGAAAGATACATGGACTAAGGCACAATTAGCTATGGCTTATCAGAAGAATGTGCTAAAGTTGCATGGGGTCTCTAAGGACATAGTATCTGATAGAGATGCGAGATTTATCTCAAAGTTTTGGAAAGAGTTGCAGAAATCTTTGGGAACAACTTTGAAGATGAGTACAGCATTTTATCCTGCGACAGATGGTCAGACAGAGAGAACAATCAAGACTCTTGAGGATATTTTATGAGCTTGTGTGATGGACTTTGGTGGTACTTGGGAACAGCGGTTGGATTTGATAGAGTTTTCTTACAACAACAGCTATCACACTAGTATTGGCATGACACCTTTTGAGGCCTTATATGGGAGGATATGTAGGAGTCTAATTTGTTGGGACGACAATGCGGAGGCAGTGGTTCTAGGACCAGAGATGGTACATGAGATGGTTGAGCAGATTAAGATGATCAGGGAAAGGATGAGAGCGGCTCAGGATAGGCAAAAGAGTTATGCAGATCTACATCGCCGGGATATAGAGTTTCAGGTTGGGGACAAGGTTCTTCTGAAAGTGTCTCCTATGCGTGGGGTTATGAGATTTGGGAAGAAAGGCAAGTTGAGTCAGAAGTTCATAGGACCTTATGAGATCTTAGACCGGGTTGGAGAGGTTGCTTATCGTTTGGCTTTACCAACTGCATTGGAGAGAGTGCATAATGTGTTTCATGTGTCCCAGTTGCGGAAGTATGTGAGTGATCTGTCACATATGTTAGAGGTAGAGAGCATAGAGCTAGATGAGTCCTTGTCTTATTGTGGACAACGCCCGCGGGAACTGCGTCCGCGGGATCCACACTAGGCATAATCGACTCGAGGTTCTTTCGAATCGAATTAAGACAAATTAGAGTCGCCACCAAGTTTTTTGGGAACTTGGAACCGTCCAAGTCAAATTTACACCTTTCGTCAAAAAGCATAAAGCCAAACGACTACGAGTGATTAAATATAAAGACTTGTACCCTATATCACTCGATTTGAATGACTCTCGTAATCCAATGGTATTTAGAGGATCCACAAACCATAGATCTTGAGTAAGGGGTGAGGGTACGTGTTAGGAAGCCCATAAGGACACCTAACCCCGCCTGTCGATAACGGCCTCTACTAAGTCAAGTATCGGATTTCAAACAAGGTCGTAGATACTGCGATATATGATACGCAAACATCGTTTTAAAATCCTAACATGTGAAGTTTCTATGTCGATTTAGATGCAACTAAACTAACTTTGTCAAAGTTGTAATTTAGCATATGGGTTGATTGATCTAACAACATACAAAGCAAACAAGGCTTAAGGGGAATGGGGGAGCCGTTGGGATCTACCCTATTACAACCGAGGCATTTCATGACGACACAAGGAGAATTTAGAGATACAACTCGATCTAAATACAATTGCTATATACGACACCAAACACGACACATGGCCATTCGGCCTAGGAAAACGTGCACAAAGGGGTGGCCCACGGTTTACATAACTCACGGCCTTGGGTCACTCCTCGTAATGCGTGCTTTTGCTTAATCTTATCGAATTAGACATTGGGTCACACACCAAAGCATGCATTAGCATAAATCGGGCCATGTTGCTTTAAACGACATGCAATTTACTACGCTCTTACATGAATTGGAGCACAACTATCTAACCAAATAAGACTAAGGTTTTTATAAATCGATTGACTCGACCCAAAAGAAAACTAATTACAAGTGAATTACAAGAGACGACTCGATAAGCAAAAGATAATTACAAAATACAAAACAACGATGAATAAACGATATAAAGATGAAGCAAGAATGACAAAAGGCACGACCAAGTACACGGCCCCAGACACGGCCACCCTAGTTCCTAGGTTAGGTTCATTAGGTTAGATAGATTTGCAAAGCGATATAGGATATACATTAGAAATTGATGATAAAAGAGGTCAGAAGGCTTCGCCTAAAACTGAGTGTTCTACACGGCCTAAAAGGGTCGAATTAGGTCAAGTTCGCTAATTAAGTTAACTCGTCGAGTGTTAATAAGAAGGTGCTAATCACGCACTCTTATACTACCGAGAAATTAGGTGAAAAGAGAGATGCATTCAATTAGGTTATAGAATTGTTGGTCGATTTTAATGCTTGTGTCGAAGCACCCTAACATGTCTAATCAGGTTATTTAATCGATCTAAAGTCGTCTAAACGAATCATATGTTAACAAACAGGGGTCGAACTAACATGCAACGGGTCCTAGGGTAGGTCGAATTGAACGAAACAAGCAAGGGGTCAAAAGCGAGGAACGAAATTAGGATTCGTTTTATTAATGCCCTACCTTGAACACGAGGATATGTAAATGAGATGGGGGATACGACCGACCGATGTGGCGGATTTCTTTCCCATCTCAAGTCAACGTGGGTGTTCGTGGTGGTACTTTAACTCATACTCGGACTAAACTAGTTTCATAGTTAACGATATCAAACGACAAACAAAACGATAAACAACGTAAAACGAACAATAAAAAACAAACATAAAAGAACGAAATAAAAAGGAGAAGAGGAGGATTTGATGCACCCATAACCTACATGTATCGTTGACACCATCTTGGGTCGTAATCGATCGTAGATTTTATCTCGAGAGGCCGTCGTCGACGAAGGAACAAAGCAACAACACGTTTTTTTGTAAATCTGGACAGCAACTTTCAAACTGCAATTTCTCACTCGTTTCACAGTGAAAATTAGATTTAAAAGATGTTTTGAAAACTAGAAAGAGAGGAGAACAAAGATATTAAATCAAACCATGCTCGTTCTGAGTTATTGGGCACGAAAAACGAGCACAAACAGAACTGGACAGACAGGAAAAGCCGCGAAAACACAGTGTATGACACTCTGTTTTTCGAGGGGATTCGTGTACTCTCAAGGTCAATTTGGCTCGTGAATCTTTGTCTAAATGTAGATGGATGTTATAAGGTTAATTAGGAATAAGAAACCCGAATTTTAATGGAGATTTGAAGGGAGAACGAATGGTATTTCGAGAGAGACACAAACTGTTTCTCAGTTTGGATGTATCGGTTTTGTCGAGAGTTTTGAGAGGCAATTAGGGTTTGTTTTTGGATATTAATGCTGGTGAGTGACGGTAGTATGTATGGAGAACTTAGAGGAATGAATGTATGGTGGAGAGGAGGTATTTATAGGGAGCTAAAGTAGGGTTTAAATGAGCAACAAGCAGTCGGGCTCGGTTTGTATAGCTGCTGTCCATCAGCTATTTCGTGGGGTTTTTAGGGTTTGTATGGGGGGGTTTGCTTGGTGGTTAAGCTAAGTTAATATGGGTAGGATACTAGGGTATGTTTTAGGGTTAATGGGCACGGGTTTAAGTGGTGTTTGAAGCGGGTTTGAGGCTCGGGTTTGAGCACGCAAAACAGGGGATGAGGCCGTGTTATTTGTGGGCCGTTTATGGAGTGTTTGGGATGGGAATTGGATGGGTTAAACAAAGGGTTTGGGGTAGGCTTCAGCTAAGAATCGAACACGGGTCATGGGAGAGGAGGTTGGGCCGAAAGTGCGTCGAAAATCGAGCCCAAATCAAGTAGAAAACGAGCTTAAAATCGCGTATAAAATTGTTGTAAAAATCGAGTTCTTCAAATACGGTTTATAAACGATATAAATTGATTTTTCAAATCAAATAACTAAAGAATGATTTTTCAAATCAAAAATATATTTTATTTTCAATAAAATAAATTTAAGAAAATAAATTCAAATTAAAACAATAAAATAAATTCACTTTAAAAAAACATTTAATTTAAATATCATTTAAATTAATAAAATACTTCGTCGACAGCGCTCATTCTACATCATAAAACGAGCCCAAATAATGACAATGACAACTAAAGAATACATGTGTCCTATCATCATCGGGTGTTTGTCGGGTTCTCTATAAATTCCAATATCGACGGATACGGGCATCTACAGAGCCCCCACTTTGACTGAGGCTTGGACAAGGCGAAAGTCAAAGTATACCCCAGGTCCCTCTCGACTTGAGGATTCTGCGGGTCGTTTATAGTCCATTAGACTTGCATATATAAGCTCGCCAGCCATAAGAAGAGATCATAACTGAAACTTCGCTGGGGATTGACTCTTGCTTCTGTTGTGTCAAATTATTGTCGTTGGTCGTCGACCCATAAAGTTGCATATATGATGGATTGAGCCTTATCCTTAGGCGCCTACGTATCCGTTTCTGACGGAATCAAACCCGCGTCGTAGTTCGGCAACTGCTTTTGCATGCCCAAAGTTTATCATCTCCCGGCGTTTGTCCAAAATTCATCATCTGCTGACCTTTGCCCAAAATTTATCATCTGCTGGCGCTTGTCCGAAATTCATCATGTGTCGACACTTGCCTAAAGCTTGTCATCTGCTGGCAGGTGCCTAAATGGGACGGGACTTTCCGAGGAGGTTGCCGCCGCTTTCATCATTTGCTTTCAGCTACGGAATTCTTCCATTTCTTACTCTTGTAATTGAATTGAATTCTTGGTGGATGTCATCCTTTACATCTTGATAATGGTCTCTGAAGCCAATGGCTTCAGAGCCCCCAGTTTGTGATGGCTCTAAAGTCGAAGACTTTAGAGCCCCCAGTTGAAGCATATCCTGCTATATTTGAAACATAGAAAATGTACGAGCAATACTCATCACTTAAGCACATTTGGATCATCGATCTTGAAATTGGATCATTTGAAAGATTGGGTCATCGATCAGAAAATTGAATTTGAAAATTTTGAATAACTGGGCCATCAACCCGAAGTTTGAATTTGACATCACTTGGAATGTTGGGCCATCGGCCCTTCAAAAATTGAATCTTGAATTTTGAATTTCGAAGGATTGGATCATCGACCCACAAAGATTCCACTACTTGGATCATCTATCCACAATTCGCAAAAAGTTTTTTTTCTGGAATTTTGAAATTTTTTGAAATCGAACTTTGATGGGTGAGCATGAAATATGACTCAGACACTCTGTATGACTTGTAAACAACGTGGGCGTAGCTCGCTACCGTAAAACAAAAAAAAGAAAATAAAACCGTAAGTGTGCACGGGTTTTAATTCAAATATTTACTTGCTGGGGATAGAAAGGTAAATTGCCCAATCTGGCGCACCCACAATACGATGACTGAGCGAACACCCGACGTATCGTGCTAAAGACTGGCGCGAAGTGGGGTCGGGCCTAAGATGCACGCAGCCCAGGGTCCACACGGCTAAAAAAACGGTACCCTAGGGATGTCACCTTAGGTGCTGCCTTTCTCTTATACTTTCTATATATAAGGAAGAGTTGCGTTGCAAGAAACAAAATTTATTCTGCTTTCCCAAACTGGTGCAAACAAAATAAATTATTATGAATAATCTAGTGAGTGCTATGCGAGCATGGGAGGCAGACTTCACTGTCGCAGAGAGACAAGAATTAAAGACCGCTCAACTGGCGCAATTACTTCCCTTACGCCAGATCCGCCTTCAACCTGCTTTGTTGGAACACTGCCTTAGCTATTGGGATCCTCGTAACCATGTCTTTGCTTTTCCTGAGAGGGAGATCTGCCCTTTGCCGGAAGAGTTTTCTGCCCTGGGAGGGTGGGATGCTGAGTCCGTACCGACTATACCGAAATTTCATTCGGGATGGCGCGGAATATATCTAGACTGTCTTGGCCTCTCCAGGACGGAGTCTGAGTATATAGTCACTGGTGACGAAGTCAACCTTCTTGCTATTCATCGGAAATTTTGCATCTTGCGAAACAGTACTTCACTGCCAGCGTACTGCCGCAGAGCATTTGAATCGATCATGTTACATCTGTATGTCTTCGAAGATAGGATGAACAAGACAACTTGCGTAGGACAAGCGAAGCTTGTGTCTATTGTGTCTCAGATGGAGACGGGACATAATCCTTCCTGGATTATTCTCGCTGAAACTATTAGGGGTTTAGATGCTAAGAAAACGAACCCTGATGTTGAATGGTCGGGATGCTCCCGTCTGTTGCAGGTAATAAAATCTATCCTCTTGATTTCGCTTTCCTTTGTTTTTTTATTTTTACCACGAATTCTCGTGTGATCACCACGACTTACCTATATTTTACCATGATTTCTACCACAATTCTGTGTATCTGCCCCGATTTTGCTGTATTCTGCCACGATTTTGTTGTATTCTGCCACGATTTTGTTGTATTCTGCCACGATTTTGCTTCTGTTGTCTCTTTTTCGTTTTTTTTTCTTTTTTCCCTTTTTTTTCCTTCGTTTTTTTTTCTTTTTTTTTCTTTTTCTTTTTTTTCACGATTTCTTTTTTTCGTTTTTTTTCATTTTTTTCTTTTTTCATTTTTTTCTTTTCTTTTTTCACGATGTCTTTTCCTTGTCGCCGGTGTGGCTTTGTGAGAGATTTTGGCTTTTTGCCCCGCCGCGTGAGCCAAACTCGTACCTCGCCCGTATGCTGACTATGCGTGCTAAGCGGTATGAAGACGAGCATCCAAATTACCTTGCTTATTGGCGAAACAAGATGACAGAAGAAGGAGGTCGCCCACTTTGCTGGTTTATGCCTTGGCTTCGCCTCAAATCTTTTACTATCCTTTCGGTGGATGATAAGACCAGGTGTTTGCAACTGCTGAGCTTGGAACGGTCTATTCACATTTACCCCGACCGCGTTCTGCGTCAGATGGGCCGTAGACAAGTAATTCCCAAATGTGAGGCTGTTCTGGGCGAGCAAGAGAACTAAACTCCCCTATGTGTGATGATTGGCTCGAAAGGTGGCACCAAATGCGTCTTTGGTACGTGTATGCACGCCCTCAGACTAGCTGGGTATCCCCGTCCTACACTAAGTGGCTTAATGAGAAAACTTACTCAGGCAAGGATTTGTGGTGGAAGGATGAGCTTGTCGACATCAAATATTATGACAAAGGCAGAAGCAGTCGCGACTTCTTCGCTAACGATCTTTCGTCTGCATTTGGACCTGAAGCTAAAACCGAGAAAACTTCTAAGACTAACTCACAGGTGACAGGTGTGTGGAAACTGTTGGGTTCAAGAGCACATTCGGGCTCAGCCCTAGAAGGAAGACTAGGCCCTCGCTTGAGTTTAAAAGATAGGCTGGGCCCTCGGGAGGAAATGATGATCCCTCCTAAGAAGCGTGCTAGACAGGACGCGACTAACCCTCCTCCGCAGGAGCCTCGGTCACGTGACTCAAAAGGCAAAGGGAAAAGGAAGATGTAGGAGCCTTCGACTCCAATCTATTATTTAATACTACTACTTATTATTTGTTGCTGGTTGTTTTTTTGAAGGTTGTAATGGGCATTGCCCGATTTCAAAAAGACTTACTATTTATTAAAATTCCCAGTTTCTGCATAAAATTTCATTTTATTAAAGGAAGGGTCGGTTGTACTCTTATAAAGAGCGCCTACGTATCCTGTTGTCAACGGAATCAAACCGAGCTCGTAGTTCCACAAGACAAATGCGCTACAACTATCAGTTTATAACGCACAAAAAAGGCAAAAGCAAAATCGCGCAGACTTAGACTCGCTCGCAAGCACCGCAATTCAAAATTTTATTTTACGGCATTGAGAATGAGTTCTAAGGATAATATTTCTTGATTGATCCAAATTCGTCGGATTCGCGAAGTCGTTTCCATCTAGATCGTTAGTCCGATTGCGCCTCCCGATAATATTTTCTTTACTGTAAGGACCGCCCCCGATTCGGCTTGAATTTTCCCCTCGGGTCGATTGGTAGTAAAGCGCGGACAGACTTTAGGACCAAATCCCCATCCTTTATTCCTCGAGGCTTCACCTTCCTGTTAAATGCTCTTTCTATCCTTTTCTGATAGAGTTGAACATGGTGTAGCGCATTTAACCGTCGCTCGTCGAGCATGACCAAGGAATCATACCTAGCCTGCAGCCAGTCAGCTTCGGGAACCTGACTTTCTAACAGAATTCTCCAAGAAGGTACCTCTAATTCGACAGAATGAACTGCTTCCATCCCATATGTCAAATAGAACGGAGTTGCTCCAGTGGCTGTGCGAATAGACGTCCCGTATCCCCATAGTGTGAATGGTATCTTTTCTGGCCATTCGCGATAATTGTCGGTCATTTTTCTGAGAATCACAGTGATTGTCTTGTTAGCGGCTTCCACCGCGCCATTTGTTTGAGGTCGATAAGGTGACGACTGGTGGTGTTTGATTTTATACTTTTCAAGTATTACAGCAGTTTCAGCCTGTAAGTGAGTGCCATGGTCGCTAATGAACTCATGCGGCACCCCATATCTGCAAATGATTTCATTCTGATTGAACTTTGCTACCTGCTTCGCCTGTAGCACTTTATATGATTTCACTTCTACCCACTTCGTGAAGTAATCTATGGCGACCAGCATGAAACAATGCCCACCTGTTCCAGACGGGTTGACCTTTCCGATAATGTCGATTCCCCATGTTGAGAAAGGCCACGGTGATGTCAAAGTATATAACAGTGATGGCGGCACGTGTTTTATATTCGCAAAGATTTGGCAATTATGGCAATGTCTGACATATTTGCGACAATCTGTCTCCATCGTGGTCCAATAATACCCTAATCTCATGATTTTACGAACTAGCATATGGGCATTCATGTGTGGGCCACACTCCCCGTCATGGACTTCCTCCATGACTCTTTTTGCAGTTGATGAGTCTATGCATCGTAGAAGGATATTTTGCGCGGTCTTCTTGTACAACTGTCCATCATTGGTTCTAATGAACTGAGCGGCTAGCATTCGAATAGCGCACTTTCCGTGGTTATCCATGTCGGGTGGATACTCTCCCGATTCTTTAAATTTCAAAATAGCTTGATACCAAGGTTCAGCCTCGGTTTCTTCTGTGTCTACGATTACATTAACGTAAGCAGGTGATGACCTTCGTTCGATACATATTGGCATAGTATCCATATGATCAGGTATGTTGATCAGAGCAGCTAGCTTTGATAGTGCATCAGCAAACTGGTTTTCATCTCTGGGGAGGTGCACGTATTTGACATCGGCGAACAACTTTTCTAGTTCCTCTATTTTTGATACGAGCCACCAGGCTATCGCTTCGGGTTTTCCACGTCCCGGCAACTTGATTGATCACTAGTGACGAGTCCCCATGTACTATAAGCTTTTTGATGCCTAACTCGAGAGCAGTGTGCAGACCGAGTAGGCATGCTTCGTATTCGGTCGCGTTATTAGTAACATTAAAGTCCAACTTGATCGAAATGGGAACATGTTCACCTTCTGGTGAAATGAGTAGAACTCCTATCCCGTATCCCCTGCAGTTCGATGCTCCATCGAAATAGAGGTCCCACGTATCGTTGTCTATATGAACGATATCTTCGTCGGGAAATGACCACGTATCTATAACCTTAGTTTCTTCTATCGGGTTATCCGCCAGGAAGTCTGCAACCGCCCTTCCCTTTATCACTTTTAGCGGTACGTATTTTAGATCAAATTCGGAAAGCATTAAAGCCCATCTCGACACCCTGCCGTTTAGAACTGGTTTTTCAAACAAGTATTTGATTGGGTGCATCTTCGAGTGGATGCAGACACTATGACTAAGCATGTAGTGTCGTAACTTCTTTGTCGCCCACAGTAAAGCCAAGCATGTCTTCTTGAGCTGAGTATACTTGATTTCATACTCCAAGAACTTTTTACTAATGTAGTAAATTGCTCTTTCCTCTTTATCGACTGTCTGTGCCAGCATCGCCCCCATTGCAGTATCTGTAACTGTAAGATACAACAAAAGCGGTGATCCAGCCGTTGGCGGGCTGAGCACAGGAGGGGAAGATAGTATTTCTTTAATTTTATTGAACGCAGCTTGACAGTGATCATCCCATATAACGTGTTCCCCGACTTTCAACTTCTTAAAAATTGGCTCGCATATCATAGTTAGCCTTGCCACGAACCGGCTTATGTACTGGATTCTTCCAAGGAAACTGCGAATTTCCTTCTCGGTTCTCGGGTGAGGCATTTCCATTATGGCCTTGATTTTTGATGGGTCCACCTCGATGCCACGGTGGCTAACGATGTGACCCAACAGTTTGCCGGATGTGACTCCGAATGCGCACTTTTGTGGATTCAACCTCATGTTATACTTGCGCAATCGTTCAAAGAATTTGCGTAGTGTACCAAGGTGGCCATCACACTCTTTTGACTTGACAATCATGTCGTGGACATAAACCTCGACTTCCTTATGCATCATATCATGTAACAACGTTGTCGCTGTCCTCTGGTATGTAGCCCCTGCGTTTATCAACCCAAAAGGCATTCTTGTGCGTAGCAAAGAGGTTCCCATTACGTTCGAACGCAGTCTTATGCATGTCTTCTTTCGCCATCTTGATCTGATTATAACCGGCGTATCCATCCATAAAGGATAGTAACGCGTGATTTGCCGTGTTGTCAACCAAGATGTCGATGTGAGGTAATGGGAAATCGTCCTTCGGACTTGCCTTGTTTAAATCACGGAAGTCGACACAAACCCGAACTTTACCATCTTTCTTTAACACTGGTACGACGTTAGCCACCCAGTCTGAGTATTCTGACACCTTGATAAACCCAGCTTTGAGTTGCTTGTCGATTTCTTCCTTTACTTTCAAAGACCAATCTGTGTGCATTTTGCGTAGCTTCTGCTTGACTGTCTTATATCCCGGCTTGATTGGGATCCTGTGCTCCGCAATTTCTCTGCCAATGCCTGGCATGTCTTTGTAGGACCACGCAAAAACATCTTTGAACTCATGCAACAAACCAATGAACCCTTGTCTCTCAGTGGGACTTAAAGTAGTTCATATTTTAAGCTCCTGCGGTTCTAAGGTTGTACCTACATTGATAGTTTCGGTATCTTCGAGGACCGAAGTTTTCTGTTCGTACTCCTCCAACCCTTTTATCAACTGTAGAGGTGGTTCTATTTCTTCTTCTTCTTCGACCAACTGTTCGTCCTCGACCTCAGTCTCAATGTCATTATTAAAACCATCATTTTCAAAGTTCGAATTGCAATGTAAGTGAGACAAGTCATAAGCAAACTGGTTCATATTATTATTGATTTTGAAATTGCGCGAAATGCGCTAACATTTGAGCCAACTGGTCGGAGCTCAATGGCGAGATAGGGGTATTCGAGACAGGCCCCGGAATACCACTGCTAGGAAAGGGTGCGTAGGAAGGGAAAGCTAGGGGAGGGGTATTTTCAACACCTGACTCCTTAGACTCAATCTTAGGACCTCTCTCAGACTCAGACTCAGACTCAGTATCGGAAGCGTCATTTGGCTTGAACATCTCTCCTTCTCCCGTTGTCAACTTGAAAAGGAGTCCCTTGTTATCAGTCCACTTGATCATTTTCCGCCATCCCATGCCAGTCCTAAGAGGATCTACCTCGGTGATGAGGGTAGATGGGTTGAACTGTTCGCTTCTCAGGATCATACTTACCAAATCTTCGTTTGGTATCGGTGATTTCTTCTCTTCACCGAAAAGAAGACCCATGGCTTTCTCGTCGCTTATTGGAGCTGGTTTAGTCCCTAATGGCATCACGGTTAGAATATCTTCAAGGATGTAGTAGCAATTTTGGAATACTTTGATTCCCTGGACCATAAGGTTTTTCTTTGGGTCAAAGATAGGTTCGGGGAAGTCCATGCAGGGAAGTTCTTCCCCAGCTCTCACGAAGTGACCGTTTAGGGTTAGGTGATACGATCCCATTTTAATATCTCGATCTTCGATCGATCTTCCCCTTTTTTCCAGCAGATCTTTCCCAGTGGGCTCATAATCAAGCCCGAAAGTTACTCCTTTGGCTACTGGTGGTTTCAACTTGAATGTACCCTCCTTTCTAGGATATACAGAGAAACCGAAGTACTTCCCAGTCTTGAGAATCACTTCGCAGGCATGACTTCCCGTGTATAGATCTATATTCTCTGCTTCGGGGTTCAGCTCGATCATGTTGACGATCTCGAAACCACATGAGTCATTGGCAGCTTCGACCCTTACTTCAGAAGTAATGTCCCCTCCTGCTACCGTAATTGGCGTAGCGTCAATGGTGACGGTTTTGCCATTGAGTGGGACTTTGATTTTTCGATGCAACGTTGATGTTACGGCCCTCGTAGCATGGATCCAAGGCCTTCCCAACAATAAGTTGAAGGATGAGCATATGTCAATTACTTGGCAACTTATTTTCTTTTCCACTTGCCCAGTTTGTACTACCAGATCGACGAGTCCACTTACTCGACGCACAGTGCCATCGAATGCCCGAACTGTCTGTGTAGTGGGAACGAAGTCACTCTTCTCCAGGCCCAGAATATACGCTGTTTTCAAAGGGAGTACGTTGACATCCGATCCGTCATCAACCAAGGTCATAGGGATATGCTTGTTGAGACACACGGTAGCAACATAGAGGGCCAGGTTATGTCGGGGCCCGAACGGTGGTAGATCTTCGTCGGAAAATGTCACGGCGTTGGTAATCTGTGGCCGATTCTGGGCGATGTGAGTGACCATGTCAGCAGGAGTAGTATTTGACGACACGGACATGTTCATCAAAGCTTGCAACAAAGCTTGACTATGTTCGAAAGAGATCAAGATAAGTTGCCAGATAGACACGTCGGCCTTAGTCTTTTGGAGTTGCTTGATGAGAGAAGCCTCGGAGGTCGACCCTTCACCAAGAACTTCGACCACTGCAGGCTCTTTGAGAGGTGTCTTGCTCGGGATATCCTTAGCTTTCTCCACACGATACGGGCGCCCTCATCTAGTTAGATGGTTTGACTCTAGGGCATCTTGCCTCACCTTTAAGATTTCTTTTTGGGTGTGAGGAATTGTCGCACCTTTGACGAGGTAAACATCATCTTCGTCATCAGCCCAAACGCCATTAACTTCATTGACGCTTCGGAGTATGTAAGGAGTACAATTGACAACAAAATCCCCGAACGTAATCTCATTTCTCGAGCTTGGTAGGAACTTGGAGCAATCCACAAATATTCTTCCAATGAAAACCCCTCTTAGATGACACGGGCGAATCAAATGAGAGTAATCAACACTATCTTCGGTAGAGACAAAGTTAGTGTGGTCCCCAAAGGGGTTGGTGACGTTATTGAGTTTTATGGCCGGGATTGGGAGCGTTCCGTTCTCAATCATGTCTTGGATTTCGTGCTTTAGTCTATAGCACCTTTCAGTATCGTGTCCCTTCCCTTGATGAAAGGCACAGTAGGCATTCGGTTTGTACCATTTGCCTTGTTGTTCAAACCAGTGGATCGGAGTTGGACCGATGGGCTTCGGCGTTCCCTGGGCCATGAGCCTTTGGAGAGCGTATGCGTAAGTGCACCCGATATCGGTGAATACCCTCGAGCTTGGAGCGGAGGCCTTTTTCTTGTCCATCTAAGAGATTGATAGTTTCAACAAAGTGGGGACGTTCTTTGGTGCTTTTGCTTTAGATGACGAGACCTCTTGGTATCCTTTTGGCTAAAACCGCCATTCGGACGTCATCTTCTACCTTTATCCCGATTCTTATCAATTCTTTGAAAGAACCAAAATTCTGGTATTTCAGAGCATTACGGTAAATGCAGTCGTAGATTCTTTACGAACTTATCTACCATTTCAACTTCATCGGGCTTCTTGGCTAGTTTCACGCTTTCAGTAGCGCCATCTTGCAAGGAATTCAAGTAAAGCCTTCTTTTTCTTTTCGTGTCATCACCTCCAATGTTCTTATGTTGGTTTGAATCTCGACATTGTCAAGCATAGTGCTTCTAACTCCACCGTAATATCTTTGAAAGTGGGGAAGTTCTTAAGGTCCAGATTGTAGAACCACGCCTTCGGGTGTTCATCCGAGATTGGGCGAAAATTTCGAGAGCATGTCGGCAGGTACTCCCTTGATGCTAAGTACCCCTTATAGGCCTTAACATGGTGGACTGGATCTTGTGTGCCCTTAAACTTTGGGATATCAGTGAGTACCATGTTTGTGGGCAACTTATCTGAATCGGGGCATAGGCCCTAGCATTTTCGTAGTGGATGTTCTTCCCCGAGAGAGCTTGGGACGGTCTTCAATGAATTTGAACCGTTTCTCCGGATCGATCGAGAGGTGGGGTAGATGAAGAGGAATCTTCACCCAGCCTTAGATTCGATCGCATCCATTCTCGGTCATCATGAGGTTCATGGCCTCGGTGAGTTTGTTATGACATCTTCCATTGCTTGACGTCGGTTTTTTGGCGGCCTTTCTACAAGAAAACCCCGAACCGAGTCAATATTCAAATGTAAGAGCCCCTGCACACTTAAGGACACGACACCAACTTGACTCAAACAAAGACTCGACTTAAGACTGATTAACCAAAAGGTTCGACTCACGGTCGGATTTAGACCTCGATTCATTTTAGACTCGACAAGACGACATGACTCAAGATGTCATAGCTCGATTCTAAACTGGACTCGGTGTGACTAAACCCGTGATTGGACTAACATAACCCATAGGTTTAAGTGAAATGCCCTAAATGGCCTAGCTTGGACGTTTCTGTGGACTATCCTAGACCAATTGGTCGACCCACATGACTCGAAGCCCAAGAGGTGAGCTTGGGTGACCCAACAAGGTCGTGTTCTAGACTCTCGGGGCAAAACATGCCTAGCCTAACACGGCCAGGACCCGGACACGACTCGACGCATTTCATGCTTGGTTAAGGTTCGAGAAATATTTTGGATTGAATTTGAAAAAAAACGAATAATCGATTTGAAAATGAGATTTAAAATGGGCAGCATGCCGACTATAAAAGCTTATTTTGGGCCGAAAAATCTAGTCCTACTTGGGCAGCATTCCGCGTTTTTAAAACCATGCTATTTTGAAAGTAAGTTGTTCAAAAGTTCGGTTTTGAAATCGATACGGAAAATTTGAAAAGACTCGGGAAATTCATTTCGCACATTGTCATTCTCATGTTATAAGGATGTATGCTCCTAGACATCTCTAAGTCTCGGCAAGTCTTCTACAAGAAGGTCTATGCCCTCCATCCTTTTTGGTCTTATAGAGCAAGGGCCTTTAGGTAGAGTACCTAGAAGAGCATCCCCACCATCAAGAACCACGACGAGGCGGAGCGGAAGCAAGCAATGTGCAAGTTCCTGGCATAGTGGGACGTCGCCCCCCACGCGTCACAAAGAAGCGCTGGGACGGCCCGGAAAATCCTTAAGGGTTTATGCATGAATCGTAGCACTACGAGTAATGTTTTACTTTCCAATACTTTCTTTTCAAGTTTCACCTCGGAGGAAAAGACCCTAGAAACAAAGTGTAACTAGTCCTCTTATCCCCAACGGAGTCGCCAAACTGTGGACAACGCCCGCGGGAACTGCGTCCGCGGGATCCACACTAGGCATAATCGACTTGAGGTTCTTTCGAATCGAATTAAGACAAATTAGAGTCGCCACCAAGTTTTTTGGGAACTTGGAACCGTTCAAGTCAACTTTACACCTTTCGTCGAAAAGCATAAAGCCAAACGACTACGAGTGATTAAAGATAAAGACTTGTACCCTATATCACTCGATTTGAATGACTCTCGTAATCCAATGGTATTTAGACAGATCCACAAACCATAGATCTTGAGTAAGGGGTGAGGGTACGTGTTAGGAAGCCCATAAGGACACCTAACCCCGCCCGTCGATAACGGCCTCTACTAAGTCAAGTATCGGACTTCAAACAAGGTCGTAGCTACTGCGATATATGATATGCAAACATCGTTTTAAAACCCTAACATGTGAAGTTTCTATGTCGATTTAGATGCAACTAAACTAACTTTGTCAAAGTTGTAATTTAGCATGTGGGTTGATTGATCTAACAACATACAAACCAAACAAGGCTTAAGGGGAATGGGGGAGCCGTTGGGATCTACCCTATTACAACCCAGGCATTTCATGCCGACACAACGATAATTTAGAGATACAACTCGATCTAAATACAATTGCTAAATACGACACCAAACACGACACATGGCCATTCGGCCTAGGAAAACGTGCACAAAGGGGTGGCCCACGGTTTACATAACTCACGGCCTTGGGTCACTCCTCGTAATGTGTGCTTTCGCTTAATCTTATCGAATTAGACATTGGGTCACACACCAAAGCATGCATTAGCATAAATCGGGCCATGTTGCTTTAAACGACATGCGATTTACTACGCTCTTACATGAATTGGAGCACAACTATATAACCAAATAAGACTAATGTTTTTATAAATCGATTGACTCGACCCAAAAGAAAACTAATTACAAGTGAATTACAAGAGACGACTCGATAAGCAAAAGGTAATTACAAAATACAAAACAACGATGACTAAACGATATAAAGATGAAGCAAGAATGACAAAAGGCACGGCCAAGTACACGGCCCCAGACACGGCCACCCTAGTTCCTAGGTTAGGTTCATTAGGTTAGATAGATTTGCAAAGCGATATAGGATATACATTAGAAATTGATGATAAAAGAGGTCAGAAGGCTTCGCCTAAAACCGAGTGTTCTACACGGCCTAAAAGGGTCGAATTAGGTCAAGTTCGCTAATTAAGTTAACTCGTCGAGTGTTAATAAGAAGGTGCTAATCACGCACTCTTATAATAGCGAGAAATTAGGTGAAAAGAGAGATGCATTCAATTAGGTTATAGAATTGTTGGTCGATTTTAATGCTTGTGTCGAAGCACCCTAACATGTCTAATCAGGTTATTTAATCGATCTAAAGTCGTCTAAATGAATCATATGTTAACAAACAGGGGTCGAACTAATATGCAACGGGTCCTAGGGTAGGTCGAATTGAACGAAACAAGCAAGGGGTCAAAGGCGAGGAACGAAATTAGGATTCGTTTTATTAATGCCCTACCTTGAACACGAGGATATGTAAATGAGATGGGGGATACGACCGACCGATGTGGCGGATTTATTTCCCATCTCAAGTCAACGCGGGTGTTTGTGGTGGTACTTTAACTCATACTCGGACTAAACTAGTTTCATAGTTAACGATATCAAACGATAAACAACGTAAAACGAACAATAAAAAACAAACATAAAAGAACGAAATAAAAAGGAGGAGAGGAGGATTTGATGCACCCTCAACCTACATTTATCGTTGACACCGTCTTTGGTCATAATCGATCGTAGATTTTATCTCGAGAGGCCGTCGTCGACGAAGGAACAAAGCAACAACACGTTTTTTTGTAAATCTGGACAGCAACTTTCAAACTGCAATTTCTCACTCGTTTCACGGTGAAAATTAGATTTAAAAGATGTTTTGAAAACTAGAAAGAGAGGAGAACAAATATCTTAAAACAAACCACGCTCGTTCTAAGTTATTGGGCACGAAAAACGAGCACAAACAGAACTGGACAGACAGGAAAAGCCGCGAAAACACAGTGTATGACACTCTGTTTTTCGAGGGGATTCGTGTACTCTCAAGGTCAATTTGGCTCGTGAATCTTTGTCTAAGATGTAGATGGATATTATAAGGTTAATTAGGAACAAGAAACTCAAATTTCAATGGAGATTTGAAGGGAGAACGAATGGTATTTCGAGAGAGACACAAACTGTTTCTCAGTTTGGATGTATCGGTTTTGTCGAGAGTTTTGAGAGGCAATTAGGGTTTGTTTTTGGAGATTAATGCTGGTGAGTGACGGTAGTATGTATGGATAACTTAGAGGAATGAATGTATGGTGGAGAGGAGGTATTTATAGGGAGCTAAAGTAGGGTTTAAGAGAGCAACAATCAGTCGGGCTCGGTTTGAATAGTTGTTGTCCATCAGCTATTTCGTGGGGTTTTTAGGGTTTGTATGGGGGGTTTGCTTGGTGGTTAAGCTAAGGTAATATGGGTAGGATACTAGGGTATGGTTTAGGGTTAATGGGCACGGGTTTAAGTGGTGTTTGAAGCTGGTTTGAGGCTCGGGTTTGAGCACGCAAAACAGGGGATGAGGCCGTGTTATTTGCGGGCCGTTTATGGAGTGTTTGGGACGGGAATTGGATGGGTTAAACAAAGGGTTTTGGGTAGGCTTCAGCTAACAATCGAACACGGGTCATGGGAGAGGAGGTTGGCCGGAAAGTGCGTCGAAAATCGAGCCCAAATCAAGTAGAAAACGAGCTCAAAATCGCGTATAAAATCGTTGTAAAAAATCGAGTTCTTCAAATACGGTTTATAAACGATATAAATTGATTTTTCAAATCAAATAACTAAAGAATGATTTTTCAAATCAAAAATATATTTTATTTTCAATAAAATAAATTTAAGAAAATAAATTCAAATTAAAACAATAAAATGAATTCACTTTAAAAAAAACATTTAATTTAAATATCATTTAAATTAATAAAATACTTCGTCGACAGCGCTCATTCTACATCGTAAAACGAGCCCAAATAATGACAATGAAAACTAAAGAATACATGTGTCCTATCATCATCGGGTGTTCGTCGGGTTCTCTATAAATTCCAATATCGACGGATACGGGTATCTACACTTATCTTGAGGTGCCTAAGCAGATTCTTGACCGGAAGGTTAGGAAGACTAGGAGTGGTGAGACAGTTTTGCTTAAGATCCTTTGGTCTAATCATGAGGTCGATGAAGCTACGTGGGAGGCAGAGGAGGCCATGAGAGAGCGTTACCCTTTCCTTTTTGATCAGGTATGTATGGTTACGGGGACGTAACCTTGTTTCTTTTAGGGGGGTAGGAGATGATCGCAAAGAGTTTTTAAGAGTTTTTACACCCTTTTTGTGTTGTTTCGGTATGTCTTGTAGTGTTGAGTCGGGTTGAGTTTGGTTGGTAGCATGTTTTTATGTTGAATTTTATGTTGGGTGTTGTGTCGGGAGTGTGGTAGTGTGTTTTTTTTTTGTTGTGGTTTGAACTTCGGGGACGAAGTTCTTTTTAAGGAGGGAAGACTGTAATACTACGGTTTTACGAGTCTCTGGGTACTCTATCGAGTGGACCTTACTCTGTCGAGTAAGGGTGTTTTGCAGTTTAAAACAGTTTCTGACCTGTAGGGTACTCGATCGAGTAGCTTTGGTACTCGATCGATTAGGCGGCACTCGGTCGAGTACGTCAGTTACTCGATCGAGTATCCCGGTTTACGGGTAATGTTTTGTCGGGTTTTGTTAATAATGCGAATTAGTATTTAAACCTTCCCGTCACTTTCATAATACACTTTTTACAAACCTAATCACTTTGAAAAGAGATTGCAACCTACGTACTTCGCATCCTTCACATTATTGACAAATCCCGGAGCTTAGGAGGTCGGAATTCATCATTCTTTACATTCTTGTGATTCTTGCGTCGAGGGTAAGATCTACATACTGATTCTTGTGTTCTACGGGGTGCGTCCCTGGCTGAGTGGAGTCACTTGTGGGAGTGGCTTCACGCCCATTATTCGCCTTCTGTGGAACCCGCCACAGAAGGGATGTGCATATTAATGGATTTGGGTTTATCGCTCGACAGAGATGAGCGGGGCTTAGGTGGGAACGGCTGCGGTCCCCCACTGGCGGCGAGGAGTAACCTGTTGTGATGGGTACTCTGGCAGGGCTAAAGGCTTTAGTGTGTAGTCAGTATTGTGGAGTTGGTGATGGAGTTCGGAGTATGTCTGTGACGATTGAGCTGTGTTGTTTGTTGTATTGTTGAGTTATATAAATTGTGTGATTAGTACTGACCCCGTTTATTGTTTTAAAAACTGTGGTGATCCATTCGGGGATGTGAGCAGTTGTTGAGAAGGTATGAGTCGAGATACATGGGATAGCTGGGATGTGTCACCTTCAGATGATAGTGTCTTCCGCTGTAGCTTGAGTAGTTTGTCAGACATTTCATTTAGTTGATTAGACAGTTGTTTTGAGAACATGTAACCCGTAATTTGGGCAGTTGGTTTTGGATTGTATTTATTCTCTAAACTTATACTATTTAAATGTTGTTTCGTTATTGCTTTATGATTATCATTGCCTCGGGAAACCGAGATGGTGACATCTTTATACCTGAGTGGTCCTGGTAAGGCACTCGGAGTATGGGGGTGTCACACCCTACCCACCGATTTTCCCCCCTCTTTATTTGATAAGAACTGTTCTTATTCTAATATATTCATTCTTAGATTATTCACAACTTACTTCTCTCTTTATCTCTCTAAAAATAAGTTTTAGAAAAATATTGTTCAAAAATCTTATATTTAGATTACTAAAGGTAGTAATAGAAATAAAAATAAGATTAATTTTAAGGTCTCTAATTATATATCTAGTTAATATATTATTTAGTATTAAGGGGTTGTCTTGGTGCAATTGAAAGGAGATTCTCACACTATTGGGACTAAGGGGATCATCCATTTACTTTGAGCTCAAGAACAAGTTAAGAAAGGTGTTCTTACTTGTGCCCTTAAAACCGTTTTCATCATTGTAAGGAACCTTGTTCTTACTTTCTATTTTATTATGTTATGCACGCATAAGATCAACATCTATTTTAATGAGTAATTTAGATCTAAAATTAAAGGAGTTTAATTAGAGGGTTATAGAATCCTTTCAAAAATTAATTGTTATATTTAGAGATGATGGTAAGAGAGTAGTTACGTGAAAGATAGTGGCGTCGTAGTGTTGTCACTAGTGGTTAAGAATGATGTTAAATGGGGTAGTTAGTTGTTCTAAAGAGATTGTTTTTGTGGAGGCCTGATTAGTATGTATGGATGTGAGGGAGTATAAGATGTGGATATAGGAGGTGTTCGCTGGTAGTTGGGTACTGATGATATGATTACGTTCGCCGGGTGGTGATAATTGTGTGTATGGGAGGATATGTTATGAAGGGCATCTGAGTTAAGTTCGGATGAGAGATATTCATTATCAAGTGGTAACTTATGTGATCAGGATTGGCTAGTTAGATTTGTTTATGGGTCTATGATATGTGTAAATGTTTGTGTGAGGTTCTGACCTCGCGAGTAATGGTATGGTGTGATAGTTATAAGTCGTTATATGTTATTCTGTGCAATATGTTGTGTTTTGTTGATCTAATAAGGCGATATTAAGGAAGTTTTAAGGAAGTTGAATTGAGTCAGTGTTATAGGATTGTAAAATTTGTGATGCTATCGATATGATTGTTGCGCCTCGAGTGGCGATCCGCGCACAATCATATAGATTGTTGTTTACTGATGAGACGAACTTTCGAAAGTATATATCAGTTATATAGATTGTTGTTTGTTTGCTGTTGTTTGTTGTCGGTGTTGGACTGGGCATATAGAGTGTTGTTTTGTTTATTAATGTTTCTTACCAGTTTCGGCTTGGGAGTGAAGGTAGAGTAGGATATAGAAAAAAAAAAGGTTGCGTATGTTTCCGTTGTTGTCATGGTATAGTGATATTCTGTTATTGGGACATAGTTGTGGCAAGAGTTTTTTGGAATGAGTGTGTACTAAGCTGGAAGCGGCAAGTGGTTCGTGATCTTTTTTGGGATAGTGAGTATAAGGTGTTGGGAACTAGTATTATGTTGGGTTATGGATGAGTTTTACGGCAATAAACAGGAAAACTTGAGGATCTAGTGTGAGTGTGTATAACAATCAAGGATCGTGAGTTATGATTGCGGAAATAAGTGCATGTATAAAGAAGTATGTCATTTGGTTGAAGAGATGGAGTAGTGGTTATACTGAGGATTTTATGATATAGGTTAGATGGAGTGTAGAATAATTGGAGGCACGAGAACTGTTAGAGAAAGAGAGCCCTTGATATAGGAATGGTTGTAGGTGTTGAGGTTATAATGGGTTATCGTTGACATGCAGTGGTAGAGGATTATGGGAGGTATAACAAAGAACCTAGTATTTATGAGTTACGAGGACGTAACATTTATCTTAAGAGGAGTTGGATGAGACAAAGAGAGTTTGATGGTTATACAGGTTGCAATTGGAAGTTTGAGTGTTGGTTTAGAATAAGGATGGATTCGTGTGATGGTCAATGTTATTGCAGGTAATTGCAGTGCTTGTAGTAGTATGATGTTTAGAAGTGTGAGTAAACTTTGATAGTGTTAACGGATTGGGTGATGATGTTTATGTGTGTGAGTAAACTTCGAGGACGAAGTTCGTTTTAAGGGTGGTAGAATGTAACATTCCGTTTTGGTTTTTGGTAGTCGTTCTCGCTCGCTTAACGGATTGTGTTGGTATTAGAATTCGTAGTAAGTTGGTGGCTGTTGTGTTGTTGGCATTTGATGGTATTATGAAGTTAGAGAGACTATTATACGGTTGATGCTAGGTTGAGTGGCGTTGTTGAGGTAGGCCTTATTGGGTGAGTTAGTGTCAAAGTTGGAGGATGAGTGCTGAGTGATGTTGGTTGGTAAAGTGGTATGTGTGCATGCTATGTAGGTATGGGTGTGAACTTCGGGGACGAAGTTCGTTTTTAAGGAGGGAAGACTGTAATACCACATGTTTCGGTATAGGGTTACTCGACCGTGTGGGCCTTACTCGGTCGAGTAAGGTGTTGGGTGTTATGAGTTTGGGTTCTGGTGAGTCAGTACTCGATTGAGTATGAAGATACTCGGCCGAGTTGGGCGTACTCGATCGAGTACTCCCTGTACTCGACCGAGTACCCGGATAGTTACGGGTAATTTTCGGAGATTCTATTAAAAGATTTGAGGGGTATTTATTATATTTCGCCGGTTTCTAAATCATTTTACAATCCCTAAAAGTTTACTACGACTCTCTCTCAACTCTCTTAATCATTTTCCAAGCAAGGATCAAGCCTTTATGATTCTGGATTCATCTAGCGTTTCATCTATCGTTGTTGTAAGTCTCTAGTTCTTCTAGTTTGGATTAGATTGAGTTATGGTAAACCCTAGTTTGGGTTTATTTGGGGGTTTAAGGTTTGGTCATCATATGTGTGTTTATTGTTGATTATCATTGTTGTAGGTGACGATGTGGTATTCGTTATGCATTTGTATGATTGATTTCAGCGTAGCAAATTGCGAAAAGGTAGGGTTTCCCTACTAGGTTTATTGTTTAATTGTTATAAGATTGTATGGCAATTGTTGTACGATTGATTATCTACTGATTGTTGTTGGTGTATTGGAGTTGGTGTTGGTGTTGTGATGGTTGATGGTGATGTTCGCGAGGTGCGTCCTCGGCTGAGGGGAGTCACTTGCGGGAGTGGCTTCACGCCCTAGTTTCGCCCTCTGTGGAACCCGCCACAGGAGGGGATGTACACATTAATGAACAGGGTTATCGCTCATTGCTGAGCGGGGGCTTAGGTGGGGATTGGCTGCGGTCCCCCACTGGCGGTGAGGATTATCTGTTTCGATGGATAATCTGGCAGGGCTACACACTTTAGTGTGTAGTCAGTTACGATATGTGATTGGGAGTTGGAGGTGGATGATGATCAGCAGTTTGTCTTTCGTACTTGTCTTATTTTGATTCTACAGTAACTTACCCCGTTGTTGTTTTATAAAATCTGTGGTGATCCATTCGGGGATGGTGAGCAGACTGTGATAGGTGATGATGTTCACTAGCTATGGGGCCGTCATGGGGAGTCATCACTTGAGTCTAGCTTCCGTTGTCAAGAGTTTTATCATTCAGTTTTAGTTCTTGAACATTAGTAATGCTTTGATTTTGGATTTTGGAATATGTAACCATTAAATTATTTATACTTTAATAATTATGTTTTGGATTGGTAACTTCGATATACTAACCTCGGGCAACCGAGATGGTGACGGTCTCTCATGCTAGGGTGGTCGTGGTAAGGCACTTTGGTATGTGGGAGTGTCACATATAAAATAAAGCATTCAGTCGAGTAGTTATCCTACCTGGCAAGCAATTCCACCCGTCTTATAATAACCACCCCAAATGTAACAATCCCACGGTTTTTCCCTACAATCCACGAGAGCACCCATACACCAAATTCCCCCATGACACACAAACATTAATTAACGAATTATAAAATGATTACACGATTTAATAATTAGAAACCCGTCTTAAACAATTACGTATTTAACTGACCATAACTTGATAATGAAAAATAAAGAAGGAATTATTAACACATCCTACAACTACGTACTACCTTAATACTACTATATAATAATACTACAATATTACTACTATTACTACATCAGCATATAATACACACATACATAACCCATGACAACAACAACACACGACACAACCATCTAAACACAACCACCACCCACGCAACCTGCAACCACCAGTCACGGCCAAACCATTGTGCCCTAACTCCTCCACTCACGACATCACCAACACACACGATACTCACCATAACAACACACACGACACTTACCATAACACACAATACGACACACCCCACCAAACACCGCCTACACAACTAGCAACTATGGTAACCACATGGACCCACACCTCCACTGGCCACCACCATAGCCACCACTGGCTCACGGTGGTTTCAGTGGTGGTGTCCAAACCCCATTGACACAACCACCATAGATATAAACACCGTCATAAGTCAGCTTCAACAAGCACCGACAAAAACTCCCCTGTTTCACGTTTCCGGCAAAACCCACCACCAAGCTCCAACCTTTAGCCACCCTAACACCCCCACAACGCCGACCCAACCACCAGTAGTCCACCCTACCAAACCCAGGTCAAGGCAAGGTTAAACGACGGTACAAAATACGTCTTAAATTCACGGTGAAACCCGACGATAATCCCTAACCCCTTTCGAAATTCCGGTAGTCGCCGCACAAGGTATGACCTTTGACCACCCCGACGTCACCACTATGGTCAACCAACAACCACGAACCCAACCTACCCAAGCCCAGGTCAGTGACATCTTTATTAGGGTTCACAAACCGTGTAAACCATTTAAAGCAACACCACATGGCCACCCCTTCAAAACCGCTTTCCTCGGTAGTCAATGGTGGTCAACGGAGGTCCCATCGTGGTCCACGATTGGGTCATGGCAGCAGCAAGTCTATAAGTTGTTTAATTAACGAGTTATAACAATTATAAGATGAGTACGTTATGAGACGGTTTTAGAAACTTACCTCGAGACGATAATAAAACTAATTCCCTTCTTCTTTTCTTCTAGACCCCTTTCTCTTTCTCTTTTGTGAATTATTATGTTATGAATATTATGTGAATAAAGGTCTTTGTAGAGCTTGTGCCATCTATTTATAGTGATAGATAGGTTATAGGAAGGTACTAGGAAGGTACTAGGAAGTTTCCTAATAATACTATTAGTATCTTATCACACACACGAGTCACATACTCGGCTATACACGACTTCACTATCTTCCCGACTCACCCATTATTTTATTATTCTATTTCCTCTCACAACGTAATCATTATTAATAATTATCTTTTAAAATATAAAATGCTCAATTATTATTTATAAAATACACTTCCACCACTGACTAGCTGCTGACCATGTCACTAAATTACGGGGTATTACATACGATCATTACTAAATTCCACAAATGATTATGTTCCAGGTTCAATAATCTCTCTTACTCATTGCAAATCTGTTATCAAATCTCATATAGTTATAATTTTATCGTTAAAATCCCCCATCTACAAGCCTCCCAAAGGTCAAGTGCCAGGTCAAACCCACGGTTCTAATCTATAATCCATAACTAACTCTCATTCATGTTGGTTATGTACACATATCTATCACGGGGTATAACTTGATTATTATTACGTATCTATATCACGTCAAATCTCATACATTCACATGGATACACATCAATCACGAATATGCGGACTACATGAAACAATCAAATAATGCAAATTTCTCGTTACGTGACTCAACAAAGATCAACACTCCCATTTCCGAACATCATGCCATTTATTCGTAAAATTCCACACCTTATAATCAAACGTAAACAATTCACAAAATATCACCCATGTAAGGTCAACATGCTCATCCAAGCACAAGTCAACTAGTATAAACCGCGAAATAAGGGTACACGCCCAATATTTGGTCAAATATCAACAAAACAAGGTCAGAGCGGGACACTCGGTCGAGTGTAGGAAGCCATTCGGTCGAGTAGACGACCACTCGGTCGAGTGCATGGTGCACTCGGTCGAGTGCCACTTGGGCAGAATGTTTTCATTCTCAACTCGGTTCCAAACATCCCTATTTCATCACACAAATGCTAATAGACACCGATGGTGACTAATACATCATCAAAAAGCCAAATTAAAACAAACTCACGGCCTTATGGCCATTATTATAACCCAACTAAAACAAAACGATACAACATGATATTTCAAATCCGTTTCATAAGCATTGCATTCCCCCTATACCCGGTGACGGTATCACCATACCGTCACCAACAATCGCAATAGCCACATCGGTATCCACAACACTTACACTACCTTATGGACACGGCCCTAACAACATCAACCGTCAATAGACACTATGACAAGATCATGATGTATACCACGGACGCTTTACTTGACGATTGGGAGGCAACTTTACAAACAACCTCTATATTACCACTCATAGGGTCGGATTTCAACATAACAACTTTCACTCTTATACACACCTACTTAAATTAAACAATTACACTCTATAACACGAATGATCAACTACCTCAACAATATGATTGAATCCTCAAGCATCACACGCCACACTCATGACCATGAAAACCAAACTTGGTAATACTAAATACACCATTATATATCTCAATTAACTATCAACCAAAGTTTCCAAGTCATGCTAGAAACAATATTCCTCAACATGCAACTCAAACCTCGTTCACTATCCATAAGTTCAAATACTTAACAAATGTTCAACCTAGATTACACTTCACTAATTATCCGGAAATTACTTCATACAATCATCGTACCCAATTCAAGACACCTTACGCAAGCTAAAGTCACTTTCTTCTATTCCTAATTCCAAACATGACTCATACACCTACCTACTTACACAGTTCAACTCCACAACAAAAGACGAAGCTCATATTAACCCTACTAACATACATATCCCATGTTCATGACCTTCAAGACACACATGGAAAGATGAACTGAAGTGAAATCACACAAATGATTTGACCAACACTATAATTTGACCAACACTATAATTTTCCACACATCTCACCATTAACAAAGGTTGCGCACTAGGAGACGATTCAGCCATGTTTCAAACATAAAAATCAAAATTTAGTGATTTACCCATGAAATCTCAAAAAGAATTTAGTCCACTTTTAAAACGGAAATTTTGATTTAAACCATGTTATTATAGTGATACTCATAAGGATTATTCCCTTCAAACACCGTTAAGCCAAGTTTAAGATAAAATAAGGAATCAAAATTTGGCGAATATTTTAAGGCGGAATTACCAACTAAAGACAATACATAACATTGTTAACAAAATTGAAGTTTTGTTACTCAAATAAATCAAGAAAACTCCGAGACAAGATTTTCAAATTTATGGACCATGCTTGACATCATTAAACAACGTTTAAATCTTTATGACATAATTAGATAAAAATGAGGTATAAAATCGGATTTGTCGGTATAACTAACATACATGCCAAAACTTGAAACATTTGTAAGGCAAAACTCCTAGGTTAGTACGACACATTGTAACATCAACAAGTACTAAGCACTAGAAAATAATTACATCGTGTTATGAGTGCAAGAATCGAAATCATTCGTTTTTAAAGGAAATTCTAAAAGATTTTGGGCAACATCTTAAAATGGAATTTTAATTCACGATTATACATGTTGTTACAAACAAAGAAAAATCAAAACTTAAGCGTGACAAGGTTCTTGAGCCTAATTACTCAACTAAGCTAAGTTTTTAAACACGAAAATCAAAACTTACGCATGAACCTTAAAGTTTCAAAATTTTTGGGACAAAATTTTCAAGACAAGATTTAAAACATATGACAAGAGTAAGCAATAACACCCAAACTTTAGTCCTTGTTAAACAGTCAACCATGCAACAACCACCAAATCAATTATTGACTCAAGAATACATATTTTCGGATTCATAAAATTTTCGGGCAAAATTCAACATCAAATTTTACACTTGACATCATAAATGGTATAAAAGGTGATTAATATCATGAATTAAACAAGGCATGCAATTAATTGACGAAATTTGAAGGAATTAGAGTAGATTTAAACAAAATCCAAATTGGAAAAGAAATAAGAGAAAATAAGACATCACTTTTATGATGAAATTAGCCAAGTTAAGGAATAAATGAAGTAGAAAACTTGAATCCGAACAACAAGCATCAACAATGGAATTTTTAAAAATAATTTTAAATGACGAAAGAATAAAGAGGTAAAATAAAGTAAGGCAATAACGCAGATTTTACGTATTTTACAGCCCAGAAATTGGCACTCGGTCGAGTTCTGAGTCCACTCGGTCGAGTGCCCGTGCACTCGGTCGAGTGCCCTCTCCACTCGGTCGAGTGACTCACTTCTAGAAATTTTCAAGTTTCTGGAAATTGGTCCACTCGTTTGAATGGTAGGGTTCACTCGGTCGAGTGACTGGTACTCGGTCGAGTACTAGCTCACACTCGATTGGGTGCCTCTCTATGGTTTGCAATTTCCAACTAAGGAGTTACTATTCTTATACTAGCGACTACTTTACTAGCAACTATTATAAATCACACTCTACTATGACCCTAGTGAAATCAAAATATAAATGTGGTATTAACATGCCAAAGGACGGGCTTGTACCCCTCACACACTCACTCGTAATAACCACTTTCAAAACATGTTATACACATTACTCTTTTTCATCCAATCTTCACATATTAACATGTACCAAATGAATAACTACATCATCTAAGAATCCTATCAACTATGCAATTACGGCTTCAAAACTCATCATACTCAAACACGCAACACTTATATAAATGAATGCATCTCATATGAAACAATCCTCTGCTCAAATCACATATATCTCACGGAAGTAGACATTCCAATTCCATCATTTCAACTATCGCATGTTATCATTTACCACACAACCTCTATATCATGCAAGATGTTCAACACAACTATGACACAGGCATAATCATGCAACATTTTACTTCACGTTTCCCGACTCATAACCACCCACGTAGTGACCAACCGAAACAATAGGATCTAGTTTTGAAATGAAGGATCCTAATCACCCAAAACCGACCTCCTATTGTACTCATGTCGGGTTCATTTTATTAGACACTCCTAGATTCATTTTGGTTCATCTGTTTAGGTTCCAAAATCGTTGCTTTGATACCACTTTGTAACCACCCCTTCTTACCCGGCCAAGGTAATTAGGAGATGTTATCATCTCGGTTTCCTGAGGCGGTAAATCGGAGATACAATCAAGAAACATTTATTATAAATAAAAAGTTTAGGGATTACAAACCATAAACTAATGATAAATGTAAACTATACAAATTACAAGTCGACTACCATCTATGTCATCTATGCTATGCTACTCAACTCCGAGTCCAAGGCGCGGTGTAACACCCCGTAATTTTGAAGACCTTTATTATATTTTAAAAGTAATATTTTAATCTATTTTAATTTAATATCAATTTATTTGAAATAAAATTTATTTGATAATATATAATTTTATTTTATTTTGAAGAAATGTAATTATTTTTGATAGTTTAGAAATGTTTAAAAGTGATTTAAACTATATTTAAACCTTTTTCCTTTGATAAAATAGATTTCGGATAAAAGTCGTAAAATTGGGATTTTCCCATTTCTTACGGTCGTTGGGTAAACGAGTTTGGATATTGGGCATATGAGTACTTAATCTTTTAGTAAAATCGTTTTTAAGAACTTTAATTTTCTCGGAAATCGCGTTCGACGAATATTTATAATTACCGTCGAAACAAACCCCAAAACGTAAACAAATGACCCATCTCTCCCTCCCTTTTGGCTGGCCACACCTACCCTCCATTGTTCCCTCTTTCAATCCTCATTTCCTCCATAATTCACTCTCTCTCTTCCTTTCATCAAACACAAAATTCATCACAAAAATCCTCCTTACAATCCCTAAATCCACCATAAATCCTTCATTTCTCCACCAAATCTCATAAAAATTGTATATTTGGAATCCTCTCTTCAATCCTCATCTACTAGTAAGCTTTATTTTCATTTCCCCCAATTTTTGTTTAAGACACTTTTTTTAGGGTTTTCGAATCTAAGCTTAATAATTGTGTTTTTGTTGTTCTTATAAGTGAAGAAATTGAAGATGAGTTAGGTGATTCATATGTGGTTGAAGATGAAGAGTAATTTTGGGTTTTAGAAACTTTCTCAAGTTATTACTTGTCTCTTTGCTAGCTTAAGGTAACTATTCCGAGTTACTCGACGAATTAATGTCACATTAGTAGTTGTATTTGTTGTTTGTTGTTGTTTGAGACGATCTTGTTGATAAATGAATGAATGGAGTAAGATGAGTATGCTTATATTTAATTTATGTTACTCATTTGTATATTATTGTTTGGAACAAATTTGGATGAGGAATTATGTGTTGTGACAAGTCCGTGTTTTGGCTGGAACACGTCAGTACCAGACCGAGACGGTTTCCAATGTTTCCAAAAATATGACAGATTGAACGGCATCGAAAAATTAGGTGGTTTAGCCACTTGAATCACTCAATTCGGAGTCCGTATGAGTAAATGGCGTCGTTTTATCGATTAAAATTTATAGAAAAGTTTACCCTTGTGTGAGACGGTTATTGATGCTATTTTATTATGCGAGAATTTTGTGGAATTAGTTATTTTGTAAGTTGGAATATATTTTCTTATGTTGATAGTCTTTCACATGATAGAAATTGGAATAGTGCATAAAAATGATATTGTAATGAATTTTGTGATTTGGGCCAAAGTAGGCCAAGACTCTGAGCTGGGCCAGATTGACCGAACGAGTTTGGTCAAACTAGGTTTAAACCGGTAAGCCTCGATTTGACCGATGACCCATCGCGGGACTCGGGTCGAGGGTTTGTCTTTGAGGTGATATTGGTTGTCATTGGATGTTTTATGTTGATTCCTTGATATTTGTAATTATCATTTCACATGTTGGTTGTTGGATGCTTTGGATGCCTTATGCTTGAGTCTTGTTGCCTCTTTACCATTTTAGCTTGTTCTAATGGATTATGGTACTAGTGGTTAGCTGGAATTTGGATTATTATTGATATTAGAGATATTGTTGGATTGTCAGCTAAATATGCTCTTGCGAAGCCTTTCATATGCTAGAGTGTGTATGATCATTTGTGTGTGCAAGTTTGGACTCTTTGCCCCTCTTATGGTTAATTGGGTGTCGTACTGTTGGAATATGTGTCCTCCGACAATAATGCGATCACGACTGTTGATCATGATAATCACATGTTTAAGTCTCATTAAAAATGAATACAATTGGGAAGTAATTTTGTTCTTGTCACAATCGGTCAACATATATCGGTAATGATTGGCTGACTAGAGTTTGACATTACTGTCGTGTGACGGTGGTGATCAGTTGACCCCCTAGGTCATACCTAAAGGGCAATACTCTTAATTGATTATTTAATTAATCGTATAATGTTACGAGTTAATTAAATTACTTGAAAATTGACGGACGATTTTGGAAGTAAAATTTACGTATCAAATTGAAATGTGATTAAATGAGATACGGTCTGAGTAATTGAATTGTGTCATTACTCGGATGAAATAATTGTTTAATGTAACAATTAAATTGAATGAATTGTTATAAATACAATCAGTTGTGATTTATAAATTGGTAAAATTTTTGGCACAAGTAAATATGAAATTACTAAGTCAATTTTTGTATGTGACGTATTTCTATTAATACGTTGATTTTTAATATGTTAAAAATACATAACAAATATATGTGACATGTGACATGTAACATATAGACAATTGACAAAAATAATATGGAATCCATATTATAGAATGGGCCGAAAATTAGAAGGGTTTATACTAATTATATGTTGCTTGTAATTAGTGGAAAACACAATGATTAAAAGGAAACCTAGCCATGCAAGCCTATTGTTCCTTGTGAAGAACAATTTCTCCATGCATTGGCTCACCCTAAAAGCTCCTCTTACACGGTTTTGGGGAAGCAAATGTGATCATTGTTTTTCTTTAATTTTGCCTAATAATATACTAAAGGTAGTGTATTATTTCCATTCAATTCACTCATCCAAAAACACAAGTTCTAGTGAGAAGAAAAATCCTCTCTTCTTCTCTCTTAAAAACCGAAATTTATAAGAGTTTTATAAAAGTTTTTGGTTCAATTTTCTACTAAAATTAATATTATACTAGTATTGTAATATTAATTAGATTAAGTGTTAAGCCTTGGGCATAATACATAGGGAGAGATCTTACACTTAGATCTTTATTCTTCCATTGGAAAAGCTCAAGAACAAGAAGAGAAAGGTGATCTCTCTTGTGCCCTAAATAAGAAATCTACTATGTAAGGACATGATTTCTCCTCTATTTATATTATTGTTTGCATGCATAAGATCCGTAATTAATTTTATGACAAATTATTTAGACATATAAGAGTATGTTAACATGTATATGAATCTACATTTCCTTCAATCGGTATCAAGAGCCACGGTTGTTTGCATGCAAATTGGTTAAAAGTTTTTCCGAGTTATATGAATAACAAAATAAAACTTGTAAAATTTGTGTTATTATGATATATCACGAAATTATTACATGCATGTTAATATTTCTGGTCCTAAAGTGTTTTAGGATATTTTGGTTAATTTTTCGGATTTTTATTGTTCATAATTTACAATAATGGCATTTAAATGTGATTTTATGAGTAAAAATGTCATTTTTGGTCTAAAAATAGCTATACTTCGAATTTTCACTTGGTTTTTGGATATGTTGTTACATATATTATTTTGATATAACCTGTAAATTTTCATAATTTTTGGACTTGTTATGCTCGAAAAATGAATTTTTCATCATTAAATTCGGATTTAAGAGAAAAATAGGTTAATATGAGTTAAATTTCGAATCTGGTCATAGAAAATTAATATGTTGTCACATGCAATTTTACAAGATGTGTAAAATAATTGGCTATAAAGAAGTCTTTTAGCATGATTTATGAATTTTTGAAGAAAAATAGCATAAATAGTGACATTATTAGTGAAAAATTAATAAAACATAATCTATGACTTAGGAAAAACGTCTAATGTTGCATTTTATTATATTTTTCAGATCTAAAATTGAAAAGTTAATGAATATAATTTTTCCATGTTTTTATGATTATTTTATTATAAATTGATAAACCGCAACATTGTTTTTCCGGAAAAATTTCGAAATTTTTAACCTAAGATTTTGAACATTATGAGTGTCATGGAATTTTTCCAGAATGTTCATGAATTTAAATTTCAAATTTTGAATTTATTTGAAATTTTTAGATTTATTTGAAGTTTAATGGCTTATTTTTGTAATTTTTGGTCCATTTTTGAACAATTTTATAAATAAAGGTTAATTATGGTCAAATTATTAGTGAAGACTATATTTTGAGTCCTAAGAGGTTAGGGTAATTAACTTATGCATAAATATGAGTTTATGCATTTTTGTGATTATAAAATGTTGAAATCACGCAAATCCAAAAAAACCGAGTAATATACGATATTGGCTAATTAAAAGGCGATTTAGCATAAAAATTGAGCATGTTCATACATATTATAATGCTGCATTTTCTTTATGATTGTCATAATTTTAATTTATGTAATTTTTTTAATTATGTAATTTTACTTAGTATGGCCTTAGATTTTAATTGGTATTTCCCGAAATGTATGGGAATATCGATTCGGTTGTAATTTTTATTGTGATCTCGTATCACCGTTTTGTAATTTAATAGATTTATTTTATTTTAGTTACAAATGTATAATAGGAAATTATGTAATTTATTATGTAATTTTATTCATTAGGAGTTCCAAAAGACGGATTACTTCAAGAATGGCGATACATAAAGACGGTGTTACCTCGAGATGTGTGCCACAACCAAAGTTCAAGGGACCAATGGAGTTGGTTTCCGAATATGTAATAGATTAATAGTTTTTCTATTTTAGGAAAGGCCATACTAGGATTTTTATCTTTATGCTTGCATTTTATTTTATGTCACATGCATCGCTAAATCGCCATAACTAAACATGCATCCTTATTTTATCGAGTTTATCGACCGTGTCAATTAGAATTATCGTAGTTCACCGCTTTAGTTCACTTAAAACGTGATAGATAATAAATTGACATGACCTCTCGCTAAAACTATCAATTGAGACATAGCCTTACCAAATAGTAGAAACCATGAAAACCTATTTCATGAGGGAGTGCACTCGGCTACCCCGGGGTACAAACCTTGTTACGTAGGGGAAGTGGGTGATAAATGTCTAATCCACCGAATTCATGTTGATGAGGGTTTCATCGGCTACCCCGTGCCTAAATTAATATGGGTTTGGATAATGGACACATTTATTCGAAATTTGGATTGAACTCAACAAAAGTAATTGATAAGGGTTTCATCGGCTACCCCGTGCCCTTGTTGATGTGTTTTGGGCTATAGATAAATATTAGAGTAATTTTATCGACTAAGAGTTCTAACAGTAGAATCGATTAAAAGGTTAATCCACCGAGTTATATTGATGAGGGTTTCATCGGCTACCCCGTGCCTAAGTCGATATGAATTTGGGTCTTGGAATCATTTATTCTAGTTGGGTAGAGGTCACTAGAAAAATGCATATAACTTGTTTAAATCATACTTTTTACGAGTTTTAAAACGACAAATGTTTTACTCCTTATGTTTTGTTTTGTAGACCACTTCTTATTCATAACAAATGGCATGGGACATTGGAAGAGGAATTGTTCCAAATACCTTGGTGATATCAAAGCTGGAAAGATCACTCCAGTAGGTAAATGACTAATCTTCTTTTATGTTTCTAAATTCAACTATGGTATTATGATGCAAAGTTGTGATAATGTATCTCCCTTTTTATTGTAAATAGGGCCTCCACCAAGCAAAGACAAGGGAAAAGAAAAACAAGCATGAGAAACCATGGAGAAGCTAAGGATAGCTTTTATGGAGCTTTGTTTTTCATTGTCTTATTTTAAGTTATGTTTTGGATTCTAGAACTTTGAGTTTCCGTGTTCGACATGGAAAAGTATTTTGGATAATGAGTTGTATTTTGGATGATAGTGACTTGGTTTGCAACCCAAGTCACCCGTTTTATCATTTATCCTTTTAATGTTCTAAAATTCATCTTTAAATGCTTGCGTTTTGAAACATAAGATCATTCACTTAAAGGTGATCTAATAGACAATTATAATGACGGGTTTCATTATATGTCCACATGCTTAAGGCTTGTGTATGATCATTTATGAAGTGATTTTGAGTCTATGAACTCTCTTAAAGGTAAGTCAATCGCCAAGTACACACATGAAATCAATTACTATTAGTCTGTCTATGAGATAGTTCTCCTTATACTTCAACATCATTGATTAGTGTCTCATATGCTATCTTTGAATATATAGTGTATTTATTCTAAAGATAGAGTGGGAGAAAAATGAGGACACAACACACAAGGCAAGATAAAATTGTGTACTTGTGTAAATGTAGATCTACACAAGAGAAAATGATTTGAATAAAGGTATATCTATTTACATAGTATACCAAATAGATGAGATCTATGGTCTCAAGTTAGTTCTATATAACTAATGAGACCAAGTGTAGTAATCATAAGAGTAAATTCTCAAAATAACTACACGAGGAGACCAAAAGAAGTTTTGGATAAAAATGACTAATGTAAAGTCTTAACAAGTTTTGACTAAGTTCTATATGATAAATTTTGACCAAATAGTTTCAATCATGAGTTTTACTTAAGAGCCTAAATGAATCAAAGTAACATACTAGTTATGATCAAGATTAAGTTGCAAAGATTGATATTCCGATATCTTCAATAGCCAACGTTTTAACCACGCAAATGTCATTGCTTAACCTCGCTAGGAAATGGTTAATCCTCCTTCCGAAAGAGTATTCTGAAGGACGTATTCTAGATATTGTTTATATTTGAATAATGACATTACTACACATCATTATGACATGAGTGTGTTAGAGATTTAAAAATCTCTTTCCGTAAGGTTGAGATGAGACCACTTCAAAATAGGCTTTTTGAAAGGATATGAGGGGAACATATATGGTTTTATCCTAGTAACTTGGCAAAGCAATTTATATTTATATCTTTGACAAATTTCGATTGAGAAGTCAATTTCGAAATATGTTGAATTGAGTGGGAGTTAGGAAATTCTCATGTGAAGACATGGAATTTAGTGGGAGCTATCATCTTTGAATGTATAAAACTCATTACTCATTAAAGAATGACGAGCTAATACCTTCTTTCATAAAGAAGCTTTTGAGTTTTCAATTCTGGATGAAAATGGACAATGATGAATCCAATTACATCATGGGATGTTGGATTAGTATTAAAGAGATACACATCGTATCAACATATACATAGGATATTCATATGAATGAAAATGGAATTACCATTAGCAGTCATGGTAGTTCATTGAACCTGAGAACGGTTGATCTCATGATTATCAATAACTAATGTTTCCGCCATTAGAATAATCATATACATGTCCAATTATGAATCATATGCATAAGAGCATGATGATTGATTGATAAGCCATAATAGAAACGTCATGAATTCTCAAGTAGAATCCGATGAGCGATTCAAAGGTGCTTGACGGAATGTTCCATTATGTGATAAGAGGTTGCACATTTTGTAGAAGATCCGAGCACATATAAGGATTTATGAGAATCCCAAATCTTTCAAACTTGGAAAGAGAAATGAGAAGTTTTGGAAAGATGGTTGGTTGAATAAGAAGTTATTCAAAGATAATCTTTCCTAGTTAAGCTAGGACTTGTGAGAAGTACTAAGCTAATAATCTTGTCAACTATTACAAGATTCTACAAAAACATATACCTAGTGCATTGTGTGTGGATGGAATACTTGATCGGTACAAGTTGTATTATTCATCGCAAATTCGTTCGTTATGAGATGATCGATAAGAAAGTTCTTTCAAGTTAAAGAACCAAAACCAAGGTCGAGAACCTTGATGTGTACTTGGTAAAATTCATGGTATAAGAACATGAATGTGAAGGAAATTGCAAGTGTAAGAAGTTTGAACACATGGACACATGAGATGTTAAACTTCTATTGCAATCAATAAGTGTTTACACTTATGATAAACATCACAAGGTTGTAATATGATATTGACTACCCGAGTGTGATGTCGACACTTGTCGTTTGAGTTGTTATTAACTCACCTTGAACATTGTTATATCCAAACGGGTTGTAGAGACAATTGAACCCCGTTAAAGTGAACATGGATTAACATTGTTTATGCCCATAGTTACTTATATGAGGTGACGTCTCGAAGTGACTAGCGTGTGAGGCGATTGATGGCAAGTTCAAGTGCCATACAGTCATGTGAGATGACTAGTCGATCACATAGGCAGACTGTTAGGAACATTTTGTCGGGCCTAATGACCGCTTATAGAGTTCTGGCAAATTTATATAGCCTGGTCGTGGCGAGAGCTACTATAGTATTCGAATGAGTCGATTCTTTTGACTAAAGACTATTCACCTAAGATGGCACAGTTTCAGATTAACTTTGATTTGTGTTACTACGACCTTCGTAAATGGGGTCAAATGGGCATATTTTGGGTTATGATGGCTGTGGCTAGTCGAAGGGAATGAGTGCGATAGGAATTGTCCACCCCTAGTCAGGGTTATAACAATATCTCAGGGCCACTCGAGGAGTAATGGGAAATGCGTGGCCACGCTCGGATGGCATCCGAGTGGATAAATCCGGTCAATCGATTATTCTCCGGATCGAGGAAACCACTCTTGATATGATCACTTGCAAGTACGACCTGAAAGACACCTTGCATTGAGTGGGAGATAGTAATAGGACAAGAGAATTGGTGACGCACACTTGTCGAGGACAAGTGGGAGATTGTTGGAATATGTGTCCTCCGACAATAATGCGATCACGACTGTTGATCATGATGATCACATGTTTAAGTCTCATTAAAATGAATACAATTGGGAAGTAATTTTGTTCGTCAATGGTCAACATATATCGGTAATGATTGGTGACTAGAGTTTGACATTAATGTCGTGTGACGGTGGTGATCAGTTGACCCCCTAGGTCATACCTAAAGGGCAATACTCTTAATTGATTATTTAATTAATCGTATAATGTTACGAGTTAATTAAATTACTTGAAAATTGACGGACGATTTTGGAAGTAAAATTTACGTATCAAATTGAAATGTGATTAAATGAGATACGGTCTGAGTAATTGAATTGTATCATTACTCGGATGAAATAATTGTTTAATGTAACAATTAAATTGAATGAATTGTTATAAATACAATCAGTTGTGATTTATAAATTGGTAAAATTTTTGGCACAAGTAAATATGAAATTACTAAGTCAATTTTTGTATGTGACGTATTTTTATTAATACGTTGATTTTTAATATGTTAAAAATACATAACAAATATATGTGACATGTGACATGTAACATATAGACAATTGACAAAAATAATATGGAATCCATATTATAGAATGGGCCGAAAATTAGAAGGGTTTATACTAATTATATGTTGCTTGTAATTAGTGGAAAACACAATGATTAAAAGGAAACCTAGCCATGCAAGCCTATTGTTCCTTGTGAAGAACAATTTCTCCATGCATTGGCTCACCCTAAAGCTCCTCTTACACGGTTTTGGGGAAGCAAATGTGATCATTGTTTTTCTTTAATTTTGCCTAATAATATACTAAAGGTAGTGTATTATTTCCATTCAATTCACTCATCCAAAAACACAAGTTCTAGTGAGAAGAAAAATCCTCTCTTCTTCTCTCTTAAAAACCGAAATTTATAAGAGTTTTATAAAAGTTTTTGGTTCAATTTTCTACTAAAATTAATATTATACTAGTATTGTAATATTAATTAGATTAAGTGTTAAGCCTTGGGTATAATACATAGGGAGAGATCTTACACTTAGATCTTTATTCTTCCATTGGAAAAGCTCAAGAACAAGAAGAGAAAGGTGATCTCTCTTGTGCCCTAATAGCCGAAATCTACTATGTAAGGACATGATTTCTCCTCTATTTATATTATTGTTTGCATGCATAAGATCCGTAATTAATTTTATGACAAATTATTTAGACATATAAGAGTATGTTAACATGTATATGAATCTACATTTCCTTCACGTACTTCTCTTGTGTGGTGTGTGCTAAAGTATTCAAGCTGGGACTAGGTCCTAGGTGAGTATTTCGGCCTTCGTCATAGATAGGCCATTATAGTCTTTGACGAGTATATGTTTGCGGCTTAATAGCCTTTGTGTCTTAGCTTGGTGGGTTTATATCCAAGTTAGGGCATGACCTCCTAACGAACTCGTAGAAGTATGTGGTCAGCTTAAGTACTAGCCAACCCTTTGGTGGACTCCTTAGGGGTACTCATGTGTGTGATCATGGGTCTTGGATGCGGTATTTTCCGCATGTCGCTAGGTCTGCGCAGGTTTTGGACTAGGGTGTTTACCTTAGCTCGTGGTATAGACTCGAGTTACAGAGTGACTACTGACTGTACTAGGAACTTATGCCTGTGTCTAGATATATTGTCTTTTCTTGTTTGATGATTCTATGAATCATAGAAGGTGAGATGCAAGCCGGCTATGGTTGATAGAGTTTGGATTCTTGGATGTTATGTGATTCACATGATAGTGTAGTATGAGTCGGTCTAGTATTCACATGCTAGGACTATGTGTTGTTATATTGTTGTTCACATGATAAGCACGATTGTCTAGCATCTATATGCTAAGGCTATGTGTTATTCATATTCATATTCTTATGTTTACATGTTATATTAATTATGACATTTTGTGGCTGGGAGAACTCGGAGTTACTCCCCACTGATTGTGGCTTTCGTATTTGTATAAAATGCGATTGACAGGTAGGTGATGCATATATGGGGTACATGGACGAGCTAGCGAGCAAAGTAACCTTGGGATCTAGATTGGCTTTATCTTATTGTGACCCTTAAACACTTTTTATGTCATATACTTTTTAGGGACATATGTCTCCCTTTTTCATATTTGGGTTGTATAACTTTGTTTCGCGACTTTAGCGATGTTTTATTTATGAGATTTATTTTAGACCTTGCATGTTTCACACCTTCCCATTTGGATATTTTTATAACAGGTTCAGGTTTTTAAAAATTACAGGTTTTTACCCAAATGAACCTATTACAAACATATCCATGCAGTTTTTATCTAAAATTAGGTGTTTACTTTTCCGCAATGAATGAGGGTGTCACAGTTGGTATCAGAGCATATTTGCTCCCGACGCACGTTTGTGCACCCCCAATATAAATAACTTGACCTTAAAATAATAAACCTGAGAGATGGGTAGGATGGGTAGACTTAGGACCTTATGTTGTAGCCTCTTTGTGATTGCTATTTGTTAGGTGCTAACCAATGTTCTTTTTTGCAAGATGGCCCCTTCAAGAAACGTAGATAATGCAATCTTACAAGCTAGGTTTGTTAATTGTTAGTTATTAATTTTTGTGCCGCTGAAGCTATGACCGTGATCTTACTCGTTGGTGACCAAGATTGAGGGGCCGTTGCCGAATGTTGAAGATTGCTTATGCCAAATGAAGAATGCTTCCACTTTCTCGATATTTCTTTTCGTATTCAGTGTACCTTACCTTAATCTTTCAATCTCGTTGTTTATTCGTCTTTCTAATTCCTCTTCTCTCGCCTTGGTAACTATTCTTCTATTCTTTCTCCCGATTCATCCTTTGTTCGTTCTCTTCTTATAATAAGAGTCCTTGTGGACACCTTCCTTTTATTCCGCGGGATAGCCCCCTTGTTCAAGAGAACGCGGTTTTGAGAGAATGTTTTTAACTAAGCCTCGTACCTTGGGGTGAGTGGATGTATCATTGGAGGGCGTGAACGAGTTGAGAAATTGATTGTTTAAGGTTTGAGTTGTATATGAGAATATGACTCGGGATCCTTTGGTTAGTCTTGTTAGTTGTGCTTGATATGAGAGCCTAGTGAGTTGAGAAACACCTTGGGATTTATGTCTATTGAGAGCTTGTTTGTTATAGGTGATTGAGCATGGGTACTACCTTAGCACATAAGTTGGAATGAACCTAAGCTACTTCATTTGAGAGTCTCGATGTTTCTTGTGGAGAATTAAAGGAATGACAGTTAGCCCCAATCTTTGTAGGCCTTGAAAGGAATACAATAGGACATTGACGTTGCTTAATGGATTGGTATCGTACTTTGGAATTATTTAGTTTGTTAAACCTTTTGAGTTGACCAAATCTAGTATAGAGTAGCCCTTGTTGACCTTTTGAAATTTGAGAACACGTGGTTGACCTTATTAATCATATCTAAATTTGGGAATTTTGGTGGAAAGTTGTTCGATGTAGTTCGTGAGTTCAAAGATGCGATTCTAATTTATGGTATCGGAGACTAGAAGTACGAAGTGGTGAGATGATAGTGTAAACAAGCCATGGTACTTGGGGATGACATAGCAAGTGAAGTTCGATGACGAGAATTGTAAAGGAGATACTTTGGGACTTGGATGGTAACAAATGAATTTGTGTGGTGAATTGATTTTGGCTCTTAGAACCAATTGAGTTGAGGAATACCTACCATTGTGGAGTCCTTGTTAGTCCTATGATTTGGTAGACTTTTGAGGCTTTGTTGAGCACCTTAGTGATGTAACCTTATCATAGCGATCATAAGCTTTGAGGAGTGTTTGGTTAAGCGGTAACCCTTTCATTATGCCGCTTATGTTCTCCTCTCCTTCTCTTTAGCGTTCGTTGAACCCTGTTTTTTATGCCGAAGTTTACGTATCTTCTTCTTGCCCGAGATATCTTCTTAACTCGAGTACCTCTTATTTTTGTCAACCGTTATCTTTACGATCCGACTCCTTAGTTTCCTAACTTGTCATGCTCATGCACCCTTCGAAAATATTTTACCGTTTCTCTATCTCGTTATCACTCCTTATCTCCTTAGTATAGTTGGTACCTTGTTGACCATGTTTACAGAGTTAGTGGGATGTGGTTTGAGGATTTTTGTATCTTGATTTTTTGTCGGGAATTGGTGTAGGAGTTTGTGTCTGTATTTGACCATGTGATATGAGAGATAGATTTTTGATGGAATTCTTATGATGGCAATGTTGTAGTCTCCTTGCGATTTGAGGTTCGCGTGATTTGGTGGTATAAGACTCACTTTGGTTTCGATTTGATGATGAGACTAATGGGATTAGTTTACCTTGGTGGAGTATTTCTATGGTTATTTTGGATTTGTTTTGGACATTGTTCGTTCGGGGATTGTTCGTTTGTCATTTGAGCCTTACTTTACGGTATTGGGGATTGATAGCTAAGTTTGTGGAATGTTATTGTAAGTTTGGACCTTATATTTAATTCTTTGAGGAATCTTTCTATTGGAATTGGAATATTGTTGGAAAGTAGGATAGTGAATCTTGAGTAAACCGATCAGATGATTTGTGTGATGAACCCGTTTATCTTATAGTTAGTGCTAATTATGGATTGGATAGTGCAACTTGTTGCTTGTGGGTTGGTTTCAAGCATGAATGCGTTTGGGAATATTGAATCTTGGTAAGGGTATAATATTGTTACTAGTTTCGACTTTGGATTTTGATTTTGTTCGGTGGAGGATATTGGTGGAAACATTTTGATTGGGAAATTGTTAAGTTATAATTGTAGAGGATATAATTGTCTCAAGGATTAGCTTATAAGTAGACTTGTCGATGAGTGGTTCAGATGGCTCTTTGGATTAGTGTGGCCTCTGGTTGTTGCCCTGTTGATGTTCAGAGGACCTAGTAGGATGACTCTGTGGTTGGAAAATTGAGTGAGTAACCTTTCTTGATGTACCGATCTTCCTAATTCCGATCTTCGACAATTGTCATTCTTGCTATTCTGGCTTGTTCCGTTGAGTTCGCCTTTTTGGAACTCATTTGACCTTTTGAGTAAAGCTTCTTGTTCGTTGACATCTTTATTGACTTCATCCCAAAATTCCACCTTTAAGAGTTCAATTCCTTCTTGTCTGTTGGGTGTGAGTTCCCTATCGCGACTTGCACTTCTCGTTCCCGAGTTGCTTTCCATCTTGCATAGATTCTATCTAGTTTGAGTAAACTTTTGGTTCATTATTTTAAATTTAGAGGTTAAATCTACAAATTGACCTCTTTCTATAACATTTGAAAATGATTTCTCACTCTCTTTCAACCTTGGTGTTCGATTTGATACCTAAGCTATTTCTCGTTTTGTGTAATTTTGGACCAATGTGAGTTAACTTTTCGATTCATTGTTAAAATTTGTATTATATTTGGAAAACTTGACTTCTGGTAAAGTTTGAAAAATGATTTAACATTTTTCTATAACAATTGCATTTGACCTTTCGCTTTCATTTTATTTTGGCGTTGATTCGTTGTCAGGATTCGTTATTGGAGACGTCTGATAGCTAGTTCTGCACTTATCGGCGAATGATTTCGTATTTTGATTTGTCCTTGATTCGGAATGATAGCGCGCTTGCATGCATCAAGAGTTCTCTCATTCCCTTGATATGGACATCGTGCTTTTGAAAGTTTTCTTAAGCCCTTTTTGAAGGATCATCTTTTGAAATTCCAATTTGTTCTGAATGTTTTAATTTTCGCCCTTGGAAAATTTGAGTTCGTCCTTATTATATTTTCGTTCTCTACTTGCAAGTTTCGAGGACGAAACTTCTTAAAAGGAGGGATGATTGTAACACCCTGTAATTTTGAAGACCTTTATTATATTTTAAAAGTAATATTTTAATCTATTTTAATTTAATATCAATTTATTTGAAATAAAATTTATTTGATAATATATAATTTTATTTTATTTTGAAGAAATGTAATTATTTTTGATAGTTTAGAAATGTTTAAAAGTGATTTAAACTATAATTAAACCTTTTTCCTTTGATAAAATAGATTTCGGATAAAAGTCGTAAAATTGGGATTTTCCCATTTCTTACGGTCGTTGGGTAAACGAGTTTGGATATTGGGCATATGAGTACTTAATCTTTTAGTAAAATCGTGTTTAAGAACTTTAATTTTCTCGGAAATCGCGTTCGACGAATATTTATAATTACCGTCGAAACAAACCCCAAAACGTAAACAAATGATCCATCTCTCCATGCCTTTTGGCTGGCCACACCTACCCTCCATTGTTCCCTCTTTTAATCCTCATTTCCTCCATAATTCACTCTCTCTCTCTTCCTTTCATCAAACACCAAATTCATCACAAAAATCCTCCTTACAATCCCTAAATCCACCATAAATCCTTCATTTCTCCACCAAATCTCATAAAAATTGTATATTTGGAATCCTCTCTTCAATCCTCATCTACTAGTAAGCTTTATTTTCATTTCCCCCAATTTTTGTTTAAGACACTTTTTTTAGGGTTTTCGAATCTAAGCTTAATAATTGTGTTTTTGTTGTTCTTATAAGTGAAGAAATTGAAGATGAGTTAGGTGATTCATATGTGGTTGAAGATGAAGAGTAATTTTGGGTTTTAGAAACTTTCTCAAGTTATTACTTGTCTCTTTGCTAGCTTAAGGTAACTATTCCGAGTTACTCGACGAATTAATGTCACATTAGTAGTTGTATTTGTTGTTTGTTGTTGTTTGAGACGATCTTGTTGATAAATGAATGAATGGAGTAAGATGAGTATGCTTATATTTAATTTATGTTACTCATTTGTATATTATTGTTTGGAACAAATTTGGATGAGGAATTATGTGTTGTGACAAGTCCGTGTTTTGGCTGGAACGCGTCAGTACCAGACCGAAACGGTTTCCAATGTTTCCAAAAATATGACAGATTGAACGGCATCGAAAAATTAGGTGGTTTAGCCACTTGAAACACTCAATTCGGAGTCCGTATGAGTAAATGGCGTCGTTTTATCGATTAAAATTTATAGAAAAGTTTACCCTTGTGTGAGACGGTTATTTATGCTATTTTATTATGCGAGAATTTTGTGGAATTAGTTATTTTGTAAGTTGGAATATATTTTCTTATGTTGATAGTCTTTCACATGATAGAAATTGGAATAGTGCATGAAAATGATATTGTAATGAATTTTGTGATTTGGGCCAAAGTAGGCCAAGACTCTGAGCTGGGCCAGATTGACCGAACGAGTTTGGTCAAACTAGGTTTAAACCAGTAAGCCTCAATTTGACCGATGACCCGTCGCGGGACTCAGGTCGAGGGTTTGTCTTTGAGGTGATATTGGCTGTCATTGGATGTTTTATGTTGATTCCTTGATATTTGTAATTATCATTTCACATGTTGGTTGTTGGATGCTTTGGATGCCTTATGCTTGAGTCTTGTTGCCTCTTTGCCATTTTAGCTTATTCTCATGGATTATGGTACTAGTGGTTAGCTGGAATTTGGATTATTATTGATATTGGAGATATTGTTGGATTGTCAGCTAAATATGCTCTTGCGAAGCCTTTCATATGCTAGAGTGTGTATGATCATTTGTGTGTGCAAGTTTGGACTCTTTGCCCCTCTTATGGTTAATTGGGTGTCGTACTTGTCTTGTGTGGTGTGGGCTAAAGTACTCAAGCTGGGACTAGGTCCTAGGTGAGTATTTCGGCCTTCGTCATAGATAGGCCATTATAGTCTTTGACGAGTATATGTTTGCGGCTTAATAGCCTTTTGTGTCTTAGCTTGGTGGGTTTATATCCAAGTTAGGGCATGACCTCCTGACATACTCGTAGAAGTATGTGGTCAGCTTAAGTACTAGCCAACCCTTTGGTGGACTCCTTAGGGGTACTCATGTGTGTGATCATGGGTCTTGGATGTGGTATTTTCCGCATGTCGCTAGGTCTGCGCAGGTTTAGGACTAGGGTGTTTACCTTAGCTCGTGGTATAGACTCGAGTTACAGAGTGACTATTGACTGTACTAGGAACTTATGCCTGTCTCTAGATATATTGTCCTTTCTTGTTTGATGATTCTATGAATCATAGAAGGTGAGATGCAAGCCGGCTATGGTTGATAGAGTTTGGATTCTTGGATGTTATGTGATTCACATGATAGTGTAGTATGAGTCGATCTAGTATTCACATGCTAGGACTATGTGCTGTTATATTGTTGTTCACATGATAAGCTCGATTGTCTAGCATCTATATGCTAAGGCTATGTGTTATTCATATTCATATTCTTATGTTTACATGTTATATTTATTATGACATTTCGTGGCTGGGAGAACTCGGAGTTACTCCCCACTGACTGTGGCTTTCGTATTTGTATAAAATGCGATTGACAGGTAGGTGATGCATATATGGGGTACATGGACGAGCTAGCGAGCAAAGTAACCTTGGGACCTAGATTGGCTTTGTCTTATTGTGACTCTTAAACACTTTTTATGTCATATACTTTTTAGGGACATATGTCTCTCTTTTTCATATTTGGGTTGTATAACTTTGTTTCGCGACTTTAGCGATGTTTTATTTATGAGATTTATTTTAGACCTTGCATGTTTCACACCTTCCCATTTGGATATTTTTATAACAGGTTCAGGTTTTTAAAAATTACAGGTTTTTACCCAAATGAACCTATTACAAACATATCCATGTAGTTTTTATCTAAAATTAGGTGTTTACTTTTCCGCAATGAATGAGGGTGTCACACGCGGCTCAAATCCTGATCACGTCAACAAGTAAAATTTGTACATAACCTGCTCCCCATATGATCTTAAATATCATATGGATCAACACAGGCCACACCAGAAATAGGTGACAATTACATAGACACGCAAAGTTCACTTTCAATAAATAAATAAAGTGTGACACAACTCAAAGTGTGTGAGTATGCAACATGACTATAACATGAATGAACCGCTATCAAACAACCATCACTCTGGTACTGGGATACGCCCAGACTTACCCACAACCACCACGGTATCGGGACACGCCTAGACATACCGACAACCACACTGGTGTCAGGACACGCCCATACATACCAACAGCCATAAATAGGTACCGGGACACGCCCAGACATACCGGGTCCGAAAGCCAACCGGATCCCATGCCAGACGACGTGTCTCAACCACATGAGTCCTTCCAAGCTAAAGTCATTAATGTGCACATCCCTCTTCGAGTGGGAAGCTCCAAGAGGCGACTCATGCGGAATATGGTCTCCCAACCGCCATTCGTCTCCTCAACAACAACCAACAGTCACAACTGTCATCTTATCCAATATGCATGACAAGTACAATAAATGCAAGATGCCACACAATATGCCAATTACCGACTCATCCAATCTTCTTAACCAATATCATGTTATAATGCAATGACCACTAAAATATGACTCACATGACCATTCAAACATATATTAAAACTGAGTAGGATTAACCTACCTTTTAGCAAATCCCGCTAAACAATAAAGCAACCAGATACAAATATGCTCCTTCATAAAGTCGGCACCTAATTACGATAATTAAATATAATTACTAGCTAATCTAATTAAATTAAATACGAATTCAATAAATAAATAAAAACTCGTCTTAAAGCTATTCAAAAACCCGACTCATACACACACCCGAACTCACTCCTAGCTCCGACAACCACCATTCCCCGCTGCCGCCGTGGACCACCACCACCAGCCATAGTGGTCCACGGCCAGCCTTAACACCGTGGCAACAACAACAATGACAACAAGACACGACAACCAAGGCACCGACACAATACACAAACCCGCACCACACACACAAACCACCAAGACCGCCACCATCGTGGCCACCACAACCACCGTGGAACCCCCTGACCATGGTGGGTCCAACCACGGCCACCACACCGGCAGCCGCCACCAGCAGCAACATCAACATCAACGACAACATCAACAATCACCAACACAACACAACACAATACACACAAAACAGCCCGCACAACCACTTTGATACATATTTTCCACCACCTACGGCCATCCTAACCACCACCCAAGACAACCACCAGGATCCCCACTTTACCCACAACTCTAACCACCCAAAGTCACCCCAAAATAGTCACGACAACCTAGGTAAAAATTTGTCTTAAGACGGTCGCACAACAACAGCAAAACCTATATAAAGACTCGGTCAAACCTGGTTTTTGGTGGTCAACGGGGTGGTCAAAGACGGTCAGAAGTGAGTCGAGGTCAAGGCAGGTCAATGGTATAAATTAAATATTACATAAACAAGTTTAAGACGGTTTTACCTTACGATCTCGAGGCGGAGGGACAAAATCTCCATTTTCTCTTCCTTTTCTCTCTTCTCTCTTCTCTCATGTTTTTGGTGGATTTTGTGGGATTTTGGGTGGATAAGGTGATGGGTGGATAAGGATGTAGTATATAAGGTGAGGTGGAGTATATATATATATATATATATATATATATATATATATATATATATATATATATATATATATATATATATATATATATATATATATATATATATATATATATATATATATATATATATATATACGTATACGCGTATCGTATTATGTATTATTATTATTATCGTTACAACTTATTATTATTATTATTATTATTATTATTATAATTATTATTGTTATTGTTATTATTATCATTACCATCTTATAATAATAATAATTATTATTATTATTATTTTATTATTCCGTCTCATACATAATTCGTATAAACAATATAAAATATATATTTATAAAATATTTTTACCCATTTACCGTTGACTAGCCTTTGAAAAAGGTAATAAAATACGGGGTATTACAACTGGTTACTGGTTTCTATCAAGTTTGGGTTTCTGTATAATTTGGGGTTGTGTTGTTGTTTACTGGTTATTGCATGTTTACTGGTTACTTGTTTTTGTTAAATTTGGGTTTCTGTATAAGTTGGGACGATGATGGTTTCTATAGGATGTTGTGTAAAGATTGTTTCTGCTGTTCTTAGGTGGTGATAATGCTATTCTGTTGTCTTAAGCATACATGTTTCTGTTTTTCCTGTGAGGTGATAATGGTTTCTATTACAGGTCAATCTGGGTTGAGTTGGGTGTTGGTGTTAGGTTATGGTTGACTGAGTAGTTAATGATGGTTGCTGAGAGTAAACCTCAATGAATGTCAAACTGGACTGAGAGGCTGTATGTTGATGTTGGTGTTGGTGTTGGTGTTGGTGTTGGTGTTGGTGTTGGTGTTGGTGTTGGTGTTGGTGTTGGTGTTGGATCATTAGTTAGACTTGTTGACCTATATTTGATGACACCAAGAGTATTAATTCATGTTGTGGAAATCATGTTTTGAGGTTACATGAATTATTCCCCTTGATGAGGCGCTTGTATGAGGTCACATTACTCTATGAAGACAACTAGCTTGCTGAGAGTAATTGTTGCATTATTAATAAACATGTTCTTGCATTCATCATTAAATTCTTAAGTTCATTCATTTTCATTTTCAAAATGAGTTTACATACCGAGTAAACCAAAACGATTTTACATAGTGAATAAACCAAAATGATGTCATTAACCAAAATACTGAATTAAGGTTATGCTGTTTGAATTGACAAACAAACATGTCGAAAACTGCCTTGATGTTTGTTTGTCATACAAACTGCTACCTTCCCGTTATTCAAAAGGGAACTTGGATAACTAGATCTAAGATGAGTTGTTCTAAATCTTTTATCAAACCACATGTAAATAAAAACTAAATACATTCCTTAACTAATTCTTCATCAACCTCTAAATTTCTAGGAAGTGTTCTTTGCCTTCTTTGTGCAGCTTTTGCTAAATATGGTAGTGGGTAGTTGTTGTGCCTTTCAATTTCATTATTTCAACCATACAAGCTTGTAAACTAAGCCATACATTGTCTAGTGTTTCCATTGTTTCTTCTTCATATGCATCTTGTACATTCTTGACCAACTCCTCTACTGACCTTGATAGATGTTCATCTTGTAACGATTGAATAGACCTAAAGAAACTTAAGTCTAAAATGTTTAAATCAAGAGGGTTGGTTGGCTGTTGTGTTAAGTTTATGTTAAATCCAGCTGATGTTGCTGCTTCAAGGAAATCTTTATCCTTTCCATTTATATGAGGCTTAGCATTATCTTGTTGGATGCTTATCTCCTTTGATGCAGTACCTGACCACTTCTGTTTTATTGTTGGTATCACTAAATTAATCAAACATTCTTTTGTCACTTTCTCGGTGATTGATTCTATTGGTTTTGTCATAATTGTACCAGCAACTCTGCTCTTGCTTTTTAGTTTTGCTGGTTCTTGGTATGTGAATGGCCATATACCAAGCTTTCGATCGAATAAAACCTTCCCATTCTCTTTGTATATTGGCTTTGAAACAGCAACCATGAACATTACTTTAGTAATGTACCTCTTGCTTTTACAACTTTTATAAGGTGTTGTTTCATTACTGCCTATGAAGTATCTGCTGGTTGGTTTTGTCATATAAAACCATTTCTCATCCATGTTTAAAATATTGCCCATATCAAAGAATTTGATACACCTTAACAATCTATCAAACTGTAATACCCCTGATTTCCTAACTGTGCACTCGGCCGAGTACAGCAGAGTACTCGACCGAGTAAAGTGGACCGAGTACGTCTGGGTTTAACCTAGAGCCTAACTAGGTGGCACTCGGCCGAGTAGCTGGTGCACAAGACCGAGTGCAATGCACTCGGCTAAGTGACTCGGCTCAGACCCAGAAACACAAGAATGGAGCTCCGTGTTTTGGTCCTTGCTATATACATACCTTGATTCAGTTTTCTTCTTCATTTTTAAAAATGCTAAAACACTCTCTAACTCCCTCAAACTCTCTCTAAACATCTTCTACCATCTTTCAAGAGGATTTCGCTTGGAAATTGAAGATTCAACATCATGTTTCATCTTTTCTTGCCTTATTTCATATTGTGAATTAAGATCTATTCTTTTAGTCTCTTTTGTTGTTTTCCTAACCCTAGAAATTAGAGGTATTTAGGGGTTTTATTATTTGGTTAAATTAATTGGAGATTTGGGTAATTAGATGGTTGTAATAAGTAATTAGATGTATTATATTGTTGTAGGACATGATTGTGATAGGAATTACTTGATTAATTATAGGAGGAGACTTGATGGAAGAGTAATTCTAACAAGTTGGTTGCTTTTTTGGAGTTTGCTAAAAGGTAGGGTTTTGCTACTTGGTTTGAATAATATGAATGTTTACATATGTCATTGATGTTGTGGTTAGTCTCACATGATTGTTATAATTTTATATTAACCCATTGTTGGGTAATTGTGTCTCAAAGGATTGTTGAAATTGTGGAATTTGCATTATAACATGTTAAAGGGGAAATTGTTGTTAGCCTTATATTGTTTATAGATTTGCATTATAACATGATAATGGGTAATTATGGTTAGTCTCAAATTGTTGGTGAAAGTGCATTATAACATAAGAATGAGTGATTGTTTGTACATGTGTTCTTGGCATGTTGATATTCATATTCCAGATGAAGATTGCATATTTGGCATTCTGTGTTGCATATTGTGATATATGGGATGATGGGTGGATGTTGGTGGATGGTTAGCGGAGTTGTTGTTGTGTTGAGTTGTTGTTGAGGAGACGTAAGGCGGTTCGGGAGACCGTCTTACGCTCAGGTCGCTCCTTGGAGTTTCCCACTCCAAGGAGGACGTGCACGTTTATGGCTTGAGGATGGCGGGACTGGTGTGGTGTCACCACGTCTGACAGGGGTCCAGTTAGCGCTCGGGCTCAGTACCACGGGTGCGTCCCGCGTACGTGCTTTATGGGCTGCGGTCCGGCTGTTTGGTTGCAGTGTTGCGATATCGTCACTGGGTTATACATGGATCTGGAGATATAGTGGATGGAGACTTGTGACTCATGTGATTTACTCTTGCACTGCATTCATATTCACATGTTATCTTGTGAGTGTTTGTATTATTTAAACTAACGTATGTGGCTATGTGTAAACAGTCACTACCTTCTTTAATTGGGGTGGCTTGTAATGATCTATATGATATTTCCGATTATTTGGGGAGCAGTATGGAGTATAGGTTTAGATATGACGTTGATCGGGATATGGGTCGCGCTACGGATTTTGGAGTCGAGTTGCATAGTCAAGTGATAGATGGCGTAGTCCTTAATCGAGTGTATCATGTAGAAATCACATTGTATTATTCATTTATCCCTTTTATGTAATTCACTAAACATGTATTTTATTTAAATGTTTCTTAATTGGAGTTCCGATTCACTGCATCGGGAAACTGAGATGGCGACACTCCTGATTACCTTGGCCGGGTAAGAGGGGGTGTTACACAAACACTAGTTTACCCATGACAAAATGCAACCTAAGATGCTTAATTATTGTCTTGGATAAGAGCTGGTTTTATTGCATTTGTATGAGACTTGATGACACCTTCCTTTACCCATCTATGACATGTAAATTTTGTCATGGGTTAAGGATTAACCTTATCTACCAAAATGCACGGGGTTAAGGATTTCAGCCTTGAGTAATACTCCGTAAGTATTAATCCATTTTTACGATTATCCAATTTCCCCCGAGTCTGAATTATCGCATACCGGCACCCTTAGATGTCCTCTGTTGTTCCTTAAGTTTGGTTATCTGCTTTTTCTACCCCAAGGAACCGTCCGAGAGATATACATATAATTTTGTTATGGGGTCTTGGAATCCCGAAAACCGTGTAGGTCATACCCGGTCACGTTTCTTTTTCTCCCGATTTTTCTACCACGTGGCCGAGGTCGCTTTAGAAGTTACCCTATTCGATTTCAATTCTAAATAACAAGTATTAATCCTTTTTTGACGATTATCCGATTTTTGCTCAAGGATGATATATCGCATACTAGCACACTTAAATGTCCTCGTAGTTCTTCAAAATATGTTTGTTCGCTGTATCTGATCCAAGGAACCGTTCGGGTGATTTACGGAATTTCCATACAGGACCTTGGAATCCGGAAAACTCTGTATTTATACACTTTAATTTAAGTTGTGCCCGTTATAGATGTCGTATGGGGTCACGTTTCTTTTTCTCATGATTTTCTACCACGTGCCCGGGGTAACTTTTGAAATTAACCTATTCAATTTAAGCCCTGAATAAAAATTATTAATCCAATTTTTCACGATTATCTAATTTTCGTCCATTGCTAATTTATCGCATACTGACACTCTCAAATGTCCTCTATTACTCGTCAAAATTTGTTTGACCGCTTTATCTAACTTCAATTTGAGTCATTCTAGTTGTCCTACCAGGTCACGTTTTCTTCTTCCGGTATTTTTGCCACGTATCCAGGGCCGCTTTAAGTGTTACCCTATTCCACTTTAGTGCTATATAAGAAGTTTTAACCCATTTTTCATGATTATCTGATTTTTGTCCAAGGCTGTTTTATCGAACATCAGCACCCTCAGATGTCTTATACTGCTCCTCAAAACCTGCTGACCGCTTTATCTGACCTAAGAACCGTCCGATGTTTTATGGACATTTTTTTTCCGACACTCGGAATCCCGAATACCATGTATTATACACTTCAAATTGAGCCGATCGGGAAGTCATATAGTGTCATGTCTCTTTTTCTCTCGGGATTTCAACCACGTGCCCGGGATCACTTTAGGTACCCTATTCGATTTCAGCCCTAAATAATGAGTATTAATCCATTTTCACGATTATTCGATTTTCGCCCGAGGTTGGTTTGTCGCATACCGGCAACCTTAAATGTCCTCTGTTGTTCCTCAAATGTTTTTTTCCCGCTTTATCTCACCCCAAATAACCGTCCAGGTGATTTATGGATAATTTTTTCTCAAGACCTTGGAATCTCGAAAACCGTGTATTATACATTTCAATTTGAGCCATTCTGGAGGTTATACCGGGTCACGTTTCTTTTTCTCCCAATTTTTTTATCACGTGTCTGAGGTCGCCTTAGAAGTTATCCTATTCCATTTCAGTTCTGAATAAAAATAATTAATTTTTCTTCACGATTAACCGATTTTCTCCCGAGGTTGATATATCGCATAACGGCACCCTTAGATGTCCTCTATTATTCCTCAACATGTGTTTGTCTGATTTATCTGACCGAAGGAACCGTCCGGGTGATTTTCGGCTTATTACGTTTTGGGACCTTGGAATCTTGAAAACTGTATAATATATTTTTCAATTTACAGCGTTTTAGAGGTCGTACCGGGTCAAGTTTCTTTTTCTCCTAGTTTTGATGTCACGTGCCCGAGGTCGCTTTAGGAGTTACGCTATTCGCTTTCGGCCCTTAATAACATGTATTAATCCATTTTTAACGATTATCCGATTTTCACCCCAGGCCCTTTTATCTCATATCGGCACTTAGATGACCTCTGTTGTTCCTCAAAATTAATCTAACCGCTATAAATGAATCAAGGAACCGTCCGGGTGATTTAAATATAATTTTGTCCCGGGACCTTCCCGAAAACCGTGTATTATACACTTCAATTTGAGCCATTTTGGAGGTCGTACCGGGTCACGTTTCTTTTTCTCCCGATTTTTCTACCACGTAGCAGAGGTCGCTTTAGGAGTTACCCTATTTGATTTAATCTTTAAATAAAAAATATTAATCCTTTTTTCACGATTAGTCAATTTCCGAGGTTGGTATCTCGCATACCGGGCTGCCGGCACCCTAGATGTCCTCCGTTGTTCCTCAAAAATTGTTTGTCCGCTTTATCGGACACAAAGAACCATCCAGGTGATTTAAAAAAAATTCGTTTCGGGAATTTGGAATACCGAGAACTGTGTAATATACTTTTAAATGGAGCCCCTAGATCCCGACAATCGTGTTTGATACACTTCAAATTTAGCCGTTGAGGAGGTCGTATTTTGGCATGTTTCATTTTCTCCGGTTTTGCTATCTTGAGTCTGGGGTCGCTTAAAGAAATACTCTATACAATTTGAGCCCGGTTAACAAGTATTAATTCAATTTTAACTTATCTGATTTTTGACTTAGACTGGTTTATCGCATGTTAGGACCCATAGATGTCATCTATTGATCCTCAAAATTTGTTTTCCCGGTTTATCTGACCCAAGGAACTGTCCGGGTGATTTACAAATAATTTTGTTCCCGGACCTTGGAATCCCGAAAACCATTTATTATAACACTTCAATTTAAGTCGTTTATGATGAAATACTACGGTATTATGTGTTGTTGGGTACTCTATCGAGTAAGGGTGTTTTGGCATTCTGGACAGTGTTCTGTCTGTTTGGTACTCGATCGAGAAGGGGCCACTCAATCGAGTACCTCACTTACTCGATCAAGTGCGTCGGTTCTTACGGGTTTTTGGCCAGGTTTTTTGCCAGGTGATTGGTGATGTGATGGTGTTGGAGAATTGTGTTTGTATATTGTTGTTGTATATCTTATATTATGTATGCAGTAATTGACCCCGTTCAATTGTTTTAAAAACTGTGGTGATCCTTTCGGGGATGGTGAGCAGTTATTGAGCAGGTATGATTTGGATGCGCGAGGGATTAGCTGGGCATGAGTCACCACGACTCTATTAGAAGTCTTCCGCTATTATATTGAACATTTTATTTACTTTAGTTGGTTTTTGGATTTGGAACAGTTGTATCTTACTTTACAGTTTTTGGGTTTTGATGTATTCACCTAAACTATTTATTTAGAGTACGTTCATTGATGGTCTATTTCATACACGTTGCCTCGGGTAATCGAGATGGTAGCACTTTCATGCATTAGGTGGTCTTGGTAAGGCACCTTGGTGTATGGGGGTATTACAAAGTGGTATCAAAGCCACGATTTTGGAACCAGTAACTAATGAATCTAATGAACTTAGAGAGTCAAATTAAAATGAACCCGGGTAGGAGTTTTTAGGAGCTAATGCATAGACTTGGGAGACGTCCTAAAGTCGCGTACTCGCCCTACAACTTTGAACCGGTCACTATGGGGTATCATGGGATCGCTATGTGCTTACTAATGTTTATATGAATATGTTGGATAGATGATGTGTGGTTGAATGGAGGATGTGGTGGAAAAAGGTGAAGGTAGATGTAAATAATAATATGATTTTGGTTTAGCATGTTGCATGATGAATTAATATAAAATGTGGCCATATTAGTAACATGTGAATAAGAGATGTTGTGTTGTATACTATGTATTGGTTTTGATGAAAAGTTATTAAGTTAAAGGCATGTGGGTAGTTAGAAACGTCATCATGACTCGATCGAGTGGGGGTAACTCGATCGGGAAGGGTGGACTCGATCGAGTGGGCTGAGCTTGATCGAGTGGGTATATGACAACGTTGGGCAGTAGCTACTGTTTTGTGCAACTCGATCGAGTAGGGGGAGAACTTGATCGAGTGGAGGCTACTCAACGAGTTCATGTGTGACTCAATAGAGTGTGTTTTTGTGTCAGTTCTGGTCAGGTTCTGGAGTTGGGGAAATCGATCGAGTAAGTGGGCAACTCGATCGAGTGACCTCTACTCGATCGAGTGGGTGTGGTTACTCGATCGAGTAATTGTTGTGCGGGTCATATTTGCTTTGAGCAGTAGGCTATGTGCTTACGTTTATCTCTCCTCTTAATAGCTCAAAGATATGCCGCCAAAGAGGTCTGCCATGTATGCTAGGGCTCAGGAGATGAGTGTTCATTAGATTGCCAAGATGCTTGAGCATCAAGATGTGCTTACCGAGGCCCTTAAGAGGTTTGGGAAAGACAAAGATGTCGGGGTAGACTTTACCAAGATGAGCACTACGATATTCCGCTTCAAACCAAAAGAATATACGGGTAATGGTGCGCCAATTTCGCTCGACAATTGGCATAGGGAGATGGAGAATATATTCGGAGTGGTTCATTGTCCCGAGGATTTTAAGGTAGAATAAGCTACATTCTACCTGAGAGATGCTGCGGGGGAATGGTGGGACAAGGTGAGGCAGAGTGCCCTAGATCTTTATCTGAAGCAGGGTAAGTCAGCTATACCATGGGTAGAGTTCAAGAGAGCGATGAGGAGGGAGTTTGTTCCGGAGCACGTTTGTAGTAAGTTGAGGGAGGAGTTTGATTCTTTCAAGATGACCTCGGATATGACGGTGGCAGATTACTATCATAAGTTTAATGAGAAATTGAGATATGCTGAGGACATGGGGGCTGAGTTCAGAGAACTTGGCACTTCGGTTTGAGAAGGGGTTGACCTATCAGATCATGGAGAAGCTACTGGTTGGGGTCGTTATTGTTGTTAAGAAAGTGTATGAGAGGGCAGGACGAGCTGAGCGGTTGGTCGAGATGGCCAAAGAAAACAAAGAGAGGGGTCCAGAAAAGAGAAAGGTTGAGAGTGAGGGTGGTGGTCAGTCTAGCTACACGAGGGGTAATCTTAAACAGGCAAGGGCTTATTCGTCGGGATTGGGTTTCAGTGGTGGAGCTTCTAATGGGCATGGACGTGGTGGTAGCAGTAGTTGGAGTATCTCTTATTTCAACTGTGGCGGTATGGGCCACAAGAGCCATGAGTGCATGAGTGCCGGGGGCATGGGTTTTCAGAGACCGTTGCAGGGGAGCTTTTCGCGGGGTATGACACAGAGCTATGCTAGCAACCGACCAGCCGGGTCATGGAATAATCAAGGAGGACATGGTAACAACAACGGTGGGTTCAACCGCAATGGCAGTAATTCTTATCAGAAACCAGCGGCTAACAACAATCAGGGGTCTACTGCCAAGCCATCTACTTCAGCTAGTACAGTACAAGGAGGTGGACTGAAGACCAGTGGCAAGTTGTTTATGATGGACAAGAAAGCTGCTGAGGATGATGCACACGTCATCACTAGTACCTTTCTTGTTAATGATGTTTCTACCTTTGTTTTGTTTTATTCGGGGGTGTCACACTCTTTTGTATCGTCGAGTCATGCTAAACTTTTGGGTTTGAGAGAGTTTGAGTCTGTAAAAGAAGAAGTTTTTATACCGTCGGGTGAGTCGGTGTCTTATGGCAGGTTGTATAAGGGTGTATCCATGATAGTTGGGCAGGTTGATCTTCAAGTGGATTTATTAGAATTTCCTATGGATGGTTTTGAGATGATAGTTGGTATGGATTAGTTGGGTAAGTACAAGGCTAGAATAGATTTTCACCAAAAGAAAGTCTCTTTGAGAAGTCCTAAGGGAGTTAGTGTGTCCTATCGTGGGTTTGTTGTCAAACCCAAAGTCAAAGTGATTGCAGCGGTTACCTTGAAGTCTTACCTGAGGAAGGAGTGTCCTTTGATTCTATGCCATGTGAAAGATCATAGTCTGGTTGAGCCGGCAGCAGATTAGATACCAGTGGTGGGAGAGTTTCCAGATGTTTTTCCGGAGGAGATATCGGGTTTACCACCAAAGAGAGATATAGATTTCAGTGTGGAGTTGAAACCAGGGACGGGACCAATCTCTAAGGTCCTGTACCGCATGGGTCCTAAGGAGTCAGGGGAGCTGAAGAAGCAGTTGGATGACCTGATAGAGAAGGGATACATTAGACCTAGTGTATCACCGTGGTGAGCACCGGTTTTGTTTGTGAAGAAGAAAGATAGGAGCTTGAGGTTGTGTATCGACTACAGGGAGTTAAACAGTGTTACTGTGAAGGATAGATGATTGGTTTGACTAGCTGAGTGGGGCAGGAGTCTTTTCAAAGATTGATCTGAGATCAGGGTACCATCAAGTGAGGATTCGGGATGAAGACATACCAAAGACAGCTTTTCGATCGAGGTATGGTCAGTATGAGTATGTGGTGATGCCGTTTGGGTTGTCTAATGCACCAGCAGTGTTTATAGATTTGATGAACCGAGTTTTCAGTCAGTTCTTAGATCAGTTCGTAGTGGTGTTCATAGATGACATCTTAGTCTGTTCTAAGACTAAGGAGGATTACAAGGAGCATTTGAGGTTGCTGTTGCAAACTCTGCGCGACAATCAGATGTATGCAAAGTTGTCTAAGTGTGAGTTCTGGCTAGAGAAAGTGGCTTTTCTGGGTCATGTGGTTTCTAAAGAGGGTGTATCTGTGGATCCTAGCAAGATAGAGGTAGTAGCTAAGTGGGAAGCACCAAGGAACGTGGCCGAGATCAGGAGTTTCTTGGGTTTTGCAGGGTACTATCGACGGTTCATGAAAGACTTTTCAAAGATCGCCAAACCTATGACCGCGATGATGAGGAAAGAAAACAGGTTTCGTTGGAACGAAAGTTGTGAGATGGCGTTCCAAACATTAAAGGAGCGTTTAACCACAGCTCTAGTCTTAGCTTTACCTGAAGAGTGTGAGAACTTTGAGGTGTATACAGATGCTTCGCAGAACGGGTTGGGTTGTATGTTGATGCAGATAGGGAAAGTCATTGCCTATGCTTCTAGGTAATTGAAACCTTATAAGGAGAACTATTCGACACATGATCTAGAGTTGGGTGCAGTTGTGTTTGCTCTCAAGATTTTGAGGCACTATCTTTATGGGCCGACCTTTAAGGTGTTTTCTGATCACAAGAGTCTAAAGTAAAACTTTACTCAAAAGGAGCTGAACATGAGATAAAGGAGGTGGATGGAGCTTATCGGGGATTATGACATGGATATCATATACCATGAAGGGAAGGTAAACGTGGTTGTCGACGCGTTGAGCAAGAAGAGTGTGCATTCTCTATGCACAACTATGTCTTTGATAAGGTTGAGAGATGAGGTGGGTCCTAATGCATGAAAATGCCACTATCTCGGTTACCCGAAGCATAGGAATCAAAAGTGACCATCAAGAAACGTACTTTAAGTAAATAGTTTAAAGTGATTACATTCAAACCAAAACTGAAAGGTACAAAACAACTGTTCCAAACCAAAATCCAACGGAATAAATAAAATGTCATGACGCAACAGCAGAAGGCTACTAGGTGACTCCTGGTGACTCATCCCCAGCTAAACCGCGCGCATCCAAGCCATACCTGCTAAACACTGCTCACCATCCCTGAATGGATCACCACAGTTTTCAAAACAATTAAACGGGATCAGTTACTGCATACATAATATAAGATAAAAAAACAAACAGATGCACAATCACAATCTTCCAACACCGTCACATCACCAATCATCTGGCTACACACTAAAGTGTGTAGCCCTGCCAGAATAACCATCACAACAGATATTCCACACCGCCAGTGGGGGGCCGCAGCCGTTCCCACCTAAGCCCTGCTCATCTTCGTCGAGGGAATAACCCATGTTCCTTAATGTTCACATCCCCCTTATGACGGGAACCACAAGGGACGAATCAAGGGCGTGAAGCCACTCCCGCAAGTGACTCCACTCAGCCGAGGGTGCACCTCGCGAACCACAGACAATCAACAACAACCAATTATAATATCAACAAAACCAAAACCAATTACGATATATTCATATGTCAATTATCATCCACCATCTCATAATCATGTATACAATATATAACTGAGTAGGGAAACCCTACTTGGAATGCAATCACCAAAATCAACACAAGCAGCGGATCAAAAGCGTTCCTCTATGAAATCACCTTCTATCAGCATAAAATCATACAATTACAATCTATTATCAACAATACTCCCAAACACCCCTAACTCACCTAATTAGAGTTTAACCAAAACTAACGAATTAACATAAAAATGGCACAAGGATCTTACCCACAATACGACGGTCTCAACAGTATAAAGAACTCGTTAAATTCAACGACTCTAGCCCAGGATTTGATAGCAATGAGAGAAAAAGAATCGACGTTGCTTTGTTTTCTTTGTAAAAAGTTTAGATTTTAGGTAAAAGGTAAAAATAACTGACGTAGGTAGTTTATATTTCATTTCACGCATTGCTATGAAAACCCAGAAAAATCCATATAAAACCCGAGCTACTCCATCGAGTAACTAACTTATTCGATCGAGTAACGCCTACTCGATCGAGTTGCCTCCACTCGATCAAGTACCCTACAGGCAGTACTCACTCCAGAACGCAAAACTGACTTACTCGACAGAGTAAGCCCTACTCGATAGAGTACCCAACAGCTCACAAATCTGAGGTATTACAGTCTTCCCTCCTTAAAAATGAACTTCGTCTCCGAAATTCAAACCTATTCTGAAAAACAAACTTACTAACTCAACTATAACACAACAACACAACGAAAACTCAAAAATCAAAACCCAACACAACTCATTATGACTCAAAACAAATACTAACTTTACCAAAACTTAAACAAAACCGTACCAAAACCTCATGTGATCAACTCCTACCCCCCTAAAAGAAACATGGTTACGTCCCCGTAACCACACATACCTGAGCAAAAAGAGACGGGTAGTGCTCCTTCATAGCTTCTTCCCCCTTCCAAGTTGCTTCCTCAACATTGTGATTGGACCATAAAACCTTGAGCAACACTGTTTCCCCAGATCTAGTTTTGCGAACGTTGCGATCAAGAATCTCTTTTGGCACCTCTAGATAAGACAAGGATTCATCCAACTCAATGTTCTCCACCTCTAACACATGGTAAGGGTCACTCACATATTTCCCTAAATGAGACACATAAAACACATTATGTACACGATCCAAAGCTAGTGGCAGAGCTAACCGATAAGCAACCTCTCCCACAGGATCCAAAATCTCATAAGGGCCAATGAACTTTTGGCTTAACTTCCCTTTTTTACCGAACCCTATTACTCCACGCATATCAGACACTTTCAAAAGAATCTTATCCCCAACCTGAAACTCGATGTCCCGACAATGTAAGTCTGCAAAGCTCTTTTGTCGATCCTGGGCTGCTTTTATCTTTTGCCCAATCACTTTCACTTGTTCTATCATATCCTGTAACATATGTGGCCCTAAAACTACTGCCTCAGCATTATTATCCCAGCAAATCGGACTCGTACACCTCCTCCCATACAAATCCTCAAACAGGGCCATCCCAGTACTCGTATGGTAGCCGTTGTTGTAAGAAAACTCAATCAAATCCAACCTATCTTCCCAACTACCACCAAACTCCATCACACAAGCCCTTAACATATCTTCCAAAGTCTTGATTTTTCTCTCTGTCTGTCCATCTGTCGCAGGATGAAATGCAGTACTCATCTTCAAGGTAGTTCCCATCAACTCTTGCAACTCTTGCCAAAACCGAGAAATGAACCTCGCATCCCGATCTGACACAAAGTCCTTTAGCACCCCATGTAACCTCACCACATTCTTCTTATACCCATTTGCCAACTGCACCTTACTCCACGTATCTTTCATGGGAATAAAATGAGCTGACTTGGTCAAACGATCAATGATCACCAATATTATGTTATTACCTTACTGAGTCCTCGGTAACCCCACTATGAAATCCATGAAGATAGATTCCCATTTCCACTCAGGTACCTCAAGAGACTGAATCTTACCTTGTGGTCTTCGCTGTTCCCCTTTGACTCTCTAGCATGTCAAACATCTAGCCACAAACTCAGTTGTCTCCCTTTTCATCCTAGGCCACCAAAAAGTCTTCTTAAGATCCCTATAAAGCTTGTCATCACCCGGTTGCACTAAATACGAAGTGCTATGAGCCTCTGTCATAATTGTCTTTCTCAACTCCTCATCCTTAGGCACACACCATCTCCCATCAAACTGAACACTCCCATCAGAATAGAGAACCGAGACACTATCCACTCCTGAATCCTAGAATCAAGAGCATGCTTCCTGCGAATATCATCATAAAGATCTGGTTCCACTGTCAAGTCTCCCCTAGCATCCCCCTTTTGAATCACATGTATCCCCATCTTAGCTACCTCATCTCTCAACCTCATCAAACACATAGCTGTGCATAGAGAATGCACACTCTTCCTACTTAACGCATTAGCAACCACGTTTTCTTTCCCTTCATGGTATATGATATCCATGTCATAATCATCAACAAGCTCCATCCACCTCCTCTGTCTCATGTTCAGCTCCTTTTGAGTAAAGATGTACTTTAAACACGTGTGATCGAAAAACACCTTAAAAGTCGCCCCATAAAGATAGTGCCTCCAAATCTTGAGAGCAACACAACTGCACCCAACTCTAGATCATGCGTTGGATAGTTCTCCTCATAAGGCTTCAATTGCTTAGAAGCATAGGCAATGACTTTCCCGTTCTGCATCAACACACAACCCAACCCGTTCTTTGAAGCATCTGTATACACCTCAAACTTCTCACCCCCTTCAGGTAAAGCTAAAACTCGAGCTGTGGTCAAATGCTCCTTTAATGTCTGAAACGCCGTCTCATAACTTTCATCCCAACGAAACCTGTTCTCTTTCCTCATCAACGCGGTCATAGGCCTGACAATCTTTGAAAAGTCTTTCACGAACCGTCGATAGTACCTTGCTAAACCCAATAAACTCTTGATCTCGACCACATTCTTCGGTGTTTCCCACTTAGATACCGCCTCTATCTTGCTAGGATCAACAAATACACCCTCTTTAGAAATCACATGACCCAGAAAAGCCACTTTCTCTAACCAGAACTCACACTTAGACAATATTGCATACAACTGGTTATCGCATAGAGTTTGCAACACCAACCTCAAATTCTCCTCGTGCTCCTCCTTAGTCTTCGAATAGACTAAGATGTCATTTCTTAACACGACCACAAACTGATCCAAGAACTGACTGAAAACCCGGTTCATCAAATCCATAAACACTGACGACATATTAGATAACCCAAACGGCATCACCACATACGCATAATGACTATACCTCGATCGAAAAGCTGTCTTTGGTATGTCTTCTTCCCGAATCCTAACCTGATGGTACCCCTATCTCAGATCAATCTTTGAAAAGACTCTGGCCCCACTCACCTGGTGAAAAAGATTATCTATCCTTGGTAGAGGATACTTCTTCTTCATTGTAACACTATTCAGCTCCCTATAGTCGATACACAACCTCAGGCTCCCATCTTTCTTCTTCACAAACAAAACCTGTGCACCCCACGACGATACACTAGGTCTAATGTACCCCTTGTCCACCAAATCATTTAATTGTTTCTTCAGCTCCTCCAACTCCTTAGGACCCATACGATACGGGGCCTTAGAGATCGGTCTCGTCCCTGGTTTCAACTCCACACTGAAATATATCTCTCTCTTTGGTGGTAAACCCGGTATCTCCCTGAAAAACATCTGGAAACTCTCCTACCACTGGTATCTCATCTGTCGTCGGCTCTACCATACTATGATCTTTCACATGGCATAGAATCAAAGGACACCCATTCCTCAAGTAAGACTTTAATGTCACCACTGCGATCACTTTGACTTTGGGTTTGACAACAAACCCACGATTAGACAGACTAACTCCCTTAGGACCTCTCAAAGAAACTTTATTTTGGTGACAGTCTATTCTAGCCTTATACTTATCTAACCAATCCATCCCAACTATCATCTCAAAACCATCCATAGAAAATTCTAACAAATCCACTGGACGATCAACCTGCCTAACTATCATGGATACCCCCTTTTATAACCTCCCACAAGACATTGACTCCCCCAACGGTATAAAAACTTCCATCTTTTATAGACTCAAACTCTCTAAAACCCATAGACTTAGCATGACCCGACGATACAAAAGAGTGTGACGCCCCCGAATAAAACAAAACAAAGGTAGAAACATCATTAACAAGAAAGGTATTGGTGATCATGTGTGCATCATCCTCAGCAGCTTGCTTGTCCATCATAAACAGTTTGCCACTGGTCTTTTGTCCACCCTCTTGTACTGTACTAGCTGATGTAGAAGGTTTGGTAACTAACCCTTGATTGTTGTTAGCCGCCGTTTTCTAATAAGAATTATCGTTATTGCGGTTGAACCTACCGTTGTTGTTACTCTACCCTCCTTGATTATTCCATGACTCAGCTGGTCGGTTGCTAGCATAGCTCTGTGTCGGACCCTATGAAACGCTCCCCTGTGATGGCCTCTGAAAACCTCTCCCCAGTGCACTAGTACACTCATGCCTCTTGTGGCCTATACCGCCACAGTTGAAACACGAGATACCCCAACTGTTGCTACTACCTCGACCACGCCCATAAGAAGATCCACCAAGGAAACCCGATCCCGAATAATAACCCCCCGCCACAGTTGTGGTTGCCCTCTTGTAACTAGACTGACCACCACCATCACTCTCAACCTTTCTCTTTTCCGTACTCCTCTCTTTATTTTCCTTAGCCATTTAGACCAACCTCTCAACCCGTCCTGCTCTCTCATAAATTTCCTTAACAGCGGTAAGTACCCCAACCGGTAGCTTCTTCATGATCTGATAAGTCAACCCCTGCTCAAACCGAAGTGAAAAGTTCTCCTGACTTAGCCCCATATCCTCAGCATATCTCGATTTCTCATTAAGCTTATGATATTACTCAGCCACTGTCATATGTGAGGTTATCTTGAAAGAATCAAACTTCTCCCGCAACTTGTTGCGAACATGCTCCGGAACGAACTCCTTTCTCATAGCTCTTTTGAACTCGATCTACGGAATAACAGACATACCCTGCTTCAGACAAAGGTCTAGGGCACTCTCTCTCACTTTGTCCCACCACTGCCCCGCTGCATCTCTCAGGTAGAATGCAGCTTGTTCCATCTTAAACTCTTCGGGATAATGAACCACCCTAACGATATTCTCCATCTCACGGTGCCAGTTGTCGAGAAAAATCGGCGCACCTGTACTCATATAGTTCGTTGGGTTGAAACGGGATATCGTAGTGCTCATCTTGGCAAAGTCTACTCCGGCATCTTGGCAATCTCGTAGTGCTCATCTTGGCAAACGTGATCCTGATGCTCAAGCATCTTGGCAATCTCGTCAATACTCATCTCCTGAGCCCTAGCATAAATAGCTGACGTCTTTGGCGGCATATCTTTGAGTTATAAGAGGGGAGATAAAAATAAGCACATAGCCTACGGCTCAAACCAAATATGACCTACACAGAACTTACTCGATTGAGTAACCACACATACTCGATCGAGTAGAGGTCACTCGATCGAGTTACCCGCCTGCTCGATCGAGTACCCCAACTCCAGAACCTGGCCAGAACTGACATATAACACACTCGATCGAGTCACACACGTACTCGATCGAGTAGCCGACACTCGATCGAGTACCTCCCTTACTCGATCGAGTTGCACAAAGTAGTAGCTACAGCCCAACGTATACATATACCAACTCGATCGAGCTCAGCCCACTCGATCGAGTCCAACTTACTCGATCGAGTTACCCCCACTCGATTGAGTCATGCAGACGATACTACACTACCCGCATACTTTTAACTTTATAACTTTTCATAAAAATAAAACATACGGATACAACAACTCCTATTCACCTGTTACTAATATCACAAACAATATTATTGCTCCACTTTAGTCACATAATAATGCTTGAACCACCAATCACATTATCATGCATCAATTACTTCTCATCCTTTCCTCCACATCCTCCATTCAACCACATATCCATCCAACATATTCATATGAACAATAGTAAACACATAACGATCCCCATGACACCCCATAGTGACTGGTTCAAAGTTGTAGGGCGAGTTTACGACTTTAGGACGTCTCCCAAGTCTTTGCATTAACTCCTAACAACTCCTACCCGGGTTCATTTTAATTTGACTCTCTATATTCATTGGGTTCATTAGTTACATGTTCTAAAATCGTCGCTCTGATACCACTTTGTAACACCCTTATACACCAAGGTGCCTTACCAAGACCACCTAATGCATGAGAATGCCACCATCCCGGTTACCTGAGGCATAGTAATCAAAAGTGATCATCAATAAACGTACTTTAAATAAATAGTTTAAAGTGATTACATTCCAACCAAAACTGAAAGGTACAAAACAAGTGTTCCAAACCAAAATCCAATTGAATAAATAAAATGTCATGACGCAACAGCGGAAGACTACTAGCTGACTCGTGGCGACTCATCCCCAGCTAAATCACGCGCATCCAAACCATACCTTCTAAACACTGCTCACCATCCCTGAATGGATCACCACAATTTTCAAAACAATTAAACGGGGTCAGTTACTGCATACACAATATAAGAAAAAACAACAAACATATGCACAATCACAATCTTCCAACACCGTCAAATCACCAATCATCTGGCTAAACACTAAAGTGTGTAGCCCTGCAAGAATATCCATCGTAACAGATATTCCACACCGCCAGTAGGGGACCGCAGCCATTCCCACCTAAGCCCCGCTCATCTACATCGAGCGAATAACCAATGTTCCTTAATGTGCACACAAGGCGCAAATCAATGGCGTGAAGCCACTCCCGCAAGTGACAACACTCAGCCGAGGGCGCACCTCGTGAACCACAGATAACCAACAATAACCAATTACAATATCAACAATACTAAAACCAATTACGATATATTCACATGTCAATCAACCATCCACCATCTCATAATCATGTATACAATAACTGAGTAGGGAAACCCTACCTGGAATGCAATCACCAAAATCAACACAAGCAGCGGATGAAAAGCATTCCTCTACGAAAGCACTTCCTATCAACATATAATCATACAATTACATTCTATCATCAACAATACTCCCAAACACCCCCAATTCACCCAATTAGGATTTAACCAAAACTAACGAATTAACATAAAAATGGTACAAGGATCTTATCCACAATACGTCGGTCTCAATGGTATGAAGACTCCAAAATCCAACGACTCTAGCCCTTGGATTTGATAGCAATGAGAGAAAAAGAATCGACGTTCTTTGTTTTCTTTGTAAAAAGTTTAGATTTTAGGTAAAAGGTAAAAAGAACTGACGTAGGTAGTTTATATATCATTTCACGCCTTGCTATTAAAACACGGCAAAACCCGTATAAAACCCGACCTACTCGATCGAAAAACTAATGTACTCGATCGAGTAACGCCTACTCGATCAAGTTGCCTCTACTCGATCGAGTACCCTAGAGGCAGTACTCACTCCCGAACGCAAAACTGACTTACTCAACAGAGTAAGCCCTACTCGATAGAGTACCCAACAGCTCACAAATCTGAGGTATTACAGTAACCTATACTAGACCTAGTGAGTGCACAGTGGACCGAGTGAGTGGAACTCGGCTGAGTACGGGTAGTACTCAATCGAGTGAGTGGCATTCGGCCAAGTACGAGTAGTACTCGACCGAGTGAGTGGCACTTGGCCAAGTGGACTAAGCACTCGACCGAGTGCAGCTCGTTAGTAGAGGATATAACCTATGCTCGAGATCTTTTCCAACCCTAAATCATTTTCCTCCATTCTTTCTAAAGCCTTCAAACACTCTCCGCTCTCTCTCTCTAAAACTCCCCTAAACCTTCCACCATTGATTCAAAGCTTGGATTTGAAGATGTTCTACCCTTCTTCTTCTTCCTTTCACCTTGTGAGTAAGATCTACCTTTTCTCTTTCTTTTGTTTTAACCCTAAATTTTGGTGGTTTTATGGGAGTTATTAATTAGTGATTATTATTAGTAATATGGGTAATTAAAGGGTAATAACAAGGATTTTTGTATTATATAAGTATATAGGATGTATTGTGATGGTTGTTATGTAATTCATGTAGGGTGAAATGGTTTTATGAGACGGGATCTTACTTGTATCGAGTAGCTTATGGAGTATGCTAAAAGGTAGGGTTTCCCTACTCGATTTCTATAGTATGAATGTTTACATGTCTCATTATTGTGTTGTTGTTGCATTATAACATGATTATTATGGGTAATTGTTGTTAGTCTCATAGTAGTTTTGAGATTTCATGGTGGCATGATAATGGATTGTGAATGTTGGTTTGATGATATCATTAGAGTTGCATTACAACATGTTAACCGGGAATTTTATCTTGAGGTAATGTTGTGGTTGTTGGCGTGCATAAGTACTTGGCATAATTGGCATTTATTACATGAGAAAGAGGCACATATGGTAAGAGTCATTCATAGGAAAGCATTATACATGGCATATTGTGTGCATATTAATATATACATGTTTGTGGTGGACGTTGGAGGTTGTTAGTGGAGTTGTGGTGGTGATACATGGTTGTTGAGGAGACGTAAGACAGGCGGGCGACCGTCTTACGCTTGGGTCACCTCTTGGAACTTCCCACTTCAAGAGGGGCGTGCACGTTAATGGCTTGAGTCATAGAGAAACTCATGTGGTGTCACGACGTCTAGTAAAGGTCCGGTTAGCGCCCTGACTCGATACCACGGGTGTGTGCCGAGTACCTGTTTTAGGGGCCGTGATCCGGCTGTTTGGTGGGCGGTGCTGCGCAGTGCCGTCGCTGGGTTGTTTAGTACCCTGGGTGTGTCCCCGGTACCGGTGAGGTGGTGTGTCCCGAGTACCTGTTTTAGGGGCCGTGTGATTTACTCTTGTATTGCATTGTATATTCATATTCACATGTCATTTCATGAGTATTTCTGTTATTTAAATTGACGTGTGTTGGTTGTGTGTAACTGCCGCCTCCTTTAATTGGGGTTGCCTGTGATGAACCATAGGATATTTTTGGTCATATGGGGAGCAATTTGAGTACAGGTTTGGCTTTAATATCTCACGGGAGACAGGATGAGCTACGGGCACTTGGAGTCTAGTTGCATAGTTAGATGATAGACGACATAGATGGTAGTTGAGTTTTTTAATGTATAGTTCACACTCGTCATTCATTTATTAGTATGTAATTCATTAAATATGTCATTTATATAAAATGTTACTTAATTTTAGTTCCGATTCACTACCTCGGGAAACCGAGATGGTGACATCTCTTGATTACCTTTGCCGGGTAAGAAGAGGATGTTACAAAGTGGTATCAGAGCGACGATTTTGGAACCTAAACCAATGAACCAAAATGAACCTAGGTGTTTCTAATAAAATGAACCCGACATGAGTATAATAGGAGGCCGGCTTTGGATGAGTAGGCTCCCTTATTTCAAATCTAGATCCTATTGTCTAAACCGGTAACTACGGGGGTGATTATAAGTATGGGCGGACGCTATGTGAAATGCGGTGTGATTACATGTATGTTATAACGTGTCGATGAGTTTCTTGCATGATATAGTCGGTCATGTGGTGTATGATAATATGTGAAAGTTGGATGAAAGGATTGATGTGTCTAACATGTCTTGGAGTAGTTATTATGCGTGGGGGGTGTGAGGGACCTTAGTCTCGTTCTTTGGTATTTTGATACTATACATGTGCATGGAGCTTGTTAGTGTTACCATTAGGGCGTGACTAGTAATGAATGCTATTATACTAGTTACGAGTATAGAAGTAATCTCTTGGAGACGATAAGTGTAGTGACATATGACCTAACTCGGGATGAGTCACCGATAGTCGGTGGACTCCCGAACGTTACTCTTTTGTTGCAGGAGCCTTGCCTTTCGACCTTAGTCGAAAATTACAAATAATAGAGAGGCACCCAACCGAGTGCGAGCCAACACTAAGTGTGGACATCACTCCACTAATAGTTACGTGGGTCTCGCATGTTGTTCATTAGAGTCACCACCAGATCTTAGGAAGACTTGGAAGCCGTACAATGGCTTTTAGACGGATTTGCTAACCATTGACATTGATCTCGTGCTGAAGGTACGCGTTAGAAAGCCCATAAGGACACCTAACCTCACCCGTTGCGATCACCGCCTCTACTCCAATAAATGATGGTCGTGAATAAGGTTATAGCTATCCCAATTATGAAATGTGAAAAATCGTTTTTAATCCTAACATGTGAGATGGTTTCTACGTCGATTAAATGCATTAATTAAACTACTTTGTCAAAGTCATTTTTAACATGTGAAATTCATTAGCTATTCTAGCAAAACAAAAAACAAAGAGGGAAGAAAGAGAAAGCTTACTCAAGCGCTGTAACAAACATGGGTTAGATTACAAAAACAATTGCAACAAAACCAATAATCATATAAGCTAAACAAACATGAACAAACTCGACCAAAAAAACGAAACATGGCACACATTTCAAGGCATCACATGCCTCAAATGAGGGTCATTCAAGGCCTATCCTAGGTTAAGTCGGGTCTCATACAAGTGACATGAAACCACATAAACACATGTGATTTGAAACAAGGCAAACAACCAACTAATTTCAATTGATTATTTCATAACAATTAACATATGATTAAGACAAATAAAAGGACTAAATCTTAGACCTAAAACAGCCCCTAAACCACGGCATCCATCATGGTACATGACACAAATCGACACATCAAGTAAACATGACGATAATTGCTTAAACATGTTAACGGTTTTAATTTAATTACAATCAAAACAATTAAATCTAAACATGCTTATCTAATCATGTCAATCATGTCAATCATATATAAATTAGACTAATTTCTAGCCTAGAAAACCGTGACATCCAATTCAAACACACGGCATACACACGGAGGCAAATCGACACAAACAATTCTATTACATGCTATTTAAAACAATTCCAATTAATCATATCTAATTAATTAAAATAACATGTGAACAAATCATGTGAATTAAACCGATTCAGTTAATTATGTCTAATTTTCGAATCATATGTAAATTTATACAAACATTCAACTTTAATCCAATTATTTCATAATTGTGTCAAAACATATTAATTAACAATAATCATGCGAATGAACTAAATTAAACATGCTAAACAACAAATTAACATGTTAAAATAATCAAGATCCAAACTTTAACAAATTAAAACAAACCAAATTCATAGATCCAATTATCATGCTCAAACTCACTCAATTCAGACAAGAGTAAATTAACAAATTTAAGCAAACATGCTAAAATCATCATACGATACAATATAAAACGAATCTAGCCAAAACGAAAACAAATTTAACCATACATGGCCATCCGTCGGCATTCAACAACATTGATAATCCCGTTCTCCTTTATTCAACATCAACAATATGCAATAATTATCGCTAATCTAGCACAATTAAAACAAATTAACTTATTTATTTCTGTCCAATTCTGAATACGAGGATATGTAAGTGAGAAGGGATATTATCGGCCAATCTAGCGAATCCTAATCCCAACTCAATTCAACACGGGTGTTTGAAATGACACTTTAACTCATACTTGTAGTAAACTAAGTTTCAAAATTAGTTTAACAAAATCAGACTATATAATACGATATAAAAACATAATGAAAAATGAAATAAAAAAGGAGAAAGGAGGGAGTTTTAATTCACCCTCAACCTACATGTATCGTTGACACCGTCTTTGCTCTTAATCAATCGTGGATCTTGCCTCAAGGGGCCGTCTTCGACAAACGTTGAAGCAATTGAAACACGGTTTAGCAAACTTAACCAACGTTTTTCAAACTTGAATATCTCACTCGTTTTTCAACGAAAATTGAATCCAAAAGATGTTCTGGAATCAGGAAAGGCCGAGATTTTGAAATTGTAAAAAGATGAAAGTTTTTTTTGATGGAAAGGGCATGAAAATAGAGGCACAAAGGAGGCTATTTGCGCAGGAATTGACGCGAAAACAGAGTACTCGAATACTCTATTTTTCGAGGGAATTCGTTTGTGGTTAAGGGTTTACTTCTGAATTTTGATGCTTATTAAGGATGTGTGGATGTATGGAGATCTTAGAGGAGTAAAAGGGTTGAAGATACGAGGTATACATAGAGAGGAGCAAAGGGTAGAAGTAGGGTTAGAAGAGTAAATGGCAACTCGGGTGTGTGGTGTTTGTGTTGGACTCTTACTGCAGGTTTTGTGAAAAATAGGCTAAGGTTTGATAGGGTTGTTAGCTAGGTTTCTTGAGGGTTAAGGTAGGGAATGGATGTAGGCTAGGTTTGAGCACGAAAAGGAATAAAGGGGGACAATTTAGGAGTGAAATAGGGACAGGTTCCAACCCTGTTTTAGAGCTGATGTCCACGGTTTTGCACGAGATATTTTAGGGGTTTTTGTAACACCCGCGTTTTTCACATTATTGTTTTAAAACATTGTAATCGTTTTATTTTGCTAAATATATTGTAGAACCTATTTTTATAAAAATATTTCTTTATATGTAGAATAATGATAATAATGACCATCTTAGCCATTTAAGACTTATAGTTAGTCCAAGGTCGAGTTTTTAGTCATTTCCAACTCAAATTGAGTTGTTTGGGCCTATACTTTTTATTGGGCCTCTTTCCTCTTCTTCTCTACATCAAAACTCTTCTCTAACATCTCTTTCTTCATCCCATTTTTCTGAAATTTCCTCTTACTCAAGTCACTATTGAAAACCCTCGATTTGTGAAACCTAGATCTCACATAACTTCCTCATTTCTCAATCAAATTTCACCATTTTCGAGTAAATTTCCTCCTCTTCTCGCCCTCCTTCTTTCTAAGTAAGAAAGATACAACTTTTATTACTTTTCTTCAACTCATCTTTCTAGGGTTGAAGTATACTAACCTTTTTTCTTTGAAAACTGCGTTTAGTGAGAAACTTAGAAGATCTCGACGAGGATACTTACGAGGTGGACGACTCACTAGAAGATTAAAGTGCTAAAAGGTAACGGTGATAGGTTACTCCGTATTGTATCGAATTATGTGCTTTAATTGTTAAAGTTTAGTCCTTTTGATTGTTAAAGTTGCTTTACATGTTTTTACATGTTTTTTATTTGGTTATTTGATGGGTGAAATTGTCTTAAACTTGTATGAAGGATTTTGATTATATTGTTACATTTACATTCAATTAGGTGAAATTGGTTTTTTACATGTGTTAATTAGTGAAATCCGTCTCAAATATGCCCTAGTTAACATGTCTAATTATGTCACAAGATTATTGGTTGGAAATGATTTGAATTGGAACAATTGGGTGATGTTGGATAAGAAATCGTTTACTTGTTAATTTCCGACTAAAGTTTATGAAATTTCATGTTTAATTACATGTTAAGTTGATTAATTGGGTGAAATTATGTTAAGAATGTACAAAAGTTAATTGGGTGGAATATTATATTTAAAACTGTCCCATATATATTTAAATTGGATGGAACGAGCTTAGAACAAATCCCGACTCATTTAAGATCATACCAAGCTCGTCCCACAAGCTATTTCGCACTCTTTATTTGCACGCAAATCCAGGCCTTCTACCGATAGACCCATCCCATGGCCATACCGTGCTCCCCTTTCACACCTCCAGGCCTCTCGCCGGGATGGAGTCCAGGACTCGGCCATTTGGTCCCTCCCTAGCCATCCCACTGGCACCATTCTTGTCCCACCGGTATGAGTTAGGCTGTACCGGCCGTTATGACTTTATCCCCACCGGGGCAGCCATGTTTGCAGCCACTTTCATCCCCTGCCTTGGTCGTACCGGCCGGGAGCACCAGCCTCCCATAGGTATGGTCTAGGTCTTGACTTTGACCGTGGCATGTGTCTGTGTGTGTGTGTGTGTGTGTGTGTGTGTGTCTATATATATATATATATATATATATATATATATATATATATATATGACTCAGTCTGGGTTTGTTTACGTTTTCCCTCGTGTTTTGTATAATGTAATTCATTTGTTGTCGTTTGTTTATACTTTATTCAAGTAACATGTAAATGTGAAATAAAATGTTTATTCATGTTATAAAATTATGCAATGACGTAGTATAATTTATATTCGTGTTATTACTTGCTCATTATTGTTTATTTATCGAGTTTCAAGTATGGAATACTTATCTTGAACATATACTTGTGTTGAGTCGTTTTCTCTTGGAAATGTCATTACGCTTTACATTCTTGCTCGACTTGTTTACACCTCTCTCGTGCCGTTCTGTCGGGAGTTGGATATCTCATTCTATTTCCGCCTCTTTCGTGCCGTTCTACCGAATTCGGGGTACTCGACTTTCGTTATGTCGATTGAATCTTGGATGTGAAACGTTCATCGCATGTCAAATCGAGAAACGTTCATCTCAAGAGTCTGGCCAGATTTAGACCAGGCCCGTACTATATTATCGTCTTCCTACCGGGAGAAAATGAGTCTAAGAGTAGTAAAGGTCTTTCTTGGTTTTGGACACTTGCATATCTCATTTGTTATTAGAAATCGTGCTCGTGTTAACTAAGTCGTGTCTATATTCTTTTATTGTATTCTAAGCTTGTGTGTGCTTAAGATATGTTCACTTATCATTCTTCCATGCCCTCTCTTGTCATGTTAACAGTGCTAAAATGTTGCTTTAAGATCATTCTTGCTTTACTTATCAAATTGCTCATGTTAACATGTATGATCTATGTTTATTCTTGCTTTTCTATTCAAGTTAATTACATCTTATATTCATTATGCTTTGTCTTAATTACGTTCTTATTTATGTCCGTTTTGATATAATATGGTTAGGAGAACCTTGAGTTACTCCCCGCTGACTGTGGCATTCATGTTTTTATGAATGACAGGTGATAGTTGGTGCTACTTGGGGTGAAGACTTGTGTGAGCTAGCGAGTGTTGATTTTATCAACATACCTTTCGTGTTTAAACTCACCATTAAATATGTAATTTGTGGGAATGTTTCCCCTTATTAACTAGACTTATGGTTTGTAATATTCTAAGTTTACTATCGCTTGAGTTCGTTTACTTTTTAAAGTGGACCCTCATGTTTTAAATCTAAAAAGTTTTTAAAAACTCGTGTTTTCCGTTGAATTTTATTCGTTTAATGTTCCGTAATAACGCAGGGGTTCACAATTGGTATCAGAGCGAATTACACTCCCGACGCACACATGTGTACCCCAAACTTAAACTTGAACTTGAAATTGAATAATGAATGAGAGATGGGTAGAACTAAGGACCTAAGTTGGTAGTCTTCTTGTACATGCTAATGGGTAGGTGCTAACTTATTTGATTTTTTGCCTTGAGAAGATGGTACGACCAAGCAATGTTGACAACACAAACATGCAAGCCCTTGCTCAAGTCCTCCAAAATAAACAAAATTCCAATATTGTTCAACAAGAAGGAAACTGACAAGGAAGCTATGCTTGGATTGCAAGCCAACTTGCAAGGAACAAGGCTAGGACCTATGATGGTGAAGTGGATCCCATTGAGCTATCGGAATGGTTTCGTGACATGGAGAAGAATTTCTCTCTTTATGATGTTCAAGAGAAGGATAAAGTGAAGTTAGCCTCTCACTTTCTTTTGAAGGATGCCGATAGGTGGTGGACTTTGACCGGTTCTACCGTCACTCAAGATCCTAACTTTGATTGGAGCCGCTTCAAGACTCTTGTGGAGACTCGTTTCTATCCTAAAGAACTTAAGCAACAAAGATTGAAAGAATTCATGGACTTCAAGCAAGGAAAGCTATCCTTTCAAGAGTACATCGACAAGTTCAATGGCCTTGCTCACTATGCCTCTAAGTTCGTGAGAGATGAAGAGGATCGTGTCTACTTCTATAAGAACAAGCTGAACCCCAAGTTGGAGAGCATGGTGAGAAGAAACTCAACAACTTTCGTGGAAGTTTATTATGATGCTATTTGGGCTGAAAGTTCTTTGAAGGCCATTGAAGAAAAATCTAAGCCTCACACCGCTTCTTAATCTCATCGCCCTAAATTCCATGGCAAGAGACCCTTTGTTCCCTCATCTTCACCAAACTTTGCCAAGAAAAAGAGGTTCATGCCAAGAGGACAAGAGCCAAGTAGACAAACTCCCCAACCAAAAAACAACTTCGATAAAGCTCGCAAGTGCTTCAATTGTAGGCAAGCTCTACACCCCAGGTTATTCGCTCGTTGTGATGAGTAGGGCTAAGGTGGGAAAGGTTGCGGTCCCCCACTGGCGGTGTGGATCTCCTATTGCCATGGGAACCTGGTAGAGCTACACACTTTGGTGTGTAGTCGGTTACTTATTACTGATGTAGTTTGGAGGAATGTGTGTTGAGTGACTTGGATGTTGTTTTGTTATCTTTCTTATCTTGTTTATGCAGTGAACTGACCCCGTTAATGTTTTATAAAACTGTGGTGATCCATTCGGGGATGGTGAGCAGATATTGACAGGTGATGATTTCATGATAGATGCGGGATCGAGGATGGGAGATTTATCACCTAGAGTCTTAGCTTCCACTGTCACGAGTCTTTGATACTTTTGAGTTGTATTCGGATTATGTTTCTATACACTTTGGATTTTGGTTTTAAGACATGTAATAAATCAAACTATAAAATTTATTAATTGTTCTTTGATGGTCTCTTTTGTTATACTTACCTCGGGCAACCGAGATGGTAGCATCTTTATATGCTAGGGTGGTCCTTGGTAAGGCACTTTGGTATATATAGGTGTTACATACCATGCGGTATGGAGCCTTAAATATAGGTCCCGTCCCTGGTTTAAGCTCAACACTAAAGTCGATGTCTCTCTTAGGAGGTAACCCTGGTATCTCATCCGAAAAAATATCCCCGAACTCAGTAACCACTGGTATCTCTTTTGCTGACGGCTCTTCCACCCGAGTTTCCTACACGTGGCAAAGGATCAAAGGACACTTCTTTCTCAAACATGACTTCAAAGTCATCACAGCGATCAACTTCATCTTGGGCTTTACAACAAACCCTCTATATGACACTTTGGTTCCCTTAAGCCCTTTTAAAGACAGTCTCTTCTGCCGATAATCTATATTAACCTCGTACTTACCCAACAAATCCATCCCGACTATAACCTCAAACCCCTACAAAGGAAACTCTAGCAAATAACTGGTAAGTCTACTTGTCTAACCATCTTAGACACCCCTTTATATAACTTAGTACATGACACGGATCCTCCCGAAGGTATAAACATGTTATCTTTTACCAACTCATACTCTCCCAAACCCATAGTTAAGGCATGACTCCTAAATATAAATGAATAGATCAAACAAAACAAAAGACGGCGTGTTATGAACAAGGAAAGTACCAATAACCACATAAGCATCATCCTCAGCTTCCTGCTTGCCCATCATAAAGAGTTTACCGCTGTTCTTCTGACCTCCACCCTGAACCGTAGTTACCGAAGTGGTAGGCTTAGCCGCCGAGTTCTGAGTCACACTGTTGTTCGGATGCTGATAGGACCCTCCATAATTGCGGTTGTAGCCGCCATTGTTGTTGCCTTGGCCTCCTTGATTACCCCACAATCCATCTGGCCTATTACTAGCCAGACTCTGACTTGGAGCATACGAGTAGTTTCCTTGGTATGACTTCGGAAAACCTCCTCCTGCCCTTGCAGCGCTCGTACATTTAAACTGTTTGTGGCCCATCCCACCATAGTTAAAACATAGAAGAGTGGAGTTCTCACTAGTACTCCGGCCGCCTCTTCCCCAAGCTCAAGATCCCTCACCATAGCTAGATCCTCACGAAAAAGTCCTAGCTTGATTGTGATTGCTCCTTTTGTGGCTCAACTGATTGCCACCCTCACTCTCAGCCTTTCTCTTTTAAACACTCTTTTATTTAGCCTCCTTGGCCATGTACACTAGCCTCTCAGCGTGCCCCGCCCTTGCATAAACATCTTTCATATCAGTGATACCCCAGCTAGTAGCCTTTCCATGATCTTCACAGCTAACCCTCTCTCAAGACGAAGAGCCAAACTACATTGACTCAGCTGCATGTCCTCCGCATAACGCGAGAGCTCGATAAACCTGTGATAGTACTCCGTGACGGTCATGTCATCATCTATCGAAAAGGAATCAAACTCAGCCCTCAACTTATGGCGAATGTGCTCGAGAATAAAGTGATCTCTCATAGCCCTCTTGAATCTTGACGATAAGATTGTAGGTTGACCCGGGTTCCTATAGTATGCACGATCTGTTGGAGCTTGTGTCCTCCACAAATTAGTGTGATAACATTTGTAAATCTCTTACAGGTTCACAAGGGTATACTTCGTATTTTATCAGTTGATTAACGATTACCTAATAACGGTTGGCTTGCTAGAAAGTTTGACATTATTATCATACAGATGGCAGTGATCAACTGGTCCCTAAAATTCACACCTAAAGGATGTGTTTGAGAAATGTGATTGTATGAAAATATAATCACATTGATGCCTTATATGACTAAACAGTTAGTCAATGTGTTGATGAGACAATTATTTAATGCCGATTAAATAATATTAGTTGAGACGAATTAATTGTCAATTCGTAAATTGAATATAATAAGTTATATTTAATTAATTTATATAATGTTAGCTTGGACGAATTAATATGTTAATTTGTAATTAAATGTAATCGGTTATATTTAATCAGCTAATGATAAATTATACGATATTGTCATAATAAATTATTATTGACCCGTATTACTTAATGCGGTATAATATAAATGAATATTTATAAATAATACGTTATATAGATGGTTGATCGACCGGGTGTGTCAGTCGATCGTCTGATATGCCTGTCTCGGTAATTAGGCCGAAAATTAAAAGAAAAAAAACACCCTAATTCTCCCTAATACACGGTTATAAGGGAGGGGGGAGTTTATTTTTTCCTAACCTAATTTTCAACTCATTCTTGCCTCTCATCTAAAAAACACAAAAAGAAAAACTCTAATTAATTTACAGAAATTCGGGGATCGATTCTAGCAACAAGTTAAGGGCATATCTCATATCGTCTTGAGTGCAACTGATAGGCGAATATCAACTTTGATATTGTTCTTAGGCCGTTTTTGCTAGGACTGAAGGTTATTTCTTTATCCTTTACGATTTTGTTTATGCAATTTATTCTATGACTAGTTTCATCACTATAAATTTCGTTATAATCCTTAAATTTAAGGGGATGCATACAGATAAATCCCACACGATCACCTTCCCTTTCGTTCTGCCACCAAGCCTCAGCCTCATCCCTTAGGTAGAATGCAGCCTGTTCTGCCATCATCTCCTCCGGACAATGAACCACCTCTAGCACACTCTCTATCTCCCGGTGCCAATTGTCAAGCAACTTTGGCTCACCAGTGTCCTCATAAGTAGTAGGATTGAAGCGAAAAATGGTGGTGCTCTGCCGGGAGGCATCCACCGGTTTCCCTTCCCCTTTTCCCGTATTCTTGAGTGCCTCCATGAGCACTTCTTGCTGCTCAATCATCCATAATACTCTATATTCATGCAAACATATAACTTCCAATCCATCCAACATTCTCACAAGAAACATATATAACACATGTAATGACTTCCCAAAACGCCCAATAGTGACCGGCTCAAAGTTGTAAGGGCCAAATTGCAGCTTTAGGACGTCTCCCAAGCCTTTGCGGTAGCTCTAAACAATTCCTACCCGGGTTCATTTTAGTTAGACACCTCATGTTCATTTTGTTCATTGTTTTTAGGTTCCAAAATCGTCGCTCTGATACCACTTTTTAAAACCTTCACACACCAAGGTGCCTTACCAAGGACCACCCTAGCATATCAAGGTGCTACCATCTCGGTTTCCCGAGGTAGAGTATAACAATTGACCATCAAAGAACAATTATTATAAAATGCGAAAACTGTTTGACATATAAATACATTAAAATTAAACTCAAACATTTACAACCAAAACTGTCAACGGAAGCTAGATAAAACTGGTGACGACGCGACCCCCATGCAAACCCACGAGCTATCCACAGCTATACCTGCTCAATCAACTGCTCACCATCCCCAAATGGATCACCACAGTTTTGAAAACATTACCGGGGTCAGTCAACGATCAAGATAAAAATTCACAACACAAACGGTACAATCAATTCAATTGCAATATCAATATCCAACTCTATTATCAATCAATAACTGACAACACACTTCAGTGTGTAGTCCTACCAGATTACCCATCGCAATAGGTAATCCTCACCGCCAGTGGGGGGCCGCAACCGTTCCCTCCTAAGCCCCACTCATCACAACAAGCGCACCCAGATCATTAATGTGCACATCCCCTTTGTGTTGGGAGCCACAAGAGGTGAATATTGGGTCGGAACCATCTCCCGAACATGGTCCCATGACAACAATACCAATCACAATATCAACTCAACCAATCCCAATCCAATGAAACATGTTATACAATCAATCACAATAAATCTCAAATCAATTACACAATCAACTGAGTAGGGAAGCCCTACCTTATTCGTGAATCTGAAATAAACAAACAACAGCGGAAGCTAGAATTGTTCCTCTACGAACTCGTCACCGAGCAATAAATCACAACAATACTATATCACAATCATACCAATTAACCATTTTTCCCAGCCTAATCAATTAGGGCAAACCCTAAAGGACAACATAAGTAATTAACAAGGTAGTAGAGACTTACCAATGAAACCGATACGGAAAAGACGGATTGTAGACTCAACATCGATCGCACTTGACTTGGGAGTGATTAGGGTGATTAGAGAGATGGTATACGTAGATTAGATTTTGATAAAAAGAATTAAGAACTGTTAAATAAAATATTTATAACCTCTAATCACCGTAATCAAACGGCGGAAATTAATCCCGTCAGACCGGGTACTCGGTTGAGTACATAGGGTAATCGGCCGAGTACGGCCTACTCGGCCGAGTGTTCCTGGACAGTAACCTGACCAGAAGTCACAGGACGACTTACTCGGTTGAGTTCCACCTACTCTGCCAAGTAACTGAGGACCAGAAAACCATGGTATTACATTGGGTTTCTCGAGTAAGATTGGTAATAATAATAATAGTAGTATAATATTAAATAATTCCTAATTATTTCGTATATAAGAAACCTATCAATATAAGTAAGATGGTAAGACCCTCACCATAGTCTTTATTCATCACAAAAACTGAAATTAGTTCATAAGAGAGGAGAAAAGGAGATCTAAAAGAAGGAAAGAAGGAATAAAGAACTATAATCTACTCAAAGGTAAGACTGACAGGCTAAATCGCACACCTTTCAAAGATAAACCAACTAGCCTAAACTAGTGCAGTAGAGGAAGTCAGGATCGTATCCACAGGGAGACAAAAGTGGTCTAATTGCAGTTCTTAGTCCGTCTAAGTCACAAATTTCGGGGGTTGATTGGTTTTGTCTATTAACTAAAAAAAAGCAAGATAAATTAAATTAAGGAAAAGGATTTCAAATAAGAGAAAAGGCTAGGATATCGGGTCCCACGATCAACAACGATCATGGTAAGGTCAACGGTGGGCAAAAATACGGTCTGAGGGGTAATGAAAAGGTCCTTCCGGTCCGCTATTCGCCCTAGAGTACTAATTTAGCTTCGCTCTAATTAGGATGGTCTATTGTTTGTAGCAGGTCTAACTTCTTCCAATCTCTCGATCTAGGTCGAAGTTTGCTGGGTCAATTTATCAATTACGTCGACTTATCCAATTAAATGCTATTAGATACTACAATTAACTACACATATTTATATAGATGCCAAACCTAATAATATAATTATGATCGTTGATACCCGTCGTTGTGAGTACCAAAAATAAAATTTATATTTCCTATTAAAACTAACCTAGGCTAGTGGTAACAGGGTCGAACAAGAAGGAGGCGAATGTAATTAATAATTGTCTAATTCTTGTCTAAAGTAACGAATGTGAGGGTTGAATTAATTTGGTCTATAGCTAAAGGCAATAAAAGACAATAAACTAAATAAACGGATAAAACAGATAAAAGAAGGGTACTAGGATGGTCGGTTCACTATAGTTTAGGCAAAGATACTAAGTAGGTCTAAATCAAACACATGAGGCGGGAAAACAAGAGGTCCTCTCGGTCCACTCTTAACGGATATCATCTTTCGATCTCGCTATAAGTCCCTAATATCACTAATACTAACTCTCGTCCTGAAAAGTGACTAATAATCTAAACCTTACCTATCTTTCGATCTCAGCATAGTTTAGTCATTTTAATTGGTGATCTAACAACTTTCCCTATCTTTCGATCTAATGGGTCAGTCATATATTAAGCATTCAACTAGTCGAATGCATTCGATTAAATCAAATACAACATTTAAATCAATTAAAACGAAGGTAAACCTCACGTGGTGGTCGATCGATCGACTGTGCACGGCGGTCGATCGACTGACACGCGATTTCAGGCCATGTTAATACTAATGCCGCCTACACTATAATTCCCCTACATCCTAGCACGAATAAATTAGCTACTCATACTAAGAATGATAACAACAGTAAGATTAGCTAAATAAACTATAGAATTCATGATTGATACGGTAAGATAAACAATTAACATAAGATGGCAATTCAGCTTGGGAAACTGATCTAGCAATTCTATAACTATGGAAAGAAAGCAAAATAACTTGAACAAAACAGGAGAGTACCGTGTGAATTGCGAAGGAAAAGAACAAAGTCGAATTATCAAAGTGAATTGTATTCAATCCCGAATTAATCCTTGAACCCTAATTATTGATAAACAAAAACTGTATATTAAACTTGAATAAAAATTCGATCCTTATTCTGAAACTCATGCTGCATTATATAGGAAAAGTACGCATCTATTATTCCTAAACCGAATAACTCATGGTCTTGATAAATCTCGATCTTTTAATTCTCGTCTGAAGTAGCGACTTGGTCGATCGACTAAGCATGGCGGTCGATCGACTGCCCTGAGCTGAACAGTAGCTACTGGAACCTGCAGGTTGGTCGATCGACTGAAGGCAGTGGTCGATCGACTGAAGTAGCTAATAGTTGGCTTCTATAATCTCGTGGATTTGTCTTTTGGGCCTTGAAACGCGCACCAAGCTCGTTCCTTAAGTGAATTCTTCACGTCAAATGCAATGCAGGATACTTGGGGACGGATTTAGCTCAATTTCCGTTGAATTCTTCACATTTCTGCAATAATGTACAAAAACACGAAAGTAGACGGAAATAGGGGAAATGGTAGCTTAAACTACACAAATGAGCTCTGAAATGCGTGTAAAATGAGGTGTAAAACATCATATAAATGACACGCATCAAACTTCCCCAAACCAAACCCTTGCTTGTCCCCAAGCAAGAACTAAACTCGATCTAATGACCTAATGGAACGAGTTCAATCTCAGAGCGAATTACAACATGTAAAGCCTAAACCATTTTAATGCAATAACCAACAATCAATTAGCAATTATGAATCATGCAACCGAGTTATGAAGTCGTTAAAAACTGCTGAACCATCAACTATAGAGACTTATCAAATTGGACTCTCACGGGTCGCTCATATCACACATAAGCACAGGTGAATATATGTAAGAGGATAGTAAGAATTCATTTTGTAAAGACTCTCACCTAACTACGACCTATAAGAACATGCCTGCAATATAATATGAAAGTAATCTCTATGACCGTACATATGCATTCCAACCAACAAAAGACCATGACACATGCCGAGGTATATATGGATATGTGAGGTATGGGTAAGAAGAGGCAAAACATTTACGGGAATGTGGAGGTACAGATGATCAAGCTAGTACCAAAATGGAACCATATGACAACATCCTTCTTCTTGCTCAAAATTCAATCGATACAGTGCTATAGCAAGCACAAAACTCACAATCTCCAGTATAACAGTAATCAACCAACTCCCCATAAGATACTAATGCAACATGGGAGCAAAAATCGCCATAAGATAAGGATTTTGAATTATGCAAATTGATTTCCTTCGGAACCCAGTCGATCGACTTGATGTAGTGGTCGATCGACTGAAGTAAACAGTACATAACTCTTTTTTCTTTTTCGAATCATTTTTTTATTTCTTTCTTTTTTCTTTTCTTTGAACTTCTTTCCTCCTTCATTCTTTTTATCCAACAAAATCTCAATATGAGCATTAGCTACCAAAAACTAAGTAACAATCCCAAGAACATAGACTACTAGCTTGACAAGGGCAGACTAAATGTAGGATGTAGTAATGGGACAAAAAGGCTATTTTTGGCAGTGTGAAGCTTATGGATAAAATGAGAAAAGGAGACCTCTACCACATGTGTCAACAAACCACAAACTGAATGCATACAGGTATTAAGCAGATCAAGTTCATATTTATGCATATTTGTGTAACATGTCTCATAAAGAGTACTACTCACATTCCTAGATAAACTGGTCATAGATGACACCAGTTATAAGCTCTAAACCTTAGAAAATATGATGTAGCTTGCCAAAATTCTAAGTCAAGTCTCAAGTTCAGCAAATAATTAACGAAAACTCGTAGATATGCACTTATACGATTCTACTAATAACATGTCAATTAGCAAGGTTCAGGCAGAAACATATGCAAATGCAATATCATCATTGAAATACTATCGTTCCGACTCGACCTATATGCTGAAATAAACATGCAAATTTTTGAATTTTGATGAAAATTTTCAATTTTTTGGAATTTTCTGTATATATAAGAGAAATGAAATAAACAATGCAAGCCAAAAATGTAAACGTGCAACTGAAATGCAATAAAACAATGCAAATGAAATGCAACGCAAAACCCTTCCCCAAACCAAATCGCACAATGTCCCCATCGTGCAAAATCATGTAATGAAGAAAAGAGAAACGGGAATTTGTGATAAGTAAATATGACATGAAGTGGAACTCGGGAACTCACAAGACTTTAAGCGCAGCAAAAGGAAACCTCCCCAAACCAGCGTGAGCTAGGAGGTTTCAGTAGCTAGTAGTGCTACCAATAAGTACCTGAAAGACAAACAAATACCACGCATAAAACCGAGAAAACAATAATGAAGCGGTAATTATGTACATAATTGAGAAAATAGAAGAAATAAATAAAATGACGGAAGATAAAGTGGAGTAGAAAACTCCCTCAATTCCGCAAATCGACCAAACACAGCAGGGGAGAGGTCGTGAACAGGTACAGCAGTCCAGGGAGGTCGATCGACCATAGCAGGAAGTCGATCAACCAGAGTGAACAGGAACAGAAGCTCCTGGAACTGTGCAGCCAGTCGATCGACCATACAGGGCGGTCGATCGACCGAAAATACTGCTGTAACTTCTGATTTCTTCGTATTTGCTCAATAACTTGAGCTAATGAGGTCTAAAAACCTGCAAGTGCACAATAATACGCGCCCAAAATTGCGCAAAACCCAAAGTAAAGTTTAAAGTGCTTAAAAATCCTAAGCAAAATAATTAAATGCGAAGTCTCGCGCACACAAAAGCAATAAAATAGTTTAAAAGCAATAAAATGAAGTTTTTGATAAAACGCGTGATCAACTAGTAGTTGATCAAGAATGGCCACGGTATGGCCTACTTCGTCGGCTTCTGGCTACAAGAGGTAGCCTCAACGGTGCTCATCTTCTCAGGTGCACCTTTCTCAACTTCAGCATCCGTAGAGCTTGACGGATCAACAACTTCGTCATCTCCCCAATCAATGACCTCTTCCGGCTCATCAAAGTCCAAGTCGGACTTTCTCACTCTAGCTGGCTCATCTTCAAGCTCCTCATTAGTGCCATAGCTCAGGCATCCAACACCGCCTCTTGAAACGACTTGCTCCTTCACAGCCGGAGCAACAGGCATCTCTCCCTTCCCCAAACCAGCTCCTGCAATGTCTAAAACAGAAGAATGTTCCTCCACTTTGCTCCCAATCTGGGGCGGAGGTGTTACAATAGGAGTAGGAATAGAGACAGGCATATCAGGAAGTATAAAATAGGATTTCTTTTCAGAAACCGTATTGCAAGTGACAGGCCACATGAGGTCTTTCTTCCTAGCTGTATGGGCAAAGACAATGGAGTGTTTCCCTAATTTGAAGGTCAGGGTCCCAGAGCCAACATCAATAATGCACCAGCAGTGTGTAGGAATGGTCTACCTAGTATGATAGGTATGTGTGCATCTTCGGGCATATCAAGCACCACGAAGTCAACAGGGAAGAAAAAATTCCCTATTTGCACGGGGATGTCCTCTAAGACTCCTATTGGCTGGACCGCAGAGCGATCAGCCATCTATACTGTCATATTTGTGACTGAAAACCTATTCAACTTCAGCTTCTTAGCAAGACTCAAGGGCATAACGCTAATACTGGCTCCTAGGTCACATAAGGCTTTCTCAATAGGAAAGGTGTCAATATTACATGGGACTGAAAAGCTTCCTGGGTCCTCTAGCTTAAGGGGTGCAGTATGAGATAGATAAGAGCATGTCTCCTCAGTTAATGCGACAGTGTGCACAGTTTCAAGTGACTTCTTTTTAGACAGTAATTACTTCATAAACTTCATATAAGCAGGCACTTGATTGACTAATTCTAGGAAAGGTACTTGTACGTTTAGACTACGAACAACATTTTCAAATTTATTGAAAGATACCTGTTCCTTCGTCGGCACCAATCTCTCCGGATAAAATGTAAGAAGTAACTTAGCCCTCTCCTCTAAATCTCTCATCATGGGGGCGTCGGTGGACTTAGGCCGAAAGTCCACTACCTTCTCTTTGTTGTAGCTTGACCCTTCTTCAGACCGTCTCAAATGTGAACCGTTAATTGACATAGGGTCGTACTTTGGAACCGAATGACCCATCGCATCGGGTCCGCCTTAATATTTTCGGGCGATCGTATCGCGAAACAAATGATCCCTCAAGTTATCGGGCATTGGAGGACGAAAAGGTTCACTATCGCCAGAATCTCGATCGATCGACCGGTTAGGTCGATCGATCGCCCGACTTGAACAGACCGAAGAAGCTCGTTTGTCGCACTTCAGTCGATCGACCGGGTATGTCAGTCGATCGACTGACATACCTGTTGTTCGTCTTTTTCTTGTTTTTGTTCGTTCCAGCTTTCTTTTGACTCGGTTCCGCCTCATCTTTTGCAGCCTCGTCCTCGACCATGACGGGCCCCTCAAGGGTAGACCCACTCCTCAAAGTGATGGCATTAAGGGTCTCTTTCTGGTCCGTCTGAGTCGGTAAGTGTCCCGGAGCTCGAGTTGTACTCTTGCTAGCCAATTAAGCAATTTGGCTCTCTAGCAGTTTCATCCCGACCTCTCTAGCTTGGGACTCCTTTTGCAACATATTCTTCAACTCAGCAAAGTCAGAATTTTGAGATTGTTGCTGCTGCGGCACATAGGGAGGTTTTTGATATGGTTGTTGCTTGTGAGGGGGCACATAAGCTTGCTGCTGCTGCTGTTGCGGCTGCGGAGGTGGAGTTGGATTTAGGACATTCTGGCAACTCCACCTCAAGTTGGGATGAACATTAGGCTCATAGTAGGTGTTTGTCTGCTTATAATGTTGAAAGGCAGCACAAGACTCAAAGGGACTAGGACAATTTTCTGAAACGTGTCCCTCAGCTCCACACCTTTTGCAGACGAAAGGACCGTCGACACAAAGATTTACATGGTAAATACCTCCTTTTGAAGCTCCTCCCAATTCATATTTATCAAATCTCGCAGTGAGAGCTTCAAGTGCAGCTACAGAAGGAGATTCAGCACTCCTCCTTTGATTCCCTCTGGAATTCCCATACTCAGCTTTATGGGTGGCTAAGTCATCAATGATCTTCCACCCTTTGGTATCTCCAACATTCTCTGCAAATCGGCCACTTGCTGCAGCGTCCAAGATAGCTCTTTGATCATCATAGAGCCCATTATAGAACTGATTGCATAGGCTCCACTTCTCAAACCCATGGTGCGGTATGGTTCGCCCCAATTTCTTGAAACGGACCCAGGCCTCATGAAAGTTCTCATCCGGACCTTGTTTAAAGCTCATGATCTGAGCTCTAATCGCATTGGTCTTCGAGGCAGAAAAGTATTTCTTGTAAAATGCCAAGGCCAACGAACTCCAGTCGGTGATCCCATTAGCAGCTCGATCCAGGTCTCTATACCATTCCCTTGCAGCATCACGAAGGGAGAATATAAACACGGTCTCCTTTATCTGATCTGGGGTCACGCCAGTGGGTGCGGGTATGGAACAGTAATAATCTATAAAGGTCTCCATGTGCTTAGCGGCATCTTCAGTTGCAGCTCCCCCGAATTGGTTTCTCTCAACCAAATTAATATAGGCAGGCTTTGGCTCGAACTTTCGGTCTTCCCCTGGTAATGCGAATCCTTTGTAAAGATTCGCAGCTGTCGGCTCAGAGTGACTAGCGATGCTTGCTTCTTCAGCCATGACTGGAATTTATGGAGAAGTCACGGTCTCAGCTGATGAATTAGAGACAGGAGATGAAGGGGGATCCTCCTCAAATAAGGCGTTCTCGTAGTAACTTAACAGAGTACTTAGCTCTTCCTCTGTCGGCAATACCCTAGACGATCGCCTCAACTCACGCAAGGTCTTTTCAATCTCAGGATTGATCGGTAGTAGTTCACCACCCTGTGACCTGCGCATAAGAGGAAACTACAAAAAGAATATGAGAATAGTTTAAGGAACGAATGTCCCTTAAACTAAGAAACAAACTAAAATAAAACAACTAAAAATTAGAACAATTGCCTCCCCAGCAACGGCGCCAAAATTTGATACCCGTCGTTGTGAGTACCAAAAATAAAATTTATATTTCCTATTAAAACTAACCTAGGCTAGTGGTAACAGGGTCGAACCACAAGGAGGCGAATGTAATTAATAATTGTCTAATTCTAGTCCAAGGTAACGAATGTGAGGGTTGAATTGATTTGGTCTATAGCTAAAGGCAATAAACTAAATAAAAGGATAAAACAGATAAAAGAAGGGTACTAGGATGGTCGGTTCACTATAGTTTCGGCGGCAGCATACTAAGTAGGTCTAAATCAAACACATGAGGCAGGAAAACAAGAGGTCCTCTCGGTCCACTCTTAACGGATAGCATCTTTCGATCTCGCTATAAGTCCCTAATACCACTAATACTGACTCTCGTCCTGAAAAGTGACTAATAATCTAAACCTTACCTATCTTTCGATTTCAGCATAGTTTAGTCGTTTTAATTGGTGATCTAACAACTTTCCCTATCTTTCGATCTAATGGGTCAGTCATATATTAAGCATTCAACTAGTCGCATGCATTCGATTCGTCAAATACAACATTTAAATCAATTAAAACGAAGGTAAACCACACGTGGTCAGTCGATCAACCAGGTACGGCGGTCGATCGACTGACACGCGATTACAGGCCATGTTAATACTAATGCCGCCTACACTATAATTCCCCTACATCCTAGCACGAATAAATTAGCTACTCATACTAAGAATGATAACAACAGTAAGATTGGCTAAATAAACTACAGAATTCATGATTGATACGGTAAGATAAACAATTAACATAAGATGGCAATTCGGCTTGGGAAACTGATCTAGCAATTCTATAACTATGAAAGAAAGCAAAAGAACTTGAACAAAACAGGAGAGTACCGTGTGAATTGCGAAGGAAAAGAACAAAGCCGAATTATCAAAGTGAATTGTATTCAATCCCGAATTAATCCTTGAACCCTAATTATTGATAAACTAAACTGTATATTAAACTTGAATAAAAATTCGATCCTTATTCTGAAAACTCATGCTGCGTTATATAGGAAAAGTACGCAGCTATTATTCCTAAACCTAATAGTTCATGGGCTTGATAAATCTCGATCTTTTAATTCTCGTCTGAAGTAGCGACTTGGTCGATCGACTAAGCATGGCGGTCGATCGACTGCCCTGAGCTGAACAATAGCTACTGGAACCCGCAGGTTGGTCGATCGACTGAAGGCAGTGGTCGATCGACTGAAGTAGCTGATAGTTGGCTTCTATAATCTCGTAAATTTGTCTTTTGGGCCTTGAAACGCGCACCAAGCTCGTTTCTTAAGTGAATTCTTCACGTCAAATGCAATGCAGAATACTCGGGGACGGATTTAGCTCAATTTCCGTTGAATTCTTCACATTTCTGCAATAATGTACAAAAACACGAAAGTAGACGGAAATAGGGGAAATGGTAGCTTAAACTACACAAATGAGCTCTGAAATGCGTGTAAAATGAGGTGTAAAACATCATATAAATGACAGGCATCAATCGTCTTAAAACTATGGCTCCCCTAAATCCTAGCATAGGAAAATTAGCTACGCATGTTCAAACCAACGATGACAATAACGATTATATCAATAACTAGATTAGTCATGATGTAAATATCGAAATAACAATTAAACATAAAATAAATGAACAATAAGGAAGAGTAAAAGAAATAAGAGAAAGTAATAATTGAAGAACGAAGGATAATGAAATTATCGAATGAAAAAGGAAGGATTACAAGTTTCCGATCCGAAAATTCCAAAGTAACATGTCAAGTAAAAGGTAATCACGCCCCCTGGTCTATGACCAGTGGGGGCACAAAAGGCGAGGGACAAATAAAGTGAGCCGGGTACACCGGCTGAGGTCCAGTCTCGATCTTGGGAGGGGCAGTATCAACACGCGGAGAAGAATGTGGGGCCCTAGAGGACTGACCCACCTCCCTAGTGGACCGAGAAGGCTGCCTAGAGCGAGAAGTAGACTTCTCGGGCAGCGAGTAAGGAATGTTGTAAGAGGGAAAAGGAGGTCGGGATGCTCTATTCCTAACATGGGACATAGGGATAAGAGGTGGAAGAGTGTCACAGGGTAAAGGGACTGCCAAGTATGTGGAGATCTTCCACGTACAATCATCAGTCACCCAGTTCAGATGTTTCATGTATGACACAGAAAGTAGACACAAGCCATCATGGTCTGGGTCCGCGTGACCAATGGACATAATGCCCCGGGGGAAATCAGGAAAAAGACGGTGGGCAATATGTGTGACTAACCCCCCCTCCTCCCAATGAATAGATGACAAGGCTCTTATCGCGACATTAGTGAATCGCTGAGCAACTAGGTAAGCAATGTTAAGAACATACTGAGGTCCACTATCAATATTCAAATAACCAGCTAAAATAGACAACTCCGCATCATTAACATTATTAGACTCTTTCCTAGCAAAAAGTGTACCGCCGATAAGGCGGAGCCAGACACGAATAGGTGGATGGTGAACAAATTTACCCCGCTTCCTACCTTCAAAATGGTCATCAATGGCGGCCCATATGGGCTCAACTAAATTCCGAGGGGCAGTGTAAGGTCCCTCACTGTGTATGCCAAGGTGAGTGCCAAACTCAGCTAACGTAATACGAAAATCCTGATTAAATAGACGAAAATGAACGCAATCAGAATTTGCGTCCTGGTCATAGTCCCCACCATAAAGTTTAAAACTACTAAAAAACTCAAGGGTGGGTGTCTGATAAGTGTATTCCCTCATACTGACTAAACTGGACATACCCGTTCCATTCAATATTTCGACAACGGGTTCATAAATACACAAAGAAATTAGACTGTCGCGGTCTAGAAACCGGGTTGGAACTAAATGATGTTCTGTAAGTGCACTAAATCGGTTCCTTTGCGACTCAGACGCTAAAATTACTCCGGGGTAGTCGCGAAGACCTTTGATAGGCGGAATAGGCGTGTACGGTATAAGCTCAGTGCCCGGTTGAGACGGTAACAGCAGTCGTTCTTCTCTTGTTTCCTTCCATTCTTAAACTATCACACAAATTGGACAAGAAATTAGCTCTAATAATAAACAAAGAATCTCCCAAATCAAAACAACCTAACCCTAATATTCGAAATCAATTAATTGAGAGATCAAAAAGGGTAGATTAAGCATGAAAATCATAATTTGGACAATAAAATCAGAAAACCCCCAATTTAAGAACCCTAATTTTGAAATAAATCGATTGATAAAAGGGTTTATACATTGAAACAAATGGGGAAAAGAGATTAGATAAGGGGACATTTACTTGTGTGAGGTAGTAAGACGGAAATAAAGAGGGAATTGCAAGAGTAAACAAGGGAGAAAGATGAAAAATAGAGGAGATGAAGAAGACTTGTGTCGCTGCTTCGTTGCTCTTCTATCTCTAATTTTTTTCTTTTTGTTCTAAATGAATGATTAGAGACCAAATACTCCCCTTTTCTATGAAACACAATGCAAGTCTTCAAAATAGTCGATCGATTGTCTGTTGTAGTCGATCGACTTTTTCCCAGAATCCTCTCTTGCAGTTTGGTCGATCGACTAAAATTTCAGTCGATCGACTTTTCCCTATCTATAAGCTGCACTTTCAGTTTTGTCGATCGACTAATATTTTCAGTCGATCGACTTTTTCCCCATATGCATGCAGTGTGAATTCCTCCTTTTCGTGCGTAAAAGTCGTAAACTTGAACCGCCTTGGCATAATATCTGAAAATCACCCACAAATTTCCAACAAAAGGCGGAATACGCACACAAATATTTCATAGGCACACGGTAACAAGTCCTAAATTAAAATGCAATTAAAGCAAACACACACTAATTAAAGAGTCCAAATTCTAAATTACAAAACGTATACAATCCGGGTTGCCTCCCAGTCAACGCTGGTTTTTAAGGTCCCACTCAACCCTTTTTTACCTCAATCTTCAGGCTCGAAAATAGGGTCAAAGTATAGCAAATCGACCACTCCAACAAAGTCATTGGTCCCATAGTAGTGCTTTACTTGGTGACCATTTACCTTAAACCTTACTCTCGCAGAATTCTCTAGCTCAACTTACCCGAATTTGGAAATAGAAATTATCGTATAAGGGCCACTCCACCTAGACTTCAGCTTACCAGGGAATAGACGGAGTCTGGCATTGAACAGCAGCACTTTCTCCCCAACTTAAAACTCGCGCGTTATGATTCGCTTGTCATGCCACCTCTTAGTCTTCTCCTTATAGATACAGGCATTGTCATAGGTATTTAGCCTAAATTCCTCTAGCTCATCTAACTGCAACAAACGTTTCTCACCACACATTTTAAAATCAAAATTAAGTTAATAAATTGCCCACCATGCTTTATGCTCTAACTCCACAGGCAAATGACAAGACTTACCATAGACTAAACGATATGGCGATGCACTAATCGGTGTCTTAAATGCAGTCTTATATGCCCATAAAGTATCATCTAATTTCATGCTCCAATATTTTTGTGATTTAAACACAACTTTAGCTAAAATTATTTAAAGTTCCTGATTAGAAACTTCTACCTGACCACTAGTTTGAGGATGATACCCTAAACCTCTACGATGCTCCACCCCATATTTGGATAGAAGAGTAGTAAGTTGGTTTCTTTAAAGTGCATACCTGCATCACTGACAACAACTCGAGCGACACCAAAGCGAGGGAAGATTACCTTTTTGAAAAGTTGGATAACAGTCTTTGCATCACAACGGACTGAAGCAACAGCCTCTACCTATATGGACACGTAATCAACAGCTACTAGAATATACCTATTGCCTTTACTAGATGGGAATGACCCTTGATAGTCGATGTCCCAGACATCGAAAACCCCGACCTCTAAAATGCCAACTTGAGGCATCTCCTGCCTCCCTGAAATGTTTCCCGACCGATGACACGCATCAAAAACTACAACAAAGTGTTTAGCATCTTTAAACATGGATGGCCGAAAAAAGCCAGATTGAAGTACCTTTGCCACGGTCCTAGAAGGACTGTGGTGACCACCATAGGAGGAAGAATGGCATGCTTCTAGGATAGCTTTAGTCTCCCACTGCGATATACACCGTCTGTAAAGACCATCAGCACACTCCTTAAACAGATAATGATCATCCCAGAAGTACTAGTTCACGTCATGAAGGAACCGCTTCCTCTGCTAATATGACAAGTCAGGAAGCAATAAATTACCTACCATAAAATTAGCATAATTAGCATACCAAGGAGTTTCAGCACTAGAAATAGCCAATAAAATATCATCAAGGAAAGAGTCATAAATAGGTAAAGAATCTCCCTCTTCATGCAATGGTAGGCACGATAATTGATCAGCTACAAAATTTTCAGCGCCTTTCTTATCTTTAATCTCCAAATCAAACTCCTGAAGAAGGAGTATCCATCGCAATAATCTTGGCTTGGCTTATTTCTTAGAAAATAGGTACCGAGTAGGGCCTACTCGATCGAGTACCTTGTGTACTCGACCGAGTATGTTTTATGTGTTTTGGAGGTCAGCTACTGGAGTAAGATACTCGGCCGAGTAGTCCTAGTACTCAACCGAGTTGTCCTTACTCAACCGATTACTTCCCGGTACTCGGCCGAGCACTTCTTTGGCATGTGATTTGTTTATTTTGAGCCGCAGTCTATGTGATTACGTTTTCTTGGTTATATCAGCTCAAAATGCCGCCAAAGAGATCAGCTGCATACATCCAAGCTACCGAGATGATAATTCTTGAGAAGGTTGCCAGAATTATTTAGCAGTAAGACGCGCTCATGGAGGCACTTAAGAATGTGGGTAAGGGAGGAGAGAAACCGGTGGATGCATCCCGGCTGAGCACCACCATTTCTCGCTTCCACCCCACTACCTATGAAGGCACCGGTGAGCCAAAGCTACTTGACAATTGGCACCGTGAGATGGAGAGCTTGCTAGAGGTAGTGTAGTGTCCAGAGGATATGATGGTAGAACAGGCTGTGTTCTACCTAAGGGATGAGGCTGGAGTATGGTGACAGAATGTGAGAGAAGAGGCTCGGGCATACTACAGGAACCGGGGTCAACCTACTATCGCACGGGTAGGTTTCAAGAGTGCTATGAGAGAACACTTTGTGCCGGAGCACATTCACCATAAGTTGAGAGCCGAGTTCGATTCCTTTTCCATGGCTGATAACATAACTGTCACAGAGTACTATCACCGCTTTATCGAGCTGTCACAATATGCGGAGGATATGCAACTGAGTCAACGGAGTTTGACACTTCTTTTTGAGAAAGGGTTAGCACCAAAGATCGTGGATAGACTACCAGCTGGGGTACTCACTGATTTGAAAGAGGTTTATGCAAGGGCGGGGCACGCTGAGAGGCTAGTGGATTTGGCCAAGGAGGCCAAGGAAAAGAATGTAGAGAAAAGAAAGGGTGAGGGTGAGGGCGGCAACTAGTCGAGTCACAAGAAGAGCACACTACAAAAAGAATGGACTATAGCTACAGAATTTTGTGATGGAATATAAATTTCGTCCTAAATATTAAGTTTGCGACGAACTTTGCGATGTACCACTGATTTGCGATGCTTTCGCGAGGGCTAAAATTTGGCGGGGTGAAATTCCATGGGCGCGAAAACGTGGCGACGAACATTGCGACGGTATTGCGTCGAAAATATATTAGCCACTTAATTACAAGATTAAATAGAACCCAGCGCAAAAAATTAACACTATGTTTTGCTAAGCGACTGATTTGTGACGAAACAATTAAAACAAAAATGCATAGGTGTCCCATATATTACACTATAATAGGTCTTGGTATAGACGGGTGGGGCGAATAGAAGGGTAAAGACCTCTAATAAAATGGGTAGAGGAACAAGGTGGGGCACCCCCATGTGCTTCCCACTTTATGGCAAATGGGTATTTTGTGAGGTAAAATTGTATCCGTCTATACGTATAGATGGATAATGTCCGTCTATAATGAGAATTTGTGATTACACTAACACCCAATTCTCATATATCAGACATATATAACCCCCAACACAAATTCTTGTTTCAGACTGACACTTTTGGTCTTATTTGTCAGACGGATAAAATGTTGCCATTTTTTAAGAAAATGTAACCAATTAATTCACAAAATGTTATGATTAGGGGTGCCATTTTTTACTCTGAAAATGATGTTAACAATAATGATAACATGTTATGAAAAAAATAACTAACATTTTATTGTAAAATAATGACTACCCGTCTTATTTTAGATCAAAAGCAATGGTGTTAAGAAAAACGAACCCCCAAACCTTGCAAACCCTAAGACTACATTTCCCAATTCCATCTGTTCCGCTCCTTCCCTGTCGCCAACTATGCTCCTTCGCCGCCCGTACTGCGCCTCCTCTCAGCCGTGCTCCTCCACCTCTACGGTAATTATTCTCCATTTTCATGTGCTTGGTTTCTTCTATTGTATAATATCTGGGGTTTCTTGTGCTAGAACATAATTAGCTATTGATTTATAGGTAAGTATGTATTTTTAATTTTTTATTAACTTGAATTTCTAATTATTAAGTGTTGAATCATATAGTGAAGCCTTTGAGTTAGATTAAGTATGTATGTAGTTGGATTTTATAGCTATTGCTGTGTTGTAATCATAGAAGTAAGATTACATTGACCATATTATAAATTAATGAATTGAAGTGGGATTTGGGTTGAAAAGGTTCAAAATACAACAAAAGTTACTGTCTTTTGGGATTAGGAGCAAAGCAAAGGGATTCTTCATATAATAATATTGTTTTGGGTTTGAATTTTGCAGAAAGATTTGATCTTTTTGCTTGTAAAATAATGGGTTTGGTGCCATTTTGTTTATTATTGAAGAAATTTATGAAATTGGTTGTTTACACGTTGTGTTGGGTTTTGGTTAATACTTGGGTTAGAATGTTAGACAATCATAGTTTGATTAATCTTGAGATGGTCTGACAAGTCAATAAATTAATGTTGGAAGTGAATCCAAATGTAATTGATGTCTATTTACTTGGTTTTTTCCGATTACTATTTTGTATTATATCTAACAATGTTGTTCAAATTTGTAGTCATTAGAAATGGCAAGTCTAGGAAACAGGAGAAGTAGAGGTAGAGGGAGTGGCTCTCAAAGCCAATATGATGATGAGGATCGTCTTCTTACAGAGGAGGAATTACTCGCTCAATGGATCAATGGTAGCTTATCAAGTCTACCAAACTTAGCCCCTGATGTCCTTTGGTATATATTTTTTAATCAAATGTTTTCAACTGTTCTTTTTCCAGAAGTCTGACCTGCAAGAGACGTTTCCAACGTTTGTGAATTAAGTGGAAGTGAAGGTTATAGTCTTGTAAATGTCTCCCAAAATCACCATGTTGTATTCTTGTAAATGTTGCAAGTGTCCCATGTTATTAGAGGTATTGTTTTCATAGCAAATGATAGTGTATAATTAATACATTGTTGTCTTGCTTTGATGAAGTCTGTTTGCTTGTTTAACATGGTTGACTGCCATTTCATTAGTCAATGTTTGCGTGCTTGCTTTTGTGGCTTTTCTGTCAATTTCATTGCTTGCTAAACCAAAGTTCATGTTATACACTATCACAGGTTTGACAACAATAAAGTGAAAAAAGTCGTAAGAGCTGCAATTGTGGCCAAGTTTGATAAATTTGCCCCTTCTTATACTGCAGCAACACTTGAGCAGAAAGAAGATTGGTGGAATAGATTCAAGGTCGTATTTTCTTTTCTAACTTCAAATTTTTGACAATCTTTTTACTTTCAGAAAAAAATAACTGTATTATTCAGTGGAAACCTTTGGTGTTTTGTAATTGTGTCATTAGTGTTTTTAATCGATGGCTTTCGGTTGGATTTGTTTGGTTTGTAATGTTTATTGTGGTTTCATAACCTGCACGGGTTGAATTTGTTTTTCACAAGCTGTTACTTTATTCTAATGAATTTATTATTATAACTAATGTCTCTCAATTTTTTTGCAGAGTCAATTTAAGTATCAAAGGTATTGTGAACCTGAAATTAACGCCGCATTGTTGAGTACTGTACTGACCGGTTCAGGTACATGGTCTTCCGAGCGGCGACGAGTAATAATTCTTGGATGGAAGCTAAGGTGAAGGAAGAAATGATGGCTTATAGAGCCTCAGAGGTATGATTTGGTGTTAATTCTTTAATTATAGCCAACACATCCTTTATAGATTTAGTGTGTGTTTGGCCTAGCTTGTAAAAGTGTTTTTGGACTCAAAAACACTTTTTGGCCAAACACATCATTTTCTAAAAGTTAAACAAAAAATTTTCAAAAGCTAAAAATCCATATTTTTGCTAATAGAAATAGAAGCAGCAATTTGTTACTTCTGCTTTTGAAAAACACTTTTGAAAAATTAAGCTTGATAAACAAAAACTTATTTTTGAGAATCGAGGCCAAACATGCTCTAGTTATATAGTTAGTGATATAATTATTATTGCAGAAATTTAAGAAAAGATCAACTCAAGCCTCAAAAATCGCAAATCCAAAGGCGAGAATGGAAAAGCTCCAGGAACCCATACTATGGGAAGGTTAAATACTGTCCAGTTAATGGACAAAATGGTACATAAATATAATTTTTTTTTTTACAAGTTCTAACAAAATTTTATACATATGCCCTATATATTGCAAATGTTAAATAACGTATTATCTATTTATATCTTTTAAAGTGTCATGATGCTGGAGAGTGGAGACCTTTCGTTGACATCTCCCAATGAGCTTGTGAAGAGGGCGAAAACAAAAAAGGCAGGGGGTTACGTGTCACCCACAGTTACGCATTATCTTATAAGTCTACTTCACTTTAATTTGCCAATAACTATTTTTTACGAGGGAAAAGGGTCAGATTAGAGTATTGTACTCCCTCCGTCCCGGTCAATTGTTGTCCTTTCGTTTTGGCACAAAGACCAAGGAAAGAGGAGGGGGTCAGTAACTAAATGACAAGTGGAACAAATTGAATGAGAATGATCAAATTACTCATCAAGTTCATTCTTAAAATAGAAAGGACAACAAATGACCGGGACAGAGGGAGTATTACTCAGCCTGACAAAAATAACCCAGTTAATAAACACATCAAGTTTCTAGGTTGTGCATATTGAGGCTATTTTATTTAAGCCACATTTGGTTTATCTGTTAGTAATACTTCTACTATGGAGTAGTTCTCGAAAAATTGTTCAAACAACTAAGATTAAATTGATCTTTTTTATTTGAATTCTTGCAGGACTTGTTCCAAAAGAAAAAGACACGTTTATTAGAGACTCTGTCACAGGAAGAAATTGATGATAAAGAAGTATACTATGAAGCTGTACGAGGCTTTAACAAGAAGGGAAAAGTCCCTGGCTTGGGGAAGGCGATGCCACACTACTACGACAGGCCCCGTCCTTCATTTGGAGATAATCATCCACTTCTTGCGTTCCGGGGTTTGTACGTACGCTTTCGAAAGAGCACCATGCTATGAAAGAACAATTGAAGGTCATGGAATAGTGGAAATCACAAATGGAACAAACTCTTGCAGCAAAAGGTATTCACATACCTACTGAATCTTGTAATCCCAACCTCCAAGCTCAGAATGATAGGTTTGATCATGGCGATAATGTTGGTGGTAATAATGAAGGATATGGAGGTGATTTTGCAACTCAAATATTAGGTTATTAGATTAGATGCTTGAGTTGTTTAAGTGGGTAGACTTGGTCGGTTATGTTGTTAGACTTGGATGGTTTTTTGTTGTTAGACTTGGTTGGAGGTCATTTGAATATGATGTGTCCTAAAACAATATAGAATTGAATGTATGTATGGCTTTTTGAGGTAACATAAAACATTTGAATATCATGAGTTGTAAAAAAAATTCGGATTGAATGTATGTATGAAAACCTTCTTTTGATCTTGATATTATTGTTGTAAGTGTTTGCTTCAAATTGGATTTCGAGAGATGTACGAGCAAGGATTGGCATTGTGCGGTATTCTTCTCAGTGATGAGCATTTTTGTGGTTGTGTTGGACAATGGGAAAAACACAGAGCACAATTGTCCATTCAGGTGTGACTAATTATATGCGATGCACTAGCTACGAATTTGCGATGCACTAGCTACGCATTTACGACGGAATTCTAATAATTAAAAAATGGAAATTAAAAGCAGACAATTAGGGGCCATCTGATTAATACTTAAGTTCGTCGCAAAGTCCGTTGCAAAATATTTTGTGATGCCAAAACTGTCGCTAAATGAAGTGTTTGCGACTAATTGTACCTACGGCGCTTGTTAGTCGCAAAGTCCATCGCAACTCATACTTTTGCAAGGGAATTCTTTGTATTTGCGACGGATCTTCATTGTAGCTAAGGGAACTTGTTTTTGGAGTGGTCGTTACAATCAGGCTAGGACCTTTTCTGGAGGATCTAGTTATGCAGGGGGATCTCGAGCTTGGGGTAGAGGAGACGGCCTGAGTACTAGTGATAACTCCAACCTTACATGTTTCAACTACGGTGGATCGGGTTACAAGACGTATGAGTGTACGAGCGCAGCAAGAGGAGGGGGTTTTCCAGGGACATACTAAGGAAACATTTCGCATGCTCCAAGTCAGAGCTTTGCTAGTAATAGGCCAGCTGGGTTGTGGGGTAGTCGTGGAGGACAAAACAACAACAATAGCGGCTACAACTGCAATAATGGAGGGTTCTACCAGCGTCCAAACAATAGTGTGACGCAGAACTCGGAGCCAAGCCTACTACTTCGACAACCATGGTTCAGGGTGGAGGCCAGAAGAACAATGGGAAGCTTTTTATGATGGGCAAGCAGGAAGCTGAGAATGATGCTCATGTTGTTAACGGTACTTTTCTTGTTCATAACACGCCATCTTTTGTTTTGTTTGATTCTGGGGCAACCCACTCTTTTGTGTCTATGAGTCATGCCGTAGCTATGGGTTTGGGAGAATATGAACTGGTAAAAGATAATGTGTTTATACCTTCGGGAGAGTCAATGTCACATTCTAAGTTGCATAGAGGGGTGTCCATGATGGTGGGACAAGTAGACTTACCGGTCAATCTGTTAGAGTTTCCTATGGATGGGTTTGAGGTTATCGTCGAGATGGACTGGTTGGGCAAGTATGAGGCTAAGATAGATTGTCGGCAAAAGAGGGTGTCTTTAAAGGGTCCTAAGGGAGTCAAAGTGTCATATAAGGGGTTCATAGTAAAACCTAAGATGAAGTTGATCGCGGTAATGACTTTAAAGTCATGTTTGAGAAAGAAGTGCCCTTTAATCCTTTGTCATGTGAGGGATATGCGTGTGGAGGAGCCATCAGCATCTGACATACCAGTGGTTGGGGAGTTTGGTGACGTTTTCCCAGATGAGATACCGGGGTTACCTCTTAAGAGGGACATCGACTCCAGTGTTGAACTCAAAACCGGGGACGGGACCTATATCTAAAGCACCGTACCGGATGGGGCCTAAAGAGTTGGAAGAGTTGAAGAAGCAGCTGGATTAGTTGCTAGACAAGAGGTACATTCGACCTAGTGTATCACCTTGGGGTGAACCTGTTTTGTTTGTGAAAAAGAAAGACGGGACTATGAGGCTGTGCATCGACTATAGGGAGCCACGTCACCATGAAGAATAAGTATCCTTTGCAAAGGATTGATGATCATTTCGACCCGTTGAGTGGTGCAAGGGTGTTTTCTAAGATCGATTTAAGGTCGGGTTGTCACCAGTTGAGGATCGCAGATGAGGAAATTCGAAAGACAGCTTTTCGGTCGCGGTATGGTCACTATGAGTATGTGGTGATGCCTTTTGGGTGACTAATGCACCAGCAGTGTTCATGGATCTTATGAACCGGATCTTCAGTCCGTTCTTAGATAGGTTTGTGGTGGTTTTTATTGATGACATCTTGGTCTACTCTAAAACTAACGAGGAGCACAAGGAGCACCTAAGGTTAGTACTACAGACCTTGGGAGACAATTAGTTGTATGCCAAGCTATCTAAGTGCGAGTTCTGGTTAGAGAAAGTGGCTTTTCTAGGCCATGTGATCTCGAAAGAGGGTGTGTCGGTGGATCCTCGTAAGATTGAGGCAGTGACAAATTGGGAAGCACTGAAGAATGTTGTTGAGATCCGGAGTTTATTGGGTTTAGCTGGCTACTACAGGAGGTTCATGAAAGACTTTTCTAAGATCGCTAGACCTACGACAACTTTGAAGAGGAAAGAGACCAGATTTCGTTAGGATGAGACTCGTGAAACGACGTTCCAAACACTAAAGGAGCGTTTGACCACAGCTCCCGTTCTAGCTCTAGCTGAGGGAAGTGAGAACTTTGAGGTTTATACTGATGCTTCAAAGAATGGGTTGGGTTGTGTTTTGATGCAGAATGGGAAAGTTATCGCTTATGATTCGGAAGAATGATGCCATCGGTGACTTGACTATCGAGCCTGATCTGTATGATGACATAAAGAATAAACAGGAACTTGATTCCAAGATTCAAGAGTGGAAGTTAAGGGTAGAGAGTGGCACAGTTTCGAGGTTTTCTATCCATACAGATGGGAGTGTTCGTTTTGATGGGAGATGGTGTGTACCTAGCGACGTCGAGTTGAAGAAGTTGATCATGACGGAGGCTCATTGCACTTCTTATTCAGTACATCCGGGTGATGACAAGCTCTACAAGGACTTAAAAAAGACGTTTTGGTGGCCTAATATGAAGAAGGAGGTGGCTGAGTTTTTGGCTAGGTGTTTAACCTGTCAGAGAGTAAAGGGTGAACAACGGAGACCACAAGGTAAGTTTAAGTCACTTGAGGTGCCGGAGTGGAAATGGGAGTCGATCTCTATGGACTTCATCGTGGGGTTACCAAGGACTCAGCAAGGTAACAATATGATTTGGGTTATCGTCGACCGTTTAACAAAGTCAGCTCACTTTATCTCGATGAAAGATACTTGGACTAAGATGCAGCTAGCTTTGGGGTACAGGAAGCATGTGGTTCGGTTACATGGAGTACCAAAGGATATAGTGTCAGATCGAGATGCGAGGTTCATATCACGGTTTTAGCAAGAGTTGCAGGAATTGATGGGAACTACGTTAAAGATGAGTACAACATTTCATCCTGTGACATATGGTCAGATAGAAAGGACAATCAAGACTTTAGAGGAGATGTTACGAGCTTGTGTCGTGGAATTTGTCGGTAGTTGGGAGGATAGGATGGATTTGATAGAGTTTTCATACAACAGCAGCTATCACATTAGTGTTGGGATGGCATCTTTTGCGGCTTTGTATGACAGGAAGTGCAGGAGTCCGGTGTGTGGGGATGATAGTACTGAGGCGGTAGTTTTGGGGCCACATATGGTGAAGGATATGATTGAGCAAGTTCACTTGATTCGCCTGAAAATGAAATCAGCTCAGGATCGACAAAAGTGTTGCGCGGATTCGCACTGCAGGGACATTGAGTTTGCAGTAGGTGACACGGTCCTTTTGAAAGTGTCACCTATGCGAGGGGTGATGAGGTTTGGCAAGAGAGGGAAGTTGAGTCAGAATTTTATCGGCCCTTATGAGATTCTAGACCGAGTAAGTGAAGTAGCCTATCGGCTAGCTTTACCACCATCGCTTGATCAGGTTCACAATGTCTTTCATGTATCACAACTCCGTAAGTATGTGAGTGATCCATCACATGTTCTTGAGGTTGAGAATATCGAGCTATATGAGTCTCTCACTTATGTACAGGTTCCTAAACTGTGTATACCATCTCTCTAATAACCCTAATTATTCCTAAGGTGAGTGCGATCGATCGTGATTCTAGCGTCCGTCTTTTCGTCCAGATTTCATTGGTAAGTTTCTCCTATCTTCTTAATATTTAGTATGTTGTCCTTTAGGGTTTTGCCCTAATTGTTAGTTTGGGGGAAAAGGGATTTTTGATATGATTGTGACATAGGCATGGTTGTGATTATTGCCAGGTGAAGGATATGTAGAGGAACAGTTCTAGCTTCTGCTGACTGCTTGTGATTTCGGATTCGTAATAAGGTGGGTTTTCCTACTCAGTTGACTGTGTAATTAAGTATAAGATGGTGATTGTTTTACTTGCATGATTACTTTTATTGTTGAGATTGTTACCTTGTATTTAGCATGTCTATATTGGTATTGTGAGCTTGATTGTTTGATTGTCTGTGGTTCACGAGGTGTGCCCTCGACTGAGTGGAGTCATCTTCAGGAATGGCTTCACGCCCTTGATTCGCCCCTTGTGGTCCCCGTCACAAGGGGGATGTGCACATTAATGGACATGGGTTATTCGCTCGTTGCAATGAGTAGAGCGTAGGTGAGAAAGGTTGCGGTCCCCCACTGGCGGTGTGGGTCTCCTGTTGCCATGGGAACCTTGTACGGCTACACACTTCGGTGTGTATTCGGTTACTCATTACTGATGGAGTTTGGAAGAATGTGTGTTGAGTGATTTGGATGTTGTTTATTTATCTTTATTATGTTGTTTATGTAGTGAACTGACCCCGTTTATGTTTTATAAAACTATGGTGATCCATCCGTGGATGATGAGCAGATATTGACAGGTGATGATTTCATGATAGCTGCGAGATAGGATGAGAGTGTCATCACCTAGAGTCTTAGCTTCCGCTGTCACGAGTCTTTGATACTTTTGAGCTAAAGTCGGATTATATTTCTTTACACTTTGGGTTTTGGTTTAGAGACATGTAATAAGTCTAACTATACGATTTATTAATTGTTCTTTGATGATCCCTTTTGATATACTTACCTCGGGTAACCGAGATGGTAGCACCTTTATATGCTAGGGTGGTCCTTGGTAAGGCACTTTGGTATATGGGGGTGTTACATCCCATGCGGTACGGAGCCTTAGATATAGGTCCCGTCCCCGGTTTAAGCTCAACACTAAAGTCGATGTCGCTCTTAGGAGGTAACCCTGGTATCTCATCCGGAAAAAAATCCCCGAACTCACTAACCATTGGTATATCTGTTGCTAACGGCTATTCCACCCGAGTATCCCACACGTGGCAAAGGATCAAAGGACACTTCTCTCTCAATGTCATCACTGCGATCAACTTCATCTTGGGCTTTACAACAAACCCCCTATATGACAGTACTTTGGCTCCCTTAGAGGCCCTTTCTAAGACAGTCTCTTCTGCCGACAATCTATCTTAGCCTCGTACTTTCCCAACCAATCCATCCCGACTATAACCTCAAACCCCTACAAAGCAAACTCTAACAGATTGACTAGTAAGTCTACTTGTCCAACCATCATAGACACCCCTTTATATAACTTAGTACATGACACGGACTCTCCCGAAGGTATAAACGCGTTATCTTTTACCAACTCATACTCTCCCAAACCCATAGTTAAGGCATGATTCCTAGATACAAACGAATACGTTGCCCCTGTATCAAACAAAACAAAAGACGGCGTGTTATGAACAAGGAAAGTACCAGTAACCACATGAGCATCATCCTCAGCTTCCTGCTTGCCCATTATGAAAAGTTTACCGCTGTTTTTCTGGCCTCCACCCTGAACCGTAGTTGCCGAAGTGGTAGGCTTAGGTGCCGAGTTCTGAGTCACACTGTTGTTCGGACGTTGATAGGACCCTCCATTATTGTGGTTGTAGCCACCAATGTTGTTGCTTTGGCCTCATTGATTACCCCACGATACAGCTAGCCTATAACTAGCCAGACTCTGACTTAAAGCATGCGAGTAGTTTCCTTGGTATGACCTCGGAAAACCTCTTCCTCCCCTTGCAGCGCTCGTACACTCAAACCGTTTGTGGCCCTTCCCACCACAGTTGAAACATAGAATAGTGGTGTTCTCACTAGTACTCTGGCCGCCTCTTCCCCAAGCTCGAGATCCGTCACCATAGCTAGATCCTCCTGAAAAAGTCCTAGCTTGATTGTGATTGCTCCTTTTGTGGCTTGACTGATTGCCACCCTCACTCTCAGCCTTTCTCTTTTTAACACTCTTTTCTTTGGCCTCCTTGGCCATGTCCATTAGCCTCTCAGCGTGCCCCGCCCTTGCATTGACATCTTTCAGATCAGTGATTACCCCAACTAGTAGCCTTTCTATGATCTTCACTGCTAACCCTCTCTCAAAACGAAGAGCCAAACTATGTTGACTCAGCTGCATATCCTAAGCATAACGTGACAGCTCGATAAACTTGTGGTAGTACTCCGTTACGGTCATGTCATCAGCCATTGAAAAGGAATCAAACTCAGCCCTCAACTTATGGTGAATGTGCTCCGGAACAAAGTGATCTCTCATAGCCCTCTTGAATCCTGCCCATGGGATTGCAGGTTGACCCAGGTTCCTGCAGTATGCACGAGCTCCTTCCCTTTAATTCTGCCACCAAACCCAAGCCTTATCGCTTAGGTAGAACGTAGCCTGTTCTACCATCATCTCCCCCGGACAACGGACCACCTCTAGCATACTCTCCATCTCCCGGTGCCAATTGTCAAGCAGCTTTGGTTCACTAGTGCCCTTGTAAGTAGTGGGATTGAAGCGAGAAATGGTGGTGATCAGCTGGGAGGCATCCACCAGTTTCCCTTCCTCTTTTCCCATATTATTGAGTGCCTCCATGAGCACTTCTTGTTGCTCAATCATCCTCACAACCTCCTCAAGACTCATCTCAGATGTCTGAAGGTACGCGGCTGATCTCTTTGGCGGGATTTTGAGCTGATATAACCAAGATAAACGTAAGCACATAGCCTACGGCTCAAAATAAATAACACGCCCACCACTGAGGTACTCGGTCGAGTACCTCGAGTATCTCACTCCAGTAGCTGACCTCAGATAACACATAATACTCGGTCTAGTAATCTAGGTACTTGGTCGAGTACGCCCTACTCGGTCGAGTGCCCCATATACTCGGTCGAGTGCACTCGACCGAGTGGTCATAACCAGTAGCTACTGTCCAAAACTCACATACCCACACTCGTTCGAGTACTTGGCTACTTGGTCGAATATCCCCTACTCGTTCGAGTACCCGCCCTTCTCGGCCGAATCATGCCAGAAAACGCTATAACCCATCACTAAACATCATGTATACGTATCACATTTCCTATTCATGTTACTAAACATACAAAAGCCAGTTAATAACATCCATCATGCTCAATCATCCATAATACTCTATATTCATGCAAACATATAACTTCCAATCCATCCAACATTCTCACAAGAAACATATATAACACATGTAACGACTTCCTAAAATGCTCCATAGTGACCGGCTCAAAGTTGTAAGGGCCAAATTGTGGCTTTAGGACGTATCCCAAGCCTTTGCGGTTGCTCCAAACAACTCCTACCCGGGTTTATTTTAGTTAGACACCCTATGTTCATTTTGTTAATTGTTTTTAGGTTCCAAAATCGTCGCTCTGATACCACTTTGTAACACTCCCACACACCAATGTGCCTTACCAAGGACCACCCTAGTATATCAAGGTGTTACCATCTCGGTTGCCCGAGGTAGAGTATACCACTTTGTAACAACCCCACACACCAAGGTGCCAAAACTGTTTAACGTATAAATACAACTGAAATTAAACTCAAACGTTTACAACCAAAACTGTCAAGGAACTAAAGCAAAACTATTAACGGAAACTACATAAAACTGGTGACGACTCGAACCCCATGCAAACCCGCGAGCTATCCACAGCTATACCAGCTGCCCAATCAACTGCTCACCATCCCCGAATGGATCACCACAGTTTTGAAAACAATACCGTGGCCAGTCAACTGGATAATTAAGATAAGAATTCACAACACAAACGATACAATTAATTCAATTGCAATATCAATCTCCAACTTCATTATTAATCAATAACACTTCAGTGTGTAGTCCTGCCAGATTACCCATCGCAACAGGTAATCCTCACCACCAGTGGGGGACCGCAGCCGTTCCCATCTAAACCCCGCTCATCGCAACGAGCGCGCCCAGATCATTAATGTGCACATCCCTTTTGCGACGGGAGCCACAAGAGGCGAACATGGGGTTGGAATCATCTCCCGAACATGGTCCCATAGCAACAATACCAATCCCATTATCAACTCAACAAATCTCAATCCAATGAAACATGTTATACAATCAGTCACAATAAATCTCAAATAAATTACACAATCAACTGAGTAAGAAAACCCTACCTTATTCGCGAATCTGAAATCAACAAACAATAGCGGAAGCTAGAATTGTTCCTCTACAAACTCGTCACCTAGCAATAAATCACAACAATACTATATCACAATCATATCAATCAACCCTTTTTCCGAACGTAATCAATTAGGGAAAACTCTAAAGGACAACATAACTAATTAACAAGGTACTAGAGACTTACCAACGAAACCGATATAAAAAAGACAGATTGTAGCCTCAAGATCGATCGCACTTGACTTGGGAGTGATTAGGGTGATTAGAGAGATGGTATACGTAGATTAGGTTTTGATAAAAATAATTAAGAACTGTTAAATGAAATATTTATAATCTCTAATCACCTTAATCAAACCGCGAAAATTAATCCCGTCAGACCGGGTACTCGGTCGAGTGCCTGGGGTACTCGGCCGAGTGTTCCTAGACAAGAACCTGACCAGAAATCACACGACGACTTACTCAGTTGAGTTTCACCTACTCTGCCGAGTAACCGAGGATCAGAAAACCGTGGTATTACATTGGGTTACTCGAGTAAGATTGGTAATAATAATAATAATAATAGTATTAGTATAATATTAAATAATTCCTAATTATTTTTGATACAAGAAACCTATCAATATAAATAGATGGTAAGACCCTCACCATAGTCTTTATTGATCACAAAAACTGAAATTAGTTCATAAGATAGGAGAACAGGAAATCTAAAAGAAGGAAAGAAGGAATAAAGATCTATAATCGACTCAAAGGTAAGACTGACAGGCTAAATCGCACACCTTTCAAAGATAAACCAACTGGCCTAAACTAGTGCAGTAGAGGAAGTCAGGATCGTATCTACAGGGAGACAAAAGTGGTCTAATTGTAGTTCTTAGTCCGTTTGAGTCACAAATTTTGGGGGTTGATTGGTTTTGTCTATTAACTAAAAAAGCAATCAAGAGAAATTAAATTAAGGAAAAGGATTTCAAATAAGAGAAAAGGCTAGGATATCGGGTCCCACGGTCAACAATGATCAAGGTAAGGTCAACGGTTGGCAAAAATAAGGTCTGAGGGGTAATGAAAAGGTCCTTCCGGTCCGCTATTCGCCCTAGAGTACTAATTTAGCTTTCGCTCTAATTAGGATGCTCTATTGTTTGTTGCAGGTCTAACTTTTTCCAATCTCTCGATCTAGGTCAAAGTTTCCTGGGTCAAATTATCAATTACGTCGACTTATCCAATTAAATGCTATTATATGCTACAATTATCAACACAGATTTATATAGATGCCAAACCGAATAATCTAATTATGATCGTCTTAAAACTATGGCTCCCCTAAATCCTAGCATAAGAAAATTAGCTACGCAGGTTCAAACCAATGATGACAATAATGATTATATCAATAACTATATTAGACATGATGTAAATATAGGAATAACAATTAAACATAAAATAAAAGAAGAACAAGGAAGAGTAAAAGAAAAAGAAGAGTAAAAGTAATAATTGAAGAACGAAGGTTAATTAAATTACCGAATGAAAAGGGAAGAATTACAAGTTTCCGATCCGAAAATTCCAAAGTAAAGCAACGTGTATATGAGAGTTTTAGCAATATCAAAAGATGACCTATTAAAGTTCTTAGTTCCCCTTAAATAGTAATAAGGGAAAAATTATTAAACAAGTAACTAATGGGACGAAATAAAACTAAACACATCTTGCAGAATTCACGAGATTGTTGATCGACCAAGATATCAGTCGATCAACTGATTCCAGACTCAGCAATAGTCGGTCGACTAAACAGGGTGGTCGATCGACTTTTCTTCACAGTATAGCTTCTCTTTGACGTACTTCCTTGCGTACTCACGCACCTCAAGGCAGTAGCTTTCGAGCTTCAATTCTTCCAACATCCAAAATGCAATACCAAGTACAGGTTTTGGCTTGTTTACACTCGTCTGGGATCAAACCTGCATAGAATGCAAAGTAACCCAAAGTAAACCATTCTTGGAAGGATAGTAGCTATTTGTTACGTAATAAGCATAGAAATGCGTGCTAAATGGCAAAGAAAACTGCATAAATAAAGCACGCATCAAACCTCCCCAAACCAAACTCTTGCTTGTCCCCAAGCAAGCAAATACTGACACACAACAAAGGAACTAATGGAACGATGAAAAGACTCGGAGCTAACTATGCTTTTGTCATGCCCAAACCAATTTAATGCAATCTAGCCAAAACCAAAGTACGAAATCAAAAGCAAACGAGTTAATCCAATGATAAAGCTACTGAACCGTCGACCTTGCAAGAATTATATATATCGGACTCTCACGGGTCGCTCATCACTCATTTAAAGCACAAGGTAACTATATTGTAAGATAGAAAGAAAATAAGCCACTCACCTAACTGCGACCTATAAGAACATGCATGCAATCTAACATGAAGTTGATCTCTACCAACCGTACATATGCCTTCCAACCAAATAGGACCAAGACATATGCCGAGGACTTACATATAGTGTGAGGTCACGTAATTAGGTAAAAAGGGGCAAAAAGATTTGGAAATGTGCAGGTAAAGCCAAGCTAGTACAACCGTAACCAAGTAATAAGCTTATTTCGCTTTGTATACCCAACTTAAAAGATAGAAATGATGCCAATGTGGCACAAACTCACTCACAACATTAAAACACGACTCCCTATAATATATAAAGACCAAATTGGGAGTAACAACCAACACAATTTTTTCCATCCCTTTTTTTTCAGCCGTTTTTTCTCTTTATTTTTTCCGATTTGATTTCTTCTTTTTTTTCATTTCTTTTTCTTGCTGATTTTTTTTTTCAACTTCTTATCTTTTTTGTTTTTGTTTTCTCTTTTCTCCCTTCTCATTTCAATCCTCTTCTCATTCTCAAATGTAAATACCAAACTAACGAACAACACATATCCACAATACAAATAAACTAGCTTGACTAGGGTAGGCAAAATTTAGGATTGTAGTTAATAAATGGGTCAAAATAGGTCAATTTGGCTAGTGAAGTACAAGGGTAAAAAGACGAGAAAGGAGGATTTGCCTCTCCACATGTGTCACCACCACAAACCGAATGCATGCAGGTACTGAGAGACAAGTGTCATGCTTATGCAATTTGATGTTACATGACTTATAAGGAGTACTACTCTCATCCTAGAATGAAAATTATCATGAATGTCATCAATTTATTAAGCTTTATACCTTAGAAATTTTGAGTAGGCTGCCGATATTAAGTCAAGTCTATTAGTTCAGTAGAAATTAATCAAAAACTCGTAGATTATGCAATGATTGTACAGGAATGGCATTAGCAATGCAAGGCTTGGGCGAAAAATATAAGCACAGACGCGGTTTCATCATTGTTATCTAACCATTCCGACTCGACCTAATATGCAAAAGAAAACATGTTTTTGTATTTTTTTTCAAATTTTTCAATTTTTTTTTTGGTTTTTTTAGTGGAAAAGGAAGAACAATGAACAATGCATACAGAAATCCAATAAATATGCAAACAGAAATGCAATAAAAATGCAAACGGAAACAAATAGACAGATGCATACCCTCCCCAAACCAAATCACACAATGTCCTCATTGTGATCAACAAACAACCAACAACATCAAAATATATGGGAAAGGGGTATGCAAAACGAGATGAAAATAAGTAAAACAGAAAAGGTAGAGAAACTCACAAGATAGGGCGCGCATATGTTCTCCCCAAACCAGCCAATAATAAGGGGAGGTCGTCACAAGAAGCTATTAGTCGTCGCCCGCAAGGTAGTCAGCGTCGTCCTCCTCCCTCTCGCGGGAGCGTGAAGCAAGCCCAGCAGGGTACCACTTCTCCACCTCAGCTGTATCCTTCTCCTCTGTAGTAGTGCCTGCGTACCCACCCTTTCGGTAACGGTAGTTAGACGGGTGTGGCCATCCACGTGGTGGCAACCGTCCGGAACGGGCGTAGTGGTAGTACACAGGGAACCCGGCTAAAGCCTGGTTTAGCTCCATCCTAGCTGTACGCCTGCACATGTCAAGTAAAAGGTAATCACCCCTCCACCTCCCCCACCCCCCGGTCCATGACCAGTGGGGGCACAAAAGGAGGGGGACAAATAAAGTGAGTCAGGTACACCAGCTGAGGTCCAATCTCAGAAGGGGTAGTATCAACACGCGAAGAAGAATTTGGGGCCCTAGAGGATTGACCCATCTCCCTAGTGGACCGAGAAGGCTGCCTAGAGCGAGAAGTGGACTTCTCGGGCAGCGAGTAAGGAATGTGGTAAGAGCGAAAAGGTGGTCGGGCTTCTCTATTTCTAACATGGGACATAGGGATAAAAGGTCATCAAGGTGTGGGTCCGCGTGACCGATGGGCAGCATGCCCCGGGAGAAATTAGGAAAAAGACGTCGGAGCAACTAGGTAAGCAATGCTAAGAACATACTGAGGTCCACTATCAATGTTAAAATAACCAGCTAAAATAGACAACTCCTCAGCATTAACATTATTAGACTCTTTCCTAGAAAAAAGTATACCGCCGATAAGGAGAAGCCAGACACGTATAGGTGGATGGTGAACAAATTTACCCCTCTTCCTACCCTCAAAATGGTCAGCAATGGCGGCCCACATGGGCTCAACTAACTTCCGAGGGGCAGTGTAAGGTCCCTCACTATGTATGCGAAGGTGAACGCCAAACTCAGCTAAAGTTATACGAAATTCCCGATTAAACAGTCGAAAATGAACGCAATCAGAATTTGCGTCTTGGTCATAGTCCCCACCATAAATTTTAAAACTACTAAAAAACTCAAGGGTGGGTATCTGATAAGTGTACTCCCTCATACTGACTAAACTAAACATACCCGTTCCATTCAATATTTCGACAACAGGTTCATAAATACCCAAAGAAATTAGACCGTCGTGGTCTAGCAACTGGGTCGGAACTAAAGGATGTTCCGTAAGTGCACTAACTCGGTTCCTTGCGACTCAGATGAGAAAATTACCTCGGGGTAGTCGCGAAGACCTTCAATAGGCGGAATAGGCGTTTATGGTATAAGCTCAGTGCCCGGTTGAGACGGTAACGGCTGGCTGTCGCGGCTGCTGCTCGTCTCGTGCGGAGCCGTCGCGCGTCGTGACGATTGTCCAGCAGTCCTTTTTCTCTTTCTTCCTTCCACTCTTAAACTATCACACAAATTGGACAAGAAATTAGCTCTAATAACAAAAAAAAGAATCCCCCAAATCAAAACAACCTAACCCTAATTTTCTGATTTACCTTAAACCTTACCCAAATTTGGAAACTGAAATCACCGTATAAGGGCCTCTCCACCTGAACTTCAGCTTACCAGGGAATAGACGGAGTCGGGCATTGAACATCAGCACCTTCTCCCCAACTTGAAACTCGCATGGTATGATTCGCTTATCATGCCACCTTTTGGTCTTCTCCTTATAGATACGAGCACTGTCATAGGCATTAAGCCTAAATTCCTCTAGCTCATCTAATTGCAACAAACATTTCTCACCACACAGTTTAGAATCAAAATTAAGTTCACAAATTGCCCACCATGCTTTATGCTCACATCCACAGGCAAATGACAAGACTTACCATAGACTAAACGATATGGCGATGCACCAATCGGTGTCTTAAATGTAGTCCTATATGCCCATAAAGTATCATCTAATTTCATGCTTCAATCTTTTTGTGATTTAGACACAACTTTAGCTAAAATTTCTTTACCTTCCCTGTTAGAAACTTCTACCTGAATACTAGTTCGAGGATGATACCCCAAACCTCTACGATGTTCCATACCATATTTGGACAAAAGAGCAGTAAGTTGTTTCTCTTTAAAGTGCATACCTCAATCACTGATAACAACTCAACAGACACCAATGCAAGGGAAGATTAACTTTTTGAAAAGTTGGATAATAGTCTTTGCATCGCAATGGACCGAAGCAACGGCCTCTACCCACTTGGACACGTAATCAATAACTACGAGAATATACCTGTTGCCTTTACTAGACAGGAATGGCCCTTGATAGTCGATGCCCCAGACATCGAAAATCCCGACCTCTAAAATTCACTTTTAGGCATCTCCTGCCTCCTTGAAATATTTCCCGTCCGCTGACACGCATCACAAGCTACAACAAAGTCTTTAGCATCTTTAAACATGGATGGGCAATAAAAGCCAGATTGAAGTACCTTTGTCATGGTCCTAGAAGGACCGTGGTGACCACCATAGGAGGAATAATGGCATGCTTCTAGGATATCTTTATTCTGCCACTGCGGTATACACCGTCTGTAAAGACCATCAACACACTCTTTAAAAAGATAAGGATCATCCTAGAAGTACTGCTTCATGTCATGAAGGAACCGCTTCCTTTCCTGATATGACAAGTCATGAGGCAATAAAATACCTACAATAAAATTAGCATGATCAGCATACCAAGGAGCTTTAGCACTAGAAATAGCCAACAAAATATCATCAGGGAAAGAGTCATCAATAGGTAAAGAATCTCCCCATTCTTGCAATGGTAGGCGCGATAAATGACCAGCTACCAAATTTTTAGCATCTTTCTTATCTGTAATCTCGAAATCAAACTCCTGAAGAAGGAGTATCCAAAGCAATAATCTTGGCTTGGCCTCTTTCTTAGCAAATAGGTACCTCAGCGCTGCATGGTAAAAAAATACTGTAACTTTTGAACCTAATAAATGATACGTGCATTTTGTATAGTCTTTTTAGCCAATTTTTGCACGTATTTCCATGTACTTTTGTACTGTTTATATTGCTTTATGCCCCTAAATGGCTACTTTGGTTCGCCTTGTCTATTTTGCAGGAATGAACGTGAAAGTAGTGAAATCGTACCACTTTCGTCCTGTTTTGTATACATTTTGAGGAGACAGGATTTTCAAAGCGAGATACTGCATTGGGATGCGTGAAGGAATTGTCTACGAAGCAGTCGGCTACGAGTTCGGAGCTGTTTCGGATGAAGAGCACTCGATCGAAGACTTTTCTTAGCCGATCGAGTGGTTTCACAAGCTGAGGAGGTCGATCGAGCAATCTGCTGTACTCGATCGAATTGCTGAAATTCAAGGTTACTCGATTGAGTAATATTTCTACTCGATCGAATGGTTTACTGGCTGAAGTTCTCGATCGAGCTGTTTCAAACTGCTCGATCGAGTGGATTGAGGTTTCACGGGCCTTAATTAATTCGTGAATGTTTATTTTCGTTAATGGACTTGTTATTTCCTATTTAAGTTCGAATAATTAGGTCATTTGGGGATCTTATCATCTCTTAATTACGTTTCCTGCTACACTCTCTTCTTTTGATCTCTCCCTTAAAAACCCTTCACTGTAACTTTGCTTTCGGGGTTATATTGCTTGGATCTTGTGTTCTTTACGCCGGAATTCTCCCTATTGTAATCTCTTACTCTCCTTTAATCTTAATTTTTCATCTGTTTGCATTAATTCTCTTGTTTAAAACTCTTAGTTTCTGCCCTAATCTCTTTTATGCGATTTAATTTATTATTCCAATATGTTTATTATTAGTTCATTCATTATTATTAATCTTGACAATATTGATAGTATAGGTAGCTAATTCATTTCATGTTGGGACTAGGGGATCTATGGTAGAATAATGACGATATAGCGAATAGGCTAGATGACTTATTTGTGAGATTCTGTACCCATGGCAATTTAACTGTATCACCGACTTAGTTGAGTACACGCTTCTAAGTTACCCTTTAATCTGGTTAAATTTAATCCTGGATCAGAAGATTGGACTAAATAGACCTGCTTTGAACAATAGACTACCCTGGCGAGGACGGAAGTTAAGTTAGTGGAAATCTAGGATAGAAAGTGGACCGGAAGGATCTTTCAAGATCCGTCTCACAATGAGTTATGTAGACTATTTGCAGTTGAGTCATTAGGCTACCGTAGTGAACCGAAATCCCGATATGTTCCCTCTTTATTGATATTCTTATTCCTATTTTTTGCCTTTTTACTGCTCTTCCTTTTTTTGTCTTTCCTTTAAGCCTTTTAGTTTAGAAAACCAAATTTACAACCCCCTATTTGTGACCGAATAGACGGACTCTTTACAGATACCTTGCCTCCCTGTGGAGATCGACCTGACTTCCCTAGCTATATAGTTAGTTTAGTTAGTTATTTTTGATAGGTATAAGACTGCCCTGTCAAATTTTGGCGCCGTTGCCGGGGAAGCAATAGCCCTATCTGTTTTTGTTTCGTTTATTTTATCCGTCTCAGGGAATTTTTATTCCTTGAGGCAGTTCTCATTTATCTCTTTTAGTGTTGTGTATGCCCAGGTCAAACAGGTCGGAGTTAGTTTCAGCTGATTCTGAGCCAGAGCGACTGTTTAGGCATAGACTTCGGCTGCAAAGAGAATCACGAAAGGAAGACTTGAGTACTTTTGAACCCGAGCTTCAACATTTCCTATTTACAGAAGACCAGTCTTTAGGAGAGGACAATCTCAGTTCTGTAAACCAACCAGTAAAGATGCCGAATATTGCAAGTCATTCAGAGCCTAAAGCATCATCTATTCCCAAGGGTTTCAATCTCCAGATTGAGGATGGCAACACTTTTGACATCCATCCGTCTTATATTAATCTGGTGGAGAGAAATCTCTTTAGAGGTGTGGCAGGTGAAGACCCAAGGAAGAGTATTACTGTTGATGAACGGGTTACTGTTGATGAAAACGAGTTGACAACGAAGAAAATACTCATTCGACTAGTTTCTGGGGGTCGATCGAGGAAAACATATGAAGAAACGACTCGATAGAGTGAAAATATTGCTCGATCGAGTGAACAGGAAAATGAACAGCTCGATCGAGAAGTCCAAACCACTCGATCGAGTGATATTGCTGAAGAAAGAGTTCGATCGAGTGGAAATTTTTGCTCGATCGACTATTGCTGATAATGAAGACCTCGATCGAGAGCCCGCTAGTGCTCGATCGAGTGAAATCTCTCCTGAAAGACCTCGATCGAGAGGTAAGAAGTCTCGATCGAAGGATAAAGAGCTTGATCCAGCCGACACGTTGGAAGAAAGAAACAAAGGGCTCGAGATACCTATTACAGCGCCCTTCCCGCGGCGATTATAAAACACGAAGGCCAATCAACAGTTCGATAAATTTGCCGAGCTCCTGAAAAGCTTGCAAATCACTGTTCCGTTCGCCGAGTTGCTGACACAGGTACCCTCTTACCTTAAATTTATGAAAGAAATTTTATCACGTAAGAGACACATTAACGATCATGAGACGGTAGCTTTGACCGAGGTAGGGACTACCCTAGTTCAAAATAAGTTACCTCCCAAACAGTCAGATCCGGGTAGTTTCTCGATTCCGTGTCATATAGGTACCCACTTGATTGATAACGCGCTATGCGATCTTGGTGCTAGCGTGAGCGTCTTACCTTTGTCTCTTGCCAAGAAACTTGGTTTGACTAAGTTTAATTGCACGAACATGACTGTACAGATGGCCGACCGTAGTATATCACGGCCGTTAGGTGTAATTGAGGATATACCTGTTAAGATCGGGAGATTCTTTATTCCCATTGATTTTGTTGTGCTTGACATCCCCGAGGTTACTCACACCCCTATTATTTTAGGGAGACCATTTTTATTCGCTGCGTGTGCAGTGATAGATGTCGGGAGTAAGACGTTAACATTTCAGGTTGGAGACGAGGAATTAATTTTCCATCAGTCAAAGTCTCGAGGGGCTCCCATGCAAGCTCAACCTTGCAATGCCCTTTTCTCTACTGATCCTCATATTGACACTCCAGATGAAAATTTGGAATTTTGTGCTGCTATTGTGACCCCTCCGCCTCAGATTGAGAGCAAAAAGGAGGAAAATTCGTCTGTTTTCCTTTCTGCAGGTACTGGTAAAAATGCAAGAGTTGTCAAAGGTTGTCGTGCAATTGAGATCAATCAAGTTGGGAGTGACAACGTTAAAGCTGGTGAGAAAGGAATAAGGACGAGAAAAGTTCGTGCGTATGTGGACGTCAACTATTCTTCTCCTAATAGTTCAAGTTCAAGCTCCTGAAAAATGAAGAGGACAGTCGATAATGCTGAAGGGACGTCCTCCAGTCAGAAGCCCTCTGTGGGGCTACTGAATTGTTTTGAGAAGTGATCGGGGAATGCCCCGTGTAACAATTTGTAAAAACTAATTTTAATTTCCGTTGAATTTGTTTTATTGCATTTATTAGGACAATTAGAATTTAGACATTTTCAGCGTAGTTAGAAAGACTATACACTGTTACTTTTTGTATTTGGTATATTGGGATATGCTTGCGAGTGTTTTTATGCAGGTTTGGGGAAATTTTAACGCATCTCGAGGACATACACAAGGAAAAGCACTCGATCGAGTACTTTTTGTACTCGATCGAAAGGATATTGCAGAAAAAGGGTTCGATCGAAAGCTTTGCGGTTGCTTGATCGAGTTGGCTAAATAAGGGAGTTCTCGATCGAGTTAAATTTTACTCGATCGAGTAAATGGAAGCTGTAACTCCTCGATCGAGTGATTTAAAATCACTGGATCGAGTGAAAATGGTTATCACACGCAGAAAGTGTCCCTTAATCTCCCTCCTTTTTCATTATTTCATTTCCTATTTCATTGTTTAACCCCTTTTGCGATAATCCTCCCCAAATTCTCAATTTTTACTGCCCTTTTACCAAATTCATCACCTACAAATTTCTCCTTGCAATTAATCCGACATTTGCCCTCTAATTTGCTCCTTGAATTTGCTTGTTTAATCGGTAAATTGAAGAAATTAGGGTTTGCGGTTTTTTGTTCGAAAATCGCCTTCTTTGCATCGTTCTTTGTTGATTTCTTGCTTACTTTGTAGGTTCCTTTCATCAAGTAAGTATTCCCTTTGCTTCATTGTTGTTTAATCGCTTTAAATTTTCCAATTATGAAGTAATTGTGAATTAGGGTTTGTCATCGTCGAATTTTCGACTGTTAATTGGGATTTTCTGTTTAAATTGCTTCCTTTGATAGTTAATCCCCCAACCCCATCGTTGTTTACACGTTTGTTTTGAATACTTGAGGTAAAAATGACGAATTAGGGTTTATACTCGTCTGAAATTTTCGACTGAAATTGAGCTTTTCTGCTGTTCTTGCCTCAATTGATGATTGCCCCATTTCCCTCGTCGCTGTTTAATTGTGGTTTCGAATTTTTGAGGGAGAAATTTGCAATTAGGAGCAACATAGTCGGAAATTTCGACTGTACTAGGGAATTTTTGCTGTTTCATTGTTAATTGATTATCATTTCCCTTTACTTACTTGATTAGGATGGACGGTAGTACGAAGCCTTACTCCAGTTCGTCTGTTAGTCCGTCCTTGACTGAGACGGTGGTCCCTGCTGTCACCACCGTCTCCACGACCGTTAGTACCGCAGCTGATGCTCATGTGTTCCTTGTCACCACTGTTCGTACTGTCGTTACTGCTGCTAGCACATCTGCTAGCTCTGTTTCAGCCTCTACCTCCGTTACAGCCTCTGTTTTTGCTAGCACTCCTGCTAGCCCTTCTTCCTCTATGTCGGTCTCTGCTGCTTCTTCTGTTGCAGCCTCAACTAGTACTTCAGGTACGGTGACCACCCCTGCTGCGTGGTCACCCGCGATACAATCGCACGGGCGGCTCTAGTTCCTCGTCCCGTCGGAGGACGGGCTTCTACTTCAGGTTCTAGAGGCCGGGGTCGTGCACGAGCTACACCTGCTGCTGGCCGTTCTTGTAACACCCCGTATTTTATTAAGTTGGATAAAATTATTTTAATTGCTACTTTGTATTTAATTACGTTGGTTAACGATTTATATATTTATTTTCTCAGCTAATTAATTAATTTCATTATAATTCGTTATGTTAAATTTTTATAATCGTTAATAAATTATGTTCCTTTTACGAGTCCTTTATGAAAGTCGAGCTAAGTGGGCTCAAGACGGACTTGAGAAGAGTCGTCTAGTTAGCTATTTTGAGTTTGTTCCGCTAAATTAACCAATTTCGTTAAATTCCGCTAATTTAGTAAAAATCACTAAGAATTCCAATTCGATCCGATTTCGTATTATTTCCATTAACAAACTGAGTTTATTTTTATTTTCACTCAGTAAATATATTAATTATTGATTCCGTTTATTTCTCAAATTTTTACTTAAATCGGTTTAATTTAACTCGAGACGGTTTTAAAAACTAGCGGAATTTCTCGAAATTGGTTAATTTAGCGGAACAAACTCAAAATAGCTAACTAGACGATTCTTCTCAATTCCGTCTTGAGCCTACTTAGCTCGACTTTCATAAAGGACTCGTAAAAGGAACATAATTTATTAACGATTATTAAAATTTAACGTAACGAATTAACATATAATTAACAGCGGAAAATACGTAAAATTTTAAAACTTCGAGACATGGCCGCGGAGTTCACTGAAAACCTTTGAAAACTATTTAACCTAATTACTACTTTTATAAAATAAAAACATAATACAAATAGAATTATACAAGGGATCTCGGATCCCTCCAAATTTCAAAAAATGCAATAACGAAAGATAATTAAAAGGATGTATCGTTGCCTCAACAACGCTTGCTAGCCACTCATCTTGTAACCCCAACATATAAAACCGCGTATAACACCGACCTGTCACCTGTCATTCATAAAAATGAATGCCGCGGTCAGTGAGGAGTAACTCAGGTGTCTTACCAGCCCTATTACAATGTAATAACGTAAGCACAACACAAAATCTATCAGTTTATCAAACATAGAATATAAAAAAAAAAATCATGTGATAACGGAACTTACACAACCAAAATGTGTCCCACTTGACTACGACCAAACACGACATCATAGTAAAGGAAGCACCGCCTGACCAAAGATGACATAGTGGACGGGTCCCAAAGTACTAATGCTAATCAACCATAAAGAATAACCAACGATCTCTCGGTAGGATGGCTAAATAGCATCACGCTCTCGGGATACAACACATACCCTGTCAATCATCGGACTACAACACATAGCCAATATAAGAAGTCCTGGCTTAAGTACAGTACCGACCTTTCGGTAACCCGACACTATACTCTCGGAATACAACAAGTATCCGATTCAACGGCTACAGTAACTTCCCGTAACCCCGAGACTCGTAACCGGGCTACAACACATAACCACGGAGGATTAACTTCAATCTGGTCGCCTAGTCCACGACACATGAGCTAGGATCCGAATTGAAACGATCGTAACAAATGACATTGATTAGCACTAGAATGATAAAAACACACAGACCCAATGTACGCAGCGTACATATCTAGCATGGACTAACCAAACAATCCAAAATATGGTAACAACCATGCAATACGAGAATTGGAATCTATACACCTAAATATGAAAATACCACCGTGTATTGGCCGACCAATCTATCTAGCATCTCGTACCTGTTCCAACATAATTAAAGTACATATACGGCCTATAATGCTTACCGTCTCACCTGCAACAAAGTACAAATATAGCAAGACAAGTCCACAAAATAATATACCATTTTCTTTTATCAAAACCGCATCCAAAACAATCCCTACCTGCCAGTATACGCCGTCTCAACTATACAATACTCTAACTAGTATCCGACAATCTCTACATGTAAATATAAACTGTCTCAACTATACAACGGACTAACTAGTATCCAAAACCGATCCTTACACGCCAGTATACACCGTCTTAAATATACCACAACTAAACAGGATCCCAAATAGCATCCCAAAAAAATCCCTACATGTCAGTATACACCGTCTCAACTATAAAAGACACCAATTAGCACCCAAAACAATCCATACATGTCAGCATACACCGTCTTAAATATACCACTTACTAGCTAGCATCCCAAATGATCCCTACATGTCAGTATACACCGTCTCAATCATCTCCACATATTAGTATACACCGTCTCAACTATTAAACTGACTAATTAACATCCCTAATGATCCCTATATATAATTATACACCGTCGCAACTATAAAACAGACTAACCAGCTTTCAAAATGCACATATTTAACAAGTAATATTGAGTAACCTGTCATCGTTACCTTTTTCCGATCGAACTAGTCCTTCATGACTAACAAATCTTATACAAGACCGTCTATCTCAGCATCTACAACCGTCTTATAATAAATAAAGGTGAAAGTATAAATTATTGGGTTTGTAAAAATACATGACGAAAATGAATTTTACTTACAACGGATTGACAGGAATGATGAGAGCAGCACTATGGAACGAAAATCATTGATAACGGATGACAAACGGAGTGGCAGAATCAATTTAAAATTTAAATTTTTTTAAACAGAACGAAAAAGAAGAAAAAGGAAGGGAGAAGAAGGTGATGCGTGAGAAAATGAGGGAGTAGCTAGCTAGCTAGCTATTTATTATACGTACGTTTCTTCATCGTTAAGAACTTTCGCTAGTTTTTAAAACCGTCTCGAGTTAAATTAAACCGATTTAAGTAAAAGTTTGAGAAATAAATGGAATCAATAATTAATATATTTACTAAGTGAAAATAAAAATAAACTCAGTTTGTTAACGGAAATAATACAAAATCGGATCGAATTGGAATTCTTAGTGATTTTTACTAAATTAGCGGAATTTAACGAAATTGGTTAATTTAGCGGAACAAACTCAAAATAGCTAACTAGACGATTCTTCTCAAGTCCGTCTTGAGCCCACTTAGCTCGACTTTCATATAGGACTTGTAAAAGGAACATAATTTATTAACGATTATTAAAATTTAACGTAACGGATTATAATGAAATTAATTAATTAGCTGAGAAAATAAATATATAAATCGTTAACCAACGTAATTAAATATAAAGTAGCAATTAAAATAATTTTATCCAACTTAATAAAATACGGGGTGTTACAATCACCTCACCTTCAAAAAGTTTCGTCCTCGAAACTTGAATGTAGAAAAACAAAACTCAAAGAGAAGAAAATTAGTCTTAAAAGATGTCAGGTGACAAAAAAGGTACAAAAACAAAAGTTAAAACAAAAACAATCATTTAAAAAGTTTTCAAGAAAGGTTTATATAATTAGTCTCGCCCGAGTGAACGATCGAGTGCCCGTCGCGAACAAGAACTCAGTCGGTCCAATTCCAAGACAAGCCAAGACAAGCCGAAACAAAACTCAAAATTAATGCGTTAACAAGTGACGAACCAGTTATTAGACGTCTCTAATAACAGGTCAAATCATTAAACCAACATCAATACAATTGAAACTTCATATAAAATATCAAATTTATATATAGTCAAAATAGCTAACTAGACGATTCTTCTCAAGTCCGTCTTGAGCCCACTTAGCTCGACTTTCATAAAGGACTCGTAAAAGGAACATAATTTATTAACGATTATTAAAATTTAACGTAACGAATTATAATGAAATTAATTAGCTGAGAAAATAAATATATAAATCGTTAACCAACGTAATTAAATACAAAGTAGCAATTAAAATAATTTTATCCAACTTAATAAAATACGGGGTGTTACAGTTCTGCTGGCTGTGTTACCATCCGAGGGGACGAATCCCTCGATTCGCACCCCGACTACCCCCAGGTAATTTTTGTAAACGGTATTCATCGCACTAGATTTTATGCTTTACTTGACTGTGACTTTATCCCGACTCGTTTTTTGTGCCGTTCGTCACTTGAGAGGCCTGGTATCTACGAGCCGGTGTGTGAGATTATGAGGGGTACGGGGATGGCTGGACTTGTGACCATGAGTGCCTACACCTTTAGGGAGCTGATCCTTTATTTTTTCAGCTCCTTTACCTTCTCCTCCGGGGCACACGACGCTGACCCTACCTGTGCTTCCGTATCCTGCCGGTTGTACAACTGGAATTTTTCTTTGACTTTGGAGGAGTTTGGTACTCGACTTGGCCTTTCCTTTACGGGCACCGCTGCCGCTCCTAGGAAGTTCCTCCGTCAGCTTTGGCGGACTTTGGCACATACCTCCTTTGAGGAGCGACGTCTCGCTCAGGTCCACCTTCCCCCTGCCCGTTACTTCCTGCGACTGATGGGAAGTACTATTTTTGGCCGAAAGGAGCCAAACAACATCACTAACACCGAACTTTCTATTCTGGGCGGCTACTTGAACATTGACAGCGAGGGCCCCTTTGCCCTCAATATAGCTTACTTGACCGCCCAGTACTTCCAGTCTCAGGGGGAGAAGACTACGAGCACCAATATCTGTGGTGGCATAGCCATCTTCCTTGCTCGTTCTCTCCTCCCTGCTTTACCTCATGACTTATCGTACATACCGGGAGATAGATTCCTGGACCGGGCATCTATGTTGTCCATGGCTTGGCTGACTTCTGACTACCGGACTCGGAAGATTAGTGGTTCCTTGTCCGTCGACCTTCCTTGCACCACCTTTCCTCGTCTTGTCCCCTTGCCTACTGTTGCACGGGGCATTTTACCACCACCATTACCCATGTACCACCTACAGCTCCGTCCACCTACTACCTTGCCCGCTTCTAGGAAGCGGCGTTGACTTGAGACCGGAGAGGGATCTACACCTCCTACGGGTGGCCAGACTTCCACGGCCACTCCTACCCCGATCCCTACTCCTACTTCTACTCCTGCGCCCGACCAAGCATAGCCGGTTCTTCCGGCTAATTTTGTTTCTCCTCCACCCTTTGAGGCGTCTGCGGTCATGGACCAAGGGCGCCGTGACGTTTTGTTGCGTGAAATTGCAGAGAGACAGGCTCGTACGGAGAGGGACATAACTCTCACTTTGTTCCCTCTGTACGAGTATCACATGAGGCGACACCGTCCGATCCCAGAGGGTTGGCCACACCCTTCTTTCTACCGGTACCCAGTTGAGGGGTACCCAGAGCCTGCTAGTGAGGAGGAGGATGAGGACCCAGTGGCGGCCGCAGCGAGAGCTCAGGAGGAGCAGAGGAGAAGGAGAGAGCAGGAGGTGGACCCGGACTACACTGTGACGGTGGAGGACGTAACAGAGGAGGCTGACGAGTAGCTACTGGTTTACTCACTTCCCCAGTTTTCTAGCTGGTTTGGGGAAGTTCGTGTTTTGTATGTATAATCTCGCTCTTTTATTTTCTTTTATCTCCTTTACATTTTATTATTTTTCATTTATTGGTTGTATATTCCCGTTCCCTTGTATATATCTGCTGGTGTATGCTGGAGGACAACGAGGGCGTTGCCCGTTTTGGTTTGGGGAGGGTAATGCATCCTTTGAGTCTGCATTTGCATTTGTTTTGCATTCACATTTCTATTTTCAGCTTGCATTGTATTTATTTATTTCAAAAAAATCATAAAATCCAAAAAATTAGAAAATTTCAAAAATCAATAAATACTACTACAATTTAAGGCAAAAAGAACGTCCCTTCAAGAACGGTTGATAGCGGAACCGATCTTTTTCTTATTTTTAGTTTGACGGGCATATAGGATTTCAATAGAGAACGGTTTTTTGTTCAAACCGTTCTCGTATATTAACAAACAGAACGGTTAGGTTTGACCAACCATTCTAAAATATAAAAGCGGCCGGTTATATATCCAGAACCGTTCTCCTTGATAAAAAAAAAGAGCACGTTCCCTATTCTTGGCCATTCTCTATAATAAAGTGACTTACCTTTGTAAACCCTAAATGTCCCTCAATATCCCCCTCTTTTATTCTGAATTTCTGATTTCTGATTCTCATCTCCCTCAACACCCAACTTCCCCATTATTTTTCCTCACCTCGACACCCCCATCTATGGTCTATCTTCCCATTCTATTTCGTTTGAATGACACAAGTTTATGCATTATCCCCATAAGTACAATGAATTGAGACTCTTCATCAAAATCGATTTGGGACTTCACGTATATTTCAATATCTAGGTATTCGATTTTCAGCTTTGTATATATATTTGAGGTCACATTTTATTAGATGTTCACTTTGAAAATCTTTCGTTGGTATTTCGATGACAGTCCGTTTGAAATTAATTGTAAAATGGGTTCGAAATTGGGAGAAGTTTAGTTGTTTATTTTGAATTTAATGTTATGGATGATTCTGAATTTCTGATTCCATTTTCGTGGTTTAATTTGACTGATAGTGTATTTTAATTGATAGAGACCAACTGAAGTTTTGATTTTGGTATTACTCTAATTGGTTGATTTGGTGTATTATTAGGGTTTAGTAAAATGTGTTGATTAAGGATTTGGCCAGAGGACTATTGTTTGGAGGAGAAACAATCAACGGCGGGTCGAGATCAAATTCTGAGGGAACTGGTAGTGGTACTATGAGTCTCAAGTCTTCTTGTGTTGGTAGCCCGCCATGTCTTCGTCTTCTCATAGGTATTTTACTCGTGTACTCTATCACTTGTAAAGTTAAAAGCTTCACTTGTTTTTTTAGTGTATTTATCAAGCAATGCGAATTGATGTATGTAATTGGATGACAAGTAATTGTGTTTATACGATTGGTGTAGTTTTATCGTGGGGAATCTCTTAATCAGATATAAATTTACTTCACCAACCCCCTAAATTGATAGTTTAAGTCAGTAGCTCTTGGGAACATGATGAAGGTAATGATCGATACGTCAAATTTCTCTTATGCTCAATGTATAATCAAAATGAATATGTAATTACTTAGTACATAAAGTGTTAAAAAATGCGATTTTTATAGGATAGCCTTGTTACTTATAGGCCTATATTTAGAAACGAGTGGTTAATTTCACTATATCTGCATATATGTGTTGTAAAAACTAATGCAAAATGAGAGAGGAATGTTGGAGGTGAGGGATTGAGTTAGTGTTCTCAGTTTAGAATGTTGTAAGTTGATTACAGACAGAAACTTTTCACATTGTTTGATTGTGATGACTAAACTGTCCATTAAGTTCTAGCTTGTGTGAATATTTGCGAGCTTAGGTTTATGTTAGTTTAATTCACAGTGAGGTATTTTGGCATGCTTTTAGCTTGACCTTCAACTGCTGAGAATGTAGCCTGCTTGATGGACGACCCCCTTTTTTTTTATAGGTTCTTACTTCATTTCTGCCCAGACGAGCAACCTCTTTAGTTTATGTACTTTCACTAGTAGAAAAACCACATTTGGCAAGCACATATGTTTATAATAGTAGTAGTGCAGAAGAAGACTCGGACAAGTTTGTTTATATATAAAAGAATACTCATGATAGTATGTAAACTTGTTTGAGCATCTTCCTTTTGTCCTTACACTGCTGATATTATAGCTCCCTCATAGCTGCCTTGTCTCTTTTTCTTAGCATAATATTTCTCGTAAATGGATTCTTGAGTGAGATTTGTCATTTTTCAGTGGACAGAGCACTACAGACCATTTGAGCTCAACTCTCCAACTAAAACTAGCGAGTCTTTTGCAAACTTACCAGCAGTTCAATCTTAACAAATACAATTGGTAAGTTAGCTAAAAATTTCACTAATTTGATGTGGTATGCTCATTGTAAATTTATATAGTCGTATAGGAACTTGTGTGTTATGACTACCTTTCAATGCTAATTTTTATATAATAGTATTGTGAATCATGAAGAACAATCAACTGTACATACAAAATGTAGATATTAGCAAATTGAGACAAAGGGCTATGTCAATTTTCTAGTCTACTCAGCCATCTACAATCCTTATTACTTAAAGGATATACAAATTTTCCTTTCATTCTATTTCTAATTGTAATGATAATCTCTTTTCCTATTCTTGCAGGATGTGCCACATGCAGGAGAATTATGCCCTTATTGAGTTGATCAAGATAACGTAAAAACAACTGGTTAGTATCAAGACATGTGCCTTCTTCATCAGTTTTGTGTCACGCCTCCCTTTTATGTAGTTAATAGTAGTATTAACAGCAGTAAAATACTCACACCAATGCTCAAGAGTCTGAATAGCTAGCCTATTATATTCACATTCGAAAAATAAAAGAGTATGTGTTTTGCTAAAATATGTTGTTAAGGGCAGAATCATCACAACATCCAGCTCTAATAAAGTGTAAATTGCTGTAAATTATTGTTGTTTTGCTAAAATATGGTGCAAAATGTTGTAATTTGTTGCTGTTCTGCGGTAATAAGGTTTAAAATGATGAAAAATATTGTTGTTTTGCTGTAAAATAGTTTTAAATGATGTAAATTGTTGTTGTTTAGCTGTTATAAGGTCTGAATTTAGTTTTTAATGAGCATATTATCATAATTATATGCCATGTGTTTAAGAGTAAATAAAGGAGAAAAAAAATAGTAAATCATACTTGCCATTTATCGATCATATTTATGTACCCGGTATCAAATATTCATGAGAGTCCTGCTATAGAAACTGATGCAAGCTTCATTTTTCTGCAGATGATGATTACAATTTTTTGAAGTTCGATTTATTTGCACTATGATGCGACTAAGTGATGAGGATTGAAGGATTTTTATTTATGTTTTGCACATGGTAGCGTATTCGATATTTGTAGGCTCTTAACGACATGATACGATTTTGTATTTTGTTTCAATAGAATTTGTCCTAATGGTTCAAATTAAATCGGAAGGTTTTTCTTGTGTAAAAATTGCTGGAGTTTCTGAATTGTAACAAGTTTAATTCTTATGAGCTATATGATTCAATAATTATGTAGGGTTACGATAAAAATAGAAATATTTTAAAAAAAATAACAGGATCAAAGAGAACGGTTAGTACCATCACAACTGTTCTCTTTGAAAAGGTAGAACTAAGGCGCCAAAAAATTTAAAACTCTAACAAAGAGAACTGCTTTATCAAAGAGAGTGGTTCTTATATGCAACCGTTCTCTATGATATATCAAAGAGAACGGTTCTAATAGGCAACCGTTCTGATTGTTGTTACAAAGAGACCGGGTTGACTTGATTTCAACCGTTCTCTTAGATCAAAGAGAACGCTTGGCCACAGGACGGTCCAAACTACGTAAAAGAACGGTTACCAACCGTTCTCTTTGATTATGTTTGTAGTAGTGAAAATATTCACGTTTATTTTAGCATATAGGTCGAGTCGGAACGGTGAATTTCCGTGATGATATTGCACTTTAATTTGTCATTTTACTTTAGCCTTGCACTTTCATTGACGGTTATTAGCTGAGTCTTACGCATAATCTAGGAGTTTTTGTTCAAATATAGCTTACTGTTTAGACTTGACCTGATAAATTGGCAACCTACTTTATAATTTCTAAGATTTAGAGCCTCATAACTGGTGACATTCATGACCGGTTTACATAGGAATTGAGAGTAGTACTCCTTGCATAGCATGTTCATCATTTTTGCACTTTTATGACATTTGATTTCTTGTCAAATGCATACATTCGGGTTTGTGGTCGGTGTCACATGCAGGGAGGTGCTTTCAAATTTCCCTTTTCTTACATTTTTCACCCATTTAGCTCCACGTAAGCCAAATTTAGCCTTTTTGACCCATGAGCTACATCCAAAACTGAGCCAGCCTAGTCAAGCTAGTTTAGTATGTCTTTTGTGGTATGTTTTTCCGTTTGCAAGTTTGGCCTGTGTGTATATTATTGGAGTTGGTGGAGGATGAAGGAAAGGAGTATGAGAGTGAAAAAAAAAGAAAAAAAAGAAAAACGTGAAGAAAGAAAAAGAAAAAAAATGAAAAAGAAGGTGATTCACGTAAGTCAGGGAAGAAAAAGAAGAAAAAAAATATTTAAAAAGTTATTAATTTGTTTTATTTTATTCATTAAGACGGTATTAAAAAAGGAAAGTTTGTGACCGTCTCACTCCTCCGTTCTTATTCATATGTTTTTGAGGAGATAGTGTATATGGATGGTGAGTTGTGTGCCAAATGAAGGGCACTTGTGTTTATTTTTCAGTCAGTTGAGATTCGGACGGTCTTATATGGTCCTGTTTAGGAACTAGCTTGGCGCTTTTACCTCCACATTTCCATAAATTGTTTTGCCTTTTCTCACCTAAACCTCACTATTCCTATACTATTTGTAAGCCCTCGGCTGTGACGGACTTTGTTGGTTGGAATGTGTGCAATAGTACTTGAATCGTCTTTCATTTTTGTTGCATGCATGCTATGTAGGTCGCAGTTTAGGTGAGTGACTGTTTCTCCTTCTCTCTTTTACATATAATTCACCCTTTGCTTCATGAGAGAAGAGTGACCACGTGAGAGTCCGATTTTGTTGGTCTTGCAAGGTCGATAGGCCGGCTTTATTTCTGAACAACTCATAACTTGTTTGCGTATTGACTGTTATAGCTGTAATCGTTGGTTTTTGTTGCATTAAATTGGTTCAAGTAGACAAGTTATAGCTAGCTTTGAGTTATCATTTCCATTCCATTAGTTTGTGTTTAGGTTTTAGTTTACTCGAGGACGAGTAAAGGTTCGTTTTGGGGAGATTTGATACGTGCATTTTGTATAGTCTTTTTAGCCTATTTTTGTACGTATTTCCATGTACTTTTGTACTGTTTATATTGCATTATGCCCCGAAATGGCTACTTTGGTTCGTCTTGTCTATTTTGCAGGAATGAACGTGAAAGTAGTGAAATCGTACCACTTTCGTCCTATTTTGCATACATTTTGAGGAGACGGGATTTTCGGAGCGAGATACTGCATTGGGATGCGTGAAGGAATGGTCTATGAAGCAGTCGGCTACGAGTTTGGAGCTGTTTCGGATGAAGAGCACTCGATCGAAGACTTTTCTTAGTCGATCGCGTGGTTTCACAAGCTGAGGTGGTCGATCGAGCAATCTGCTGTACTCGATCGAATTGCTAAAATTCAAGGTTACTCGATCGAGTAATATGTTGGAATAAGTGTCCTCCGACAATAATGCGATGACAACTGTTTATCACATTGATCACATGCTTAAATCTCATTTTAAGAATACATGTGGGATGTAATATTTTACAGTCAACTGGTCCGCACATATCGGTAATGATTGGCTGACTAGAGTTTGACATTACTGTCGTGCGACGGTGGTGATCAGTTGATCCCCTTAGGTCATATTCTTAATTGATTATTTAATTAATCGTATGCCGATACGAGTTAATTAAATTGCTTAAAAATTGACGGATGATTTTGTGAGTAAAATTACCGTGTCTTATTGTAATTCGATTATATTAGATACGGTCTAAGTAATTGAATTGTTTTATTACTTAGATAAAATTATTGTTTACGAATCAATTGAAACTGAATGAATGATTTATTATAAATACAAGACGTTGTGATTTATAATGGGTAAACTGTTTTGGTACAAGTAATTATGAATTACTAAGTCGATTTTGTACATGACGTATTTTTATTAATACGTTGATTTTTAACATGTTAAAAATACATTACAATTTCACATGTCTAGTAATATGTCACATGTCACAATTGACAAATGACAAAATAAAATGGACCATCCATTTTATGTTTTAAGTACCGAAATGGTGGAGGGAGTATTATGTTTTAAATTGTGTTAATTGTTTGAGTGGAAAACAAAATGATTGCACACCTATTTGTAGCCATGCAAGTCTATTTTTCTAGGGAAGAAAATGAGCCCATGCATTGGCTCTCCTCCACCCTCCCAACCGGTTTTCAAGAGCATCATAGAGGGTTTTTCCTCTAATTTTATTCATTCACAATTTGACAATATTTTCTAGTGTAAGAAAATAGAAAATACTCTCTACATCTTATGTAAAATTAGAGAGTTAAAATCTCCAAAAAATCCTCCCTCTTGAACCGAAATTTCAAGAGCAAAAATAACATTTTGTGTCAAATTTAAGTATGATTAATATTATTACTAGATCAAAATAATATTAGTTTTTATGAGTTTTCCTTGGGTATATGCTTTTGGGAGAGATTATATACTTGAATCTTTGTTCATCCATTATTTGGAATGCTCAAGAACTAACAAGAAGGAGATCTTGTTGGTGCCCTTATAATCCGAAAATCATATGGTGAGAAAACGATTTCTTCACTTATCTATTTTAGTTTGCATGCATAAGATTTGTAATTAATTTTATGACTAAATTAATTAGAACATATATGAATATGTTAAGTAATGAGATATAGATTTCTAACAAGTGGTATCAGAGCCTTAGGTTGTTTGCTTGCAAATCGGTTATAGTTTTTCCGAGTTATACGATTAACAAATAAAACTTATAAATTTGTGTTTATTATGATATATCACGAAATTAATTATGCATGTTAAAGTTTCTGGTCCTAAAATGTATTTAGGATATTTTGGTTAATTTATGGATTTTTATTGTTCGTTTTATATATTATTGACATTAAAATGTGATTTTTGTGATAAAAATGTCAATTTTGGACAAAAATTAGCTAAACTTCGATTTTTCCAGTGGTTTTTGGATATGTTTTCACATATATTAAATTTAGATTACCTGTAAATTTCATAAGTTTTGGAGTTCTTATGCTCGAAATATGGTTTTTTCATGATAAAATCAAATTTAAATGGAAAAATAGGTTAATATGAGATAAATTTCGAATCTGGTCATTGATATTTAGTATGTTGTCACATGAAATTTTACAAGATGTGTGTAAAATAATAGGCTATAATGAAGCCTTTATGCATGATTTATGAATTTTTGATGAAAAATAACATAAATAGTGACTTTAATTAGTGAATAATTGCTAAAACATACTTCATGACTAAGGAAAAACGTCACATGTTGCATTTTATCATATGTTTCAGATCTAAAAGTGAAAAGTAATTAATATATTTTTCTCATATTTTTATGATTATATTTGATAAATCCGATAAACTGCAACATTGTTTTTCTCGATAAATTTCGAAATTTTTAACCTAAGTTTTTGAACATTATGAGTGTCATGGTATTTTTCCAGAATGTTCATGAGTTTAAATTTCAAATTTTGAATTTATTTGAAATTTTTATGATTTATTTGGAGTTTATGGCATTTTATTGTAATTTTGAGTCCATTAATGAACAATTTTAAGAAATATAAGTTAATTATTGTCAACATGTTAGTGGAGACTAATTTTGAGTCCTAAGTTGGTTAGGGTAATTAACTTGTGCATAAATATGATTTTATGTAATTTATTGTGATTTTAAAAGGTTGAATCACGCAAATCCGTAAAAACCGTTTAATATATGATATTGGCTCCTTAAAGGCGATTTAGCATAAAATTGGGCATATTCATACATATTATAATGCTGCATTTTATTTATGATTGTCATAATTTTATTTTATGTAATTTTTGAATTATGTAATTTTACTTAGTATGGCCTTAGTTTTTAATTGGTATTACCCGAAATGTATGGGAATATCGATTCGGTTGTAATTTATTGTGATCTCGTATCACCGTTTTGTAATTTAATAGATTTATTTTATTTTAATTACAAACGTATAATAGGAAATTATGTAATTTGTTATGTAATTTATTTATTCCGGAGATCCTTGAAGACGGAGCCACTCAAGAGGGTTATCCATTAAAGACGGTGTTACCTCGAGATGCGTGCCAAAACCGAAGTTCAAGGGACCAATGGAGTTCAAGGCAGCTCCCAGTCTGGAGTCTGAATGATCGGTGCTGTAATCAAGGCCTGCTTTAACCTGTTAAAAGCAGTAAGACATTCATCAGTAAAATTAAATGGAGCATCCTTAAGCAACAATTGTTAAGTGGTTTAGCAATTTTAGAAAAGTCCTTAATAAACCGGTGATAAAAGCCAGCATGAACAAGGAAACTCCTAACTCCCTTAACATTTACGGGAGGAGGCAATTGCTCAATCACTTGCACCTTTGCTTTATCAACCTGGATACACTTATCAAATACTAAGTGCCCAAGGACAATGCCCTCGTTAAATATGAAATGGCACTTCTCCCAATTCAGCACTAAATTAACCTCCATACATCGCTGTAAAACTTTCTCATGGTTAGCCAAACAATAATTAAATAATTACCATATACGCTAAAATCATCCATAAAGACCTCCATATTGAGTCTGTATACTCAGAAAATATCCCCATTATGCACCTCTGAAAGGTAGCTGAGGCATTATACACAATCCAAATGGCATTCTGTGATAAGCAAAAACACCATGTAGGAAAGTAAAAGTAGTCTTTTCCTGATCGTCAAGAAGGACTGGGATATGAAAGAAACCTGAATATCCATCTAAATAACAAAAAAATTTATGTGAGGCCAATCTCTCTACCATCTGATCAATAAAAGGATAGAGGAAGTGATCTTTCTTTGTGGCGGCATTTAATTGTCTATAATCAATGCACATCTGCCAACCCGTTACTACTCTAGTTGGTATTAATTCATTTTTTTCATTTTTCACCATTTTAGTCCCTTCTTTCTTTGGGACTACCTGAATCGGACTTACCCATTTGGAGTTACCAACGGTGTAGATAATATCTGCATCAAGTAGCTTCATCACTTCCGCCATAACCACATCCTACATCTTCAGATTCAACTTTCGTTGGCCCTGTTGGCAAGGCTTATGACCTTCCTATAACCCAATTCTATGCATACAAATGTCAGGACTAATGCCCTTAAGGTCATCCAAACTGTAACCTAAAGCTTTTCTGTTTTTCTTAAGAACGACCAACAAAGCAGAAAGTTGGTTATCATCAAGTTTAGCATTAACAATAACAGAATATTGCTCAGAGTCATCTAAGAAAACATATATAAGGTGAGAAGGAAGAGGTTTAAGCTCGGGTTTCTTTACCTCAACAGCACAAGAGGTTTTCATTATAACATTTACCGTCTCACCTTTCTCAATAGTGAACTCCTTACCTTTTAAAGCGGCTTTCATTGTCCTGTAATCAACCTGTACGTCCTCTACAAAATCATCAAGCACCATTAAAGCTTCTAACGGGTCCCCGAGAAGGGAACCCGTGCAATAATCAAACATAGATTCATTGAAAATGTCTATATCATAACATGTATCCTCTATCATAAGTTTAGCCAGCATGCTAGCCAAATTAAATGTCACCTTATCATCCCCTCCCTCAAGAGTCAAACATCCCTGTTTGACATCAATAATACCCCCTGTTGTATTAAAAAATGGTCTACCCAAGATTATAGGAATTTGAGTATCTTCGGCCATATCTAAAAAAATGAAATCGACAGGTATGAAAAATCTACCTATCTTAATAGGGACATCCTCTAATACACCTAAAGGACGCTTAACTGTCCGGTCAACCATCTGTAGGGTCACGTTGGTAAATTTATGAAGCCCCATATTCATTTTCTCACAAGCCGAATAGGGCATGACACTGACACTCGCACCCAAATCACATAAAGCTTAATCTATGACATGAGTGCCTATGGTACAGGGAATGGAAAAACTACCTAGTTCCTTCAATTTGGGTGGAGACTTGCTTTGTAGGAGTGCACTACACTCTTCTGTAAAAGCAATGGCCTCCACTTCGTTAAAGATCCTCGAGTCAGAATATCTTTCATAAATTTAGCGTAGGAGGGTACCTGGGTAATTAGTTCTGTGAAAGGTACAGTTACCTGAAGATTTTTGACGACCTCCAAGAATTTACCGAACTGCTGCTCGACCTTTATATTTTTTAGGCGTCCTGGAAAAGGAACCTTGATAACAATTAGCGGGTCAGCAGCTTTGCTCGTCCATTTATCAGAATTAGACGCCTTATCAATATTAAGAGACATCCCATCAGCAACAGGTAACGGATCAGCAGCTCCGTTAGTTGAAAAAGTCGATCGACCATCAGAACCAATCGATCGAATAACAGAAACGGTCGATCGACTATCCAGCTCAGTTGTTCGACTTTTTCCAATTTTCTCGGTATTCACAGCTGCAAATTTAGTCGATCGACTAACATTTTCCGTCGATCGACTTTTTACAGGCGTTACAGCAGCTTCATCAGCGAACTTTTCTTCTGCATCCATATCTAACTCCTCAATTATGACGTTTTCAGTGACTTGGGGCACCTTTGGTCCATCATATGTAAGACCACTTCTAAGATGTATCGCATTAGCAGTGTCATGCAGCTTTTCAGGTTGAGATGGCAACGTACCCGGTTGTCTACTTGAAGTGGATAATTAGGCAATTTGATTGTCCAACATGTTATTATGTGCCATCAATTGAGTAATTAGAGCCTCCTACTTATGTGAAGCCATCATTTGTTGTTGTAATAAGGCTTTAATTTTTGACATATTGTTAGATGGGGCTTGTTGAGCAGGTTGCATCTGCTGTTGATATTGTTGATGCGGACTAGTGAACTCTTGACCTCCTTGGTTTTGCCTTTGATAATTGCTTTGTTGAGAAGTGAGATTTTGGGGAATCACATATGGAGAACCCTGTGGTTGTTGTGGTGCTGGGGTAGGATTAAGGACATTCTGGCTTCGGTAAGAGAAATTTGGATGTTCACTAGTCCTTTCATTATAAAAGTTAGAGTACGGTGTACCTTGCTTAAAAGACTGAATAGCACGGACCTGTTCTATCGTACTCATACATTCAGCTGCACTGTGCCCCGCAATACCACATCGTTCACAAGGCTCTGCTGGTTTCCCAAAGATTAGGATATCTTCAATTTGGCAATTTGAGCAGTCAACGTCTCTAACTAAGCTGCAACGGCTCCATCTGAACTACCCCCTCTTGTACTACCTCTAGGGTTACCATACTCAGCAGTGTGAGTAGCTATCTCATCAATCAATTTCCAAGCATTGGCATCAGTGGTGTTGTTTTGAAACCTCCTATTTGCAGAAGAATCAAGCAAGGCTCTATGATCATCGTACAGCCCATTATAGAACTGACTGCATTAAAACCAGACCTGGAAACCATGATAAGGAACGGAGCGGATTAGTCTCTTGAAACGAACCCATGCCTCATTAAGGTCTTCAGTGGCACCTTGTTTGAAACTCGTAATTTGGCTTCTAAGAGCATTTATCTTCTACGGTAGAAAATACCTCTTGTAGAATGCAAGAGCTAGTGTATTCCAGTCAGTAATCGCATTAGCTTCCATGTCCAAATCACGCAACCATTCCGCAGTACCATCTCGCAGAGAAAAAGGGAATAGAACTTGTTTTACTTGGTCCTGAGTAGCTTGAATCCCTTAGGAATGGATGCAAGGGTGGGCTCTGAATGGCTTGCTAATGTGGCCATGATTATAATAGGGGCAGAAGTAGATGTGTCTTCTTCTAAAGACTAATTTTCTGCAATGAAAGCGGTGTAGGCAGAGTCAAGCGTACTCCAGTCTTCTGCTTGACGGATTTCCTTCCAAAAATTTCGTCTAGCGCGGAAAGTCTTTTCTGGTTCAGAGTTGAATGGTACGAGCTCGGACCTGTGAGACATGGGCATAAACAAAACACTAAAGAAAGGAATGAGAACGGTCTCAAGGAACTAAAGTTCCCTTAGACAAAACAAACTAAAATAATCAAATATAAAATTGTTGCCTCCCCGGCAACGACGCCAAAATTTGACAGGCTAAATCGCACACCTATCAAAGATAACCCAACTGGCTTAAACTAGTGCAGTAGACGAAGTCGGGATCTAATCCACAGAGAGATAAAAGTGGTCTAATTGCAGTTCTTAATCCATCTGAGTCCCAAATTTCAGAGGTTGATTGGTTTTATCTATTAACTAAAAAAGCAAGCAAGAGAAATTAAATTAAGAAAAAGGATTTCAAATAAGAGAAAAGGCTAGGATATCGAGTCACCACGATCAACAACGATCAAGGTAAGGTCAACGGCTGGCAAAAATACGGTCTGAGTGTAATACTCCGTATTTAATCATTATTAAATAATAATATTTTATTGTAATTATACGAGTTATGTTCAGATGGAATATTATAATATTATAATAATAATAAGATACATGTATTTATACACTCACCTTATACTACCCTCACCTTATAATCCCACCATTATTGACAGGGCTGTCGTATACCTATCAAAAACAACTAACTAAACTAACTGTATAGCTAGGGAAGTCAGGTCGATCTCCTCAGGGAGGCAAGATATCTGTAAAGGTCCGTCTATTTGGTCACAAATGGGGGGGTTTTGTAATTGGTTTCCTAAACTAAAGGTGTAAAAGGAAGAGAAGCAAGGAAAGAGCAATAAAGGCAGAAAATGAGATTAAACTATCAATAGAGAGGGGACATATCAGGATTTCGGTTCACTACGGTAGTCCAGTGACTCAACTGTAAACAACTTAGATAAATTACTGCGAGACGGATATGGAAAGGTCCTTCCGGTCCACTTTCTACCCTATATTCCCACTAATTTAACTTCCGTCCTCGTCAGGGTAGTCTACTGTTCATAGCAGGTCTATTTAGTCCAATCTTCCGATCTAGGATTAAATTTAACCAGATTAAAAAGGTGACTCAGAAGCGTGCACTCAACTAAGTCGGTAAATACAGTTATATTGCTATGGAGACAGAATCTCACAATTAATTCATCTAACCTATTTACTACATCGTCACATTTCTACCGTAGATTCCCTAATCCCGACATGAAATGATTTAGCTACACATATCGCTAATGTTGTCAATAATAACAATATTAAGATAACTAATGTAACGCATGATGAAATAGTAATTAAAATGCATAAACAAAGATTAGGGCAGAAATTAAGGAAGAGAAAAACAAGTAATTAAGATAAATAAATGAAAGATTAAAATTAAAAAGGGAGAAAGAGATTACAATCTCAAGAATCCGGCGTAAAGAACAAATAAATCCGAGCTAATAACCCCGTAAACAAAGTTACAGTGAAAGAGAAAAAGCAACATGGTCTTTTTTGTCAAAGATGAAAAGTAGGATAAAACTTAATAGAAATGATCCTAATGACCTAGTTATTATGCGCTTAAATAGAAAAACTACTAAGTCCATAAGCTAAAACACGTTCACGGACTAATTAAAGCCCATCAAAGCCAAAACCACTCGATCGAGTAGTCTGAAACCACTCGATCGAGCATTTATCCAAATAATCTACTCGATCGAACAAAATTGTTACTCGATCGAGTAACTCCTAATTCTAGCACTTCTCGATCGAGCATAATACTACTCGATCGACCAACCTCAGCCATAGAAACCACTCGATCGAGCAACAGAACAGCTCGATCAAGTATTCTTCCTCCAAAACAGCTCAAACTCATGACCAACTGCTCCGTAGACCGTTTCTTCACGCATCCCAACGCAGGATCTCACTCTGAAAAATCCTGTCTCCTCAAAATGCATGCAAAAAGGTCGAAAATGGTGCGATTCTACTACTTCCACATTCATTTCTACAAAACAGACAAAATGAACCAAAGTAGCGGGGCATAATACTATATAAACAGTACAAAAGTACATGGAAATACGTGCTGAAATAGGCTAAAAAGACTATACAAAATGCACGTATCAAATCTTCCCAAACCAAACCTTTACTCATCCCCGAGTAAACAAAAATTCAACTGATGGAACAGAAATGAAAACTCAGAGCTAACTTAACTTGTCTACTTGAACCAATTTAATGCAACAAAAATTAACAATTATAGCTATGCAGTCAATACGCAAATGAGTTATAAGTTGTTTAGAAATATAGCCGACCTATCGACCTTGCAAGACCAACAAAATCAGACTCTCACGTGGTCACTCTTCTCTCATGAAGCAAAGGGTGAATAATATATGTGAAAGAGAGAAAGAGAAACAGTCACTCACCTAACTGCGACCTACATAGCATGCATGCAACAAAAATGAAAGACGATTCAAGTACTAATGCACACACTCCAACCAATAATGTCCGTCACAGCCGAGGGCTTACAAATGATATGGGAATAGTGAGGTTCAGGTGAGAAAAGGCAAAACAAGTTATGGTAATGTGGAGGTAAAAGCGCCAAGATAGTTCCTAAACAGGACCATATCAGACCGTCTGAATCTCAACTGACTGAAAAATAAAGTACAAGTGCCCTTCATTTGGCACACAACTCACTAATCATATACACTATCTCCTCAAAAATATGGAATAAAACGGAGGAGTGAGACCGTCACAATATAAGAGTGAACACAGACGGACTCAAAATCAAACCAGCTCAAAATTTCCAAATTTCATACTTCCTGGTTTTCACTAAACAACGTGATTTCTTCTTTTTTTTTTCTTTTTTTTCATTTTTTTTCTTTCTTTTCACGTTTTTCTTTTTTTTTTTTCTTTTCAATTTCAATTTTTTTCATTCTCATTCTCCCTTCCTTTATTTACACCAACTCCAATCAAAATGATACGGGCCGAACTGCAGACGGAAAATCATACCACAAAAGACATGCTAAACTAGCTTGACTAGGCAGGCTCAGTTTGGGATGTAGCTAATGGGTCAAAAAAGGCAAGTTTTGGCTTAAGTGGAGCTAAATGGGCGAAGAATATAAGAAAAGGGGAAAATTTGCAAGCACCTCTCTGCATGTGACACCGACCACAAACCCGAATGTGTGCATTTGACGAGAAACCGAATGTCATAAATGTGAAAAAATGATGGACATGCTATGCAAGGAGTACTACTCTCAATTCCTAATGAACTGGTCATGAATGTCACCAGTTATGGGCTCTAAAACTCATAAATTGTAAAGTAGGTTGCCAATTTATCAAGTCAAGTCTAAACAGTCAGCTATATTTGAACAAAAACTCGTAGACTATGCGTATAACAAAGCTAATAACCATCAACGAAAGTGCAAGGCTCAAGTAAAATGACAAGTTATAGTGCAGTTTCATCACGGAAATCAACCATTCCGACTCAACCTATATGCAAAATAAACGTGAATATTTTTGAATTTTTTCTAATTTTTTTTTTTTGGTTTTTTGATTTTTAATGAAATAAATAAACAATGCAAGCTGAAATAAATAAACGTGAATGCAAAACAAATGCAGACTCAAAAGGATGCAATACCCTCCCCAAACCAAAACGGACAACGCCCTCATTGTCCTCCAGCATACACCAGCAGATATATACAGGGGAACGGGAATATACAACCAATAAAGAATGAAAAACAATAAAATAAAAAGGAGACAAAATAAATAAAAGAGCGAGAATAAACATACAAAACATGAACTTCCCCAAACCAGCTAGAAAACTGGGGAAGTGAGTAGACCAGCAGCTACTCGTCAGCCTCCTCGTCACTGTCACGCACGTCCGCCACCGTCACCGTGAAATCCGGATCTACCTCCCGCTCTCTCCTCCTCCTCCTCCTCTGTTCAGCTCGAGCTCTCTCCGCCGCCGCCGCCGGATCCTCGTCCTCTTCCTCCTCCTGACTAGCAGACTCCGGGTACCCCTCAGCTAGGTACCGGTAAAAGGAAGGGTGTGGCCAACCCTCTGGGATCGGACGGTGTCGCCTCATGTGATTCTCGTATAGAGGGAATAAAGTCAAAGCTATGTCCCGCTCCATACGAGCCTGTCTCTCTGCAATCTTAAATAACAAACCATCACGGCGCCCTTGGTCCATGACCGAGGACGCCACAAAGGGTGGAGGGAGTACAAAATTAGTCGGTAGGACCGGCTATGTCAGTGTCTGGTCGGCGGGTGCGGGAGTAGGAGTAGGAGTGGGTGTCGGGATGGGAGTAGCTGTAGAAGGCTGGACACTCCTAGAAGGTGTGGACCCCTCTCCGGTGTCAAGTCGACGCCGCTTATTACCGGCGGGTAAAGTAGTAGGAGGTCGAAGCTGGAGGTGGTAGGTAGGTAAAGGTGGTGGTCGGACGCCCCGTGCAACAGTGGGCAAAGGGGCTAGACGAGGCAGGGTGTCACAAGGAATGTCGACGGATAGGGAACCGTCTATCTTCCATGTCCAGAGTCGTGGTCGCCCAAGTCACGAGAGTGCATGGCAGCTAGGCTCAGATACCTATCACCGTCTATGTAAGGTAAGTCACGAGGCAAGACGGTGAGGAGAGAACGTGCAAGAAAGGTGGCTATGCCACCGAAGACGATAGTGCCCATGAGCTTCTCTCCCTGAGCCTGGAAGTACCTGGCGGTCAAATAAGCGATGTTGAGGGTAAAGGGACCCTCGCCATCGATGTTCAGGTAACCGCCTAAGATGGAGAGCTCGTTGTTGTTGATGTTGTTTAGCTCCTTTCGGCCAAAAATAGTGCTCCCCATCAGTCTAAGAAAGTAACGGGCGGGGGGTAGGTGGACCTGAGCGAGCTTTCGCTCGTGAAAAGGGGTCTGTGCCAAAGCCCGCCAAAGAAGACTAATGACCTTCCTAGGGGCAACAGTGGTGCCCGTAAAGGAAAGGCTGAGTCGGGTACCAAACTCCTCAAGTGTCATAGAGAAGGTCCGGTTATACAACCGGAAGGACATAGAAAGACTAGTAGGGACAACGTCGTGTGCCCCTGAGGAGAAGATAAAGGAGCTGAAGAACTCAAGGCTCAGCTCCCTGAAAGTGTGGCCACTCATAGTGATGAGTCCGACCATCCCCGTGGCCCGTAAAAGCTCACAAACGGACTCGTAGAAGCCGAGCCTCTGAAGTGACGTACGATAAAGAAAGCGCGTAGGGAGAAAGTCACAGTCAACTAAGTCATAAAACCTCTTACGATGAACACCATTAATTAAAGTTACCTGGGGGAACGCAGGGTGGGAGTCAAGAGTGTCGTCCACTCGCATCGTAACACAGCCAGCAGCAGGTGTAGCACGACCACGACCGCGACCCCAACCTCTAGACCCTGAAGTAGAAGACCTTCCACTGACAGTACGAGGAACTAGAGCCACCCGTAAAGCAGCTGCGACTGCGGGTGAGTCCGCCACAGGTGTGCTCACCGTGGCTGAAGTAGAGGCTGTGGCTACAGCTGTGACCACCACTGAGGAAGAAAGGCTAGTAGCAGTGCTAGAAGTAGTAGTGGTTGTGGATCAAGTGGTAGTCAAACAGGCTAGCAAGCGGTGCTTGGCGTAAAAACAAAGATACTAGCAAAGCAGAGACTAAGAACACAGGAGCTGCGGTACTAACAGAAGTGGAGGCGGTGGTGACAGCAGGGACCACCGTCTAAGACAAGGACGGACTAGAAGTCGAGCTAGTGGAGGGCACAGAGCTAGAATCCATCCTAGTAAAATAGGGCAAGGGAAAAGCAATAAGAAATCGGCGTGAAAACAACATGAAAATTCCCAAAACAGTCGAAAAATTCGACTAGCATCCAAAAATTCCCATATTTTCCTCAACAAATTCAAATAGGACGGATAGACAGCGGTAGGGGAAGGGTAGAAGATTAAGAAACAATGGAAACCAATTAAGCAAATGGCAGCAGCAAAAACCAGTATACAGTCGAAAATTTCGACTGTAATTAGCCTTAATCGCAAATTTTTCCATAAAATTCGAATTAATCATGTAAAAATCAATGAGGCGAGGGAATTTTGCATGAAGTAAGACAAAATAAGCATTGAATCAAAATTATAGTCGAAAATTTCGACCTAATATGAAAACCGAAACCCTAATTCTTGATTATCCTTATAAAAAGCAAAAATTAAAGTAATTAAAGGATAAAGAAGAGTAAAGATTTCTTACTTGATGATAAAGAACCTACAAAGCACAAGTAATCGACAATCGACAAGCAAAACAGGCGATTTTTGATCGAAAAACCGCGGAACCCTAATTCCTCTAATAGACCGTGTAAAACAACGAGAATCAAAGGGGAAATAGAGGGCAAATGACGATTAATTTGCAGTAAACAAAATGTTGGTGGTGGATTTGGTAAACGGGCAAGAAAAATGGAGGATTTGGGGGCTTTTTTTTTATCGCAAATAAGGGGAATAGTCGAGAAAATGAAGAAGAAAATGAAAATGAAGTAAAAAAAGAAGGAAGTTAAGGAGACTCCCTGCGTGTAATTTCCAATTTCATTCGATCGAGTGGTTTAGAACTGCTCGATCGAGAACTTCTTGTATTCATCTACTCGATCGAGTAAAAAGTTACTCGATCGAGAACTCCTCTTTTCAGCTTTTGTCGATCGAGTAACAAGAAACCATTCGATCGAACAAATTCCACTCGATCGAGTACAAAAAGTACTCGATCGAGCTCTTTTCCTCGTGTAAGCTCTTGAATTTGCGTATAATTCCCCAAACCTGCATAAAAACACTCGCAAAAATATCCCAAAATACCAAATACGAATAGTAACAGTCTATAGTCTTCTAATTTATGCTAAAAATGTCTAATTTCTAATTGTCCTAAATAAAAGCAATAAACAAGTCCGACGGAAATTAAAAATTGTTTATACAAATTGGTACACGGGGCATTTCCCCGCTCATTTCTCAAAGCAATTCAGTAGCCCCTTGGAGGGCTCCTGATTGGAGGACGTCAACTCAGCAACATTAATCGCCCTCTTCAATTTCCAAGAGCTTGAACTTGAATCCTTAGGAGGAGAATAGTTGATGTCCACATACACGCGAATTCTTCTCGTCCTTACTCCTTTCTTACCAGCTTTAACAGCATCGCTCCCACCTTGACTGACATTAATTGCACAAAAAACCATTGACAGCTCCTTCATTATTTTCATCTGTACCTGCAGCAAGAAAAACAGACGAACTTTCCTCCTTTTTGCTCTCAACCTGATGCGGAGGGGTCACGATAGCAGCACAATGTTCCAAATCTTCATTTGGAGTGTCAATAGGGGGGTCAATAGAAGAGAGGGCATTGCAAGGCTGAGCTTGCATTGGAGCCCTTCGGAACTTAGACTGATGGAATATCAATTCCTCGTTCTCAACTTGAAAAGTCAATGTCTTGCCCCCGATGTCTATCACTGCACGGGCAGTAAATAAAAATGGTCTCCCTAAAATAATAGGGGTATGGGCATCTTCGGGGATGTCAAGTACAACGAAGTCAACGGGAATAAAGAACCTCCCGATCTTAACAGGTATGTCTTCTATAACACCTAGTGGACGTGATATGCTACGGTCGGCCATCTGAACAGTCATATTTGTGCAATTAAACTTTGTCAAACCAAGTCTCTTAGCCAGAGACAGCGGTAAGACACCCACGTTAGCGCCAAGATCGCATAACGCGTTATCAATCAAATGGGTACCAATATGACACGGAATCAAAAAACTACCCGAGTCTGACTGTTTGGGAGGTAACTTATTCTGAACTAAGACTGTCCCTACCTCGGTCAAAGCTACCGTCTCATGGTTGTTAATGTGTCTCTTACGCGATAAAATTTCTTTCATAAATTTAAGGTAAGAGGGTACCTGTTTCAGCAATTCGGCGAATGGCACAGTGACCTGCAACCTTTTCAGGAGTTCGGCAAATTTGCCAAATTGTTGATTAGCCTTAGTACTCTACAACCGCCTCGGGAAGGGTACCGTGATGGGTATCTCGAGCCCTTTGTTCCTCTCTTCCAATGTATCAGCCGGATCAAGCTCTAAATCCTTCGATCGAGACTTCTTTCCTCTCAAACGTGGTCTTTTAGGTGATTTTTCACTCGATCGAGCACTAGCAGGCTCTCGATCTAGTTGTTCTTTATCTTCATTACTCGATCGATCAAAAGTATCATTCGATCGAGCAGATTGTTCAGCAAATTCACTCGATCGAGCAGTTTTATTTACTCGATCGAGCTCTTCTTTTTCCTGTTCACTCGATCGAGTAGATATTCCACTCGATCGAGTCTTTTCTCCAGAAGTTTTACTCGATCGACCCCCAGAAATTAGTCGAACGAGTACTTTCTTTGTCGTCAGCTCTTTTTCTTCGACAGTGCACTGTTCAGCAGCAGCAATTTCCTTCCCCGGGTCTGATTTCGGTCCTTCATATGAATAACCGCTCCTCAAATTAATTAAATTCACCATCTCATGTGGATTCTTATCTGCTTGTGACGGTAGATGTCCCGGTTTCCTTGTGGACTGGTTCGCGGCTAACTGGGCAACTTGAGTTTCAAGTGCCTTGATAGGTGCATTTTTTTGTTGATCATTTAGCTGCCGTTGCCTTATCAAAGACTGCAACATCATCTTTAAGTCACCGAGCTCACTTACCCCACCAGAAGATGATGCACCTTGATTAGGTGTAGGAAAGAAAGGAGGCTTCTGAAAGCCTTGTTGAGCCTTATGAGGAGGGACATATGGCTGCTGCTGCTGCTGCTGCAGAGGAGGGGTATGATTGAGCACATTTTGACTTGTCCACCTCAAATTGGGATGGACTGGCCCTTGGTTGTCGTAATAGGAACCCCCTCCTTGCCTGTATTATTGAAAAGCAAGGACATGTTCCTTCTCCGTAAGACATCCAACAGCAGTGTGACCGTCGTTGCTCCCACACCTCTCACATGTGATAGTCTCCCCTCTAGTAAGAAAATGGACCGTCTGAGGCTCCCCAGCAGAATGCAGCTCCAGCTTATCAAACCTAGCATTCATGGCTTCCAGCTGAGCCACAACTTGCTTATCGACTACATGAACTGTTCTAATACCATTCCTCAGGTTTTCATACTCAGCACAGTGGGTCGCCATCTCTTCAATAAGAGCCCATCCCTTATCATCGTCGGTGTTCTTTTGAAATCTTCCGTTGGATGATGCATCAATTATGGCTCTGTGATCATCGTATAGCCCATTGTATAACTGATTGGACAGGAACCATGGATCAAAACCATGGTGAGGAATAGACCTCACCAACCTCTTGAAACGGCACCAAGCTTCATAGAAAGTTTCATCCGGTCCCTGTTTGAAACTTGTAATCTTGGCCCTCAGCTGATTAGTGCGCTGCAGAGGGAAATATCTCTTATAAAAACCAAGAGCAAGGGTCTCCCAGTTTGTGACCCCCGCGGCCGTGCGATCCAACTCAGTCAGCCACTCCCTGGCTGAGTCAGTCAAATAAAAAGGAAACAGAACCTCCTTAATCTTGTCTTGAGTTACCGCCTTTGTGCCGGGGATAGTAGAACAGTAGTCCGTAAAGACCTCCATATGCTTCCTCGGGTCTTCACCTGCCACACCTCTAAAGAGATTTCTTTCCACCAGATTGATATAGGAAGGATGGATGTCAAATGTATTCCTATCCTCAGTCTGGAGATTGAAACCCTTTAGAAGTGATGATGCTTTAGGCTCCGAATGACTGGCAATGTTCGGCATCTTTACTGGTTGGTTTACAGAACTGAAAGTGTCTTCTTCAAAAGATGGGTTTTCTGTAAAAAGGAAATGGTGAAGTTCAGGTTTGAAAGTACTCAAGGCTTCCTTTCGTGATTCTCTTTGCAGACGGAGTCTATGCCTGAACAGCCTCTCTGGTTTAGAATCAGCTGAAACTAACTCCAACCTGTGTGACCTGGGCATACACAACACTGAAAGAAAATGAATAAGAACTGCCTCAAGGAATAAAAATTCCCTGAGACGGATAAAATAAACGAAACAAAGACAGATAGGGCAATTACCTCCCCGGCAACGACGCCAAAATTTGACAGGGCTGTCGTATACCTATCAAAAATAACTAACTAAACTAACTGTATAGCTAGGGAAGTCAGGTCGATCTCCTCAGGGAGGCAAGATATCTGTAAAGGTCCGTCTATTTGGTCACAAATTGGGGGGGGGGGGGGTGTAATTGGTTTCCTAAACTAAAGGTGTAAAAGGAAGAGAAGCAAGGAAAGAGTAATAAAGGCAGAAAATGAGATTAAACTATCAATAGAGAGGAGACATGTTAGGATTTCGGTTCACTACGGTAGTCCAGTGACTCAACTATAAACAACTTAGATAAATTACTGCGAGACGGATATGGAAAGGTCCTTCCGGTCCACTTTCTACCCTAGATTCGCACTAACTTAACTTCCGTCCTCGTCAGGGTAGTCTACTGTTCATAGCAGGTCTATTTAGTCCAATCTTCCGATCTAGGATTAAATTTAACCAGATTAAAAAGTTGACTCAGAAGCGTGCACTCAACTAAATCGGTAAATACAGTTATATTGCTATGGGGACAGAATCTCACAATTAATTCATCTAACCTATTTACTACATCGTCACATTTCTACCGTAGATCCCTTAATCCCGACATGAAATGATTTAGCTACTCATATCGCTAATGTTGTCAATAATAACAATATTAAGATAACTAATGTAAAGCATGATGAAATAGTAATTAAAATGCATAAACAAAGATTAGGGCATAAATTAAGGAAGAGCAAAACAAGTAATTAAAATGAATAAATGAAAGATTAAAATTAAAAAGGGAGAAAGAGATTACAATCGCAAGAATCCGGCGTAAAGAACAAACAAATCCGAGCTAATAACCCCGAAAAAAAAGTTCCAGTGAAAGAGAAAAAGCAACACAATCTTTTTTGTTAAAGATGAAAAGTAGGATAAAACTTAATAGAAATGATCCTAATGACCTAGTTATTATGCGCTTAAATAGAAAAACTACTAAGTCCATAAGCTAAAACACGTTCACGGACTAATTAAAGTCCATCAAAGCCAAAACCACTCGATCGAGTAGTCTGAAACCACTCGATCGAGCATTTCTCCAAATAATCTACTCGATCGAACAAAATTGTTACTTGATCGAGTAACTCCTAATTCCAGCACTTCTCGATCGAGCATAATACTACTCGATCGACCAACCTCAGCCATAGAAACCACTCGATCGAGCAACAGAACAGCTTGATCGAGTATTCTTCCTCCAAAACAGCTCAAACTCGTGACCGACTACTCCGTAGACCGTTCCTTCACGCATCCCAATGCAGGATCTCACTCTGAAAAATCCCGTCTCCTCAAAATGCATGCAAAAAGGATGAAAATGGTGCGATTCTACTACTTCCAGGTTCATTTCTACAAAACAGAAAAAACGAACCAAAGTAGCCAATTCGGGGCATAATACTATATAAACAGTACAAAAGTACATGGAAATACGTGCTGAAATAGGCTAAAAAGACTATACAAAATGCACGTATCAATTATCCACTCAAATATTATCCCAACATAATCCACCACAAATCCACAAAAGATAAGCGAGAAGAGAGAAAGAGAGGAAAAGGAGATTCTGTCACCTCGCCTCAAGATCGTAAGGTAAACTGTCTTATACTAGCCTTTATATTATTTTATTCATACCTTTGACCCATCCCGACCTTGACCCATCTTTGACCCGCCTTGGACCACCAATGGACGGCCGTTGACCACCCAAAACAGACCTTGACCTAGTAGAAAAAGGGGTTTTAGGGGGTTGTGTCATGCGGGTTAGGGCTGAGAATTCGAACGGGTTACAGGCCGGTTTTGGCCTGGGCTAGGGCAGATCCGGGTTGAGGGTTGAGGGGTGAGTTGAGGGCTGGTCTTGGGTGGCCGTGAGGGTGGCTGTAGGTGGCGGGAAAGGAGAGAGAAAGACAGGTGTCGGGTTTATTATTGTTGTTATTGTCGCAGTTGTTGTTACGGTTATTACTGCTGTTGCTAGTGGCGGTTATCAGTACAGTGGGGGTGCTTGGACCCACAGTGGTCAGGCCGGCCCCATGGTGGTGGTGGCAGCCTCGGTGGTGGAGAGTTGTATGGGTGTGACGTGTGGAGGGTGTTGGTGTTGGTGTTTGTTGTTGTTGGTGGTGGTAGTGGCCGAGGTTGCTGCGGCTGGCCGTGGCCACCGTGGCAGTGGTAGTGGTCCACGGTGGCAGCGGTGGTCGTGGTGGTTTGGGTTGAGTCAGGTATTGTATTGTGTAAGACGGGTTTATTTAGTTTAGTTAGTCATATACGTATTTGTATAATGTATTAGTATATTTATACATATTGGTATAAATATATTAGTATATTATACGTATTAGTATACGTATTGGATTAGTATATTTATGCATATTTGTATACGTATTTATATGATTAGTTGAGTACATTTATACGTATTTGTATCATTATCATATAGGAAATGTGTTTTGTGAGACGGTTTTACGAGACGGACCTAGCTTGTGTGACGGTTTGCATATGCGGATTTGCTGTGAGGTAGGTTTATCCTACTCAGTTTCATTGTTGTCTTTATTTATTAAATGACACTTTTATCATTTAACTGCATTAAGTGAGTCGTATTGTATGTTGTTGGTCATGACGACTCGAGGAGTCGGGATATTTGAGGAACTGGTATTTGTGACATATTTGGCATATGTTGTCCGTTGTATGTTGTTATTTTACATGTGTTGGAGGATTGTTGTTGTTGATTGTTTTGGAGACGGAGGGAGGTTGGGAGACCGTCTTCCGCTTGGGTCGCCTCTTGGAGCTTTCCCACTCCAAGAGGGATTTTCACATTAATGACTTGAGTTTGGAGGGACTCGTGTGGTTGAGACACGACATCCGGCAGGGGATCCGGTTAGCTTTCGGACCCGGTACATCTGGGTGTGTCCCGGTACCTTTTTTTGGTTATCAGGTGTCTGGACGTGTCCCGGTACCAGTGTGGTTGACGGTATATCTGGGCATGTCCCGGTACCAGTGAGGTTGTCGGTATGTCTGGGCGTGTCCCGTTACCGTGCTGGCAGTTGTTGGATATCATGTTATTCATATCATAGTAATTTTGTATGTTCACAAACTCGAGTCGGGTCGCACTTTATTTATTTATTTATTGAAACTGACGTTTGTTGTGTCTGTGCATTGTCACCTATCTCTTTTGGGGTGGCCTGTGTCGACCCATATGATATCCTTTAATCATATGGGAAGTAGGTTATGATCAGGTTGTTTGGATAGTACGTGGGAGACGGGATGAGATTGATGATATCACGAGACGGGTCTAGTTGGCTAGAAGAGTATAAATATCACGAGTTATATTTTTGTTATTCATTTGTCTACGTTTATGTAATCCACTAAACATTTATATTAATAAAATGTTCTTTGATTGAAGTTTTGAAACACTACCTCGGGAAACCGAAATGGTAACGCTCGAATTATCTTGGCCGGATAATCGAGGTGTTACAAAGTAGTATCAAAGCGACGATTTTGGAACCTAAAAAACCAATGAACCGAAAATGAATCTAGGAGAGTCTAAGTAAAATGAACCCGACATGAGTACAATAGGAGATCGGTTTTGGATGGGTAGGCGCCATCATGCCAAAGCTAGTGCCTATCGTTTCAGTTGGACACTACTGGGGTAGTTAGGCGTATGGGAATCGTGAGGTGAATCGTAATATGAATGCATCCGTGTTATGGTATTAATGTATGTTTGAATATGGCATGGAATATGATCATTGGTGAAAGTGGCATGAATGCATATGTTTTGTGACTCGTAATAGGTTTATTATATGATAGAATCGTTTATGTAGAATATGATAACTTGTGTTGGATGAATGAATTGAATAACGCGAATAATGTGTTCTAAATAGGATTATTGTGCTTTGATATGAGGGACGGTAGTCCCAAATCTTGGCATGTTGAAATCGTTTGCATGTTTGAGCTTGTTAATGCTATTGTTAGAGTATAAATGGTGATGATTGTTGATAGAATAATGATGGTTTTGGGGTAATATACCTAGGATGGTGAGTGGGAGGCCAAACCCAACCGAGTAGAGTAGTACATGAGCGAGTTGACCAGTCGCTCGACCGAATGGATGCGTCACTCGACCGAGTGGACAGTTCACTCAACCGAGTGAAACTGTCACTCAACCGAGTGGACAAAATTTAGAAATTAGAAAACTTCTGGAAAGTTTCCCTCGATCGAGTTACCTGTCACTAGACCGAGTGGAGTTACACTCGATCGAGTACCCTGAGTACTCGACCGAGTGGGCCTGTTTAGTCGAGAAACTTGTGTAAAATTTATTTTCCTACCATATCTTTTCGTTTCTACCTCGAAACTCGTAACTTTGGCATCAATTTATCTTAAAATGATTTAAAATTTTCATATTATGATTTATTGTTTGAATTACACCTTGCTAATCCACTTTTCTTGACCCATTTTCTCAAATTTCGACCATGTAGTTGAATTCATCTTCTTCATTTTGCAATGCGAAATGTTTTATATATACACATGCTTATTCAAGTTTTATCAAATAATTGCATGACTTTGTTCAGTTTCATAGTAATGGTTGATTTTTATGTCATTAGAGTGGTCAAAAATCGAATTTGTACGATAATTTTTTTCCACCATGCATGAGCTTAGAAACTTGTGCTTTTGAGTCGATAACCAAATTTTCATGCTTGTTGTTGGGTCATATTGAACAAGAAAAGCTTAACACTTGTTGTTAATGTCGGATTTTTACCTTGTATGCGAAAATTTCAATTTAAAAGTTTGACTTACTTTCCATTTTCATGAGTGAAACTTGTTTTAATCGTCTTACAAAGACTACCGTTATCCCTAGTGGTTTGGTACATTGTCTTAAAAATGGAGATTAAGTTGAAAATTTTAGTCTAAAATTTTGAACCAAGTGAGGAATATGAACAATTTTGATTTTTCCCAAATATGGTTTAATAGTATTGTAAAACTATAATATTGTTTACGGAATTTTGCAATAAAAAGGTGTGAGTCAAATTTTTCTCGTCTTAAAGGTTGACAAATTTCCCAAAAATGTTGTAAAAAGTTTACATTATTCATTTGTGACGTTCTTCATTCACTCCTTGTTTCTCTAATATTTGACTTTGACGTTTTGTGAAATTGTATATAAGAAATTTGCCGTCTCAAGATTTTTATTTTTGAAAGTGAACGATATAACTACCCAGATTTTGACTTTTCTAAGTTATGTTTTACACCAATCGAATAGTAATGCTTTGAACTTAGCCTATAATGACATGTACTATTCTGTGCCGAGTTATCCCATATTAAAGTTTTCGAGAAATTTGAGACAAATGACCTTTATGCTAAAGTTTTAATATAAAATTTCGTATTTAAGTAAATTTGAGTAAAATTGCATAATGAGAAAGAATATTTTACAAGCTAGTAAAGTGCTAAAATTCAATCTTGAAATTGCATCGTCTTTCAAAGTTCATTATATTTCAAATGTGCTATTAGGGCAATTTTAAGGTGTTGACCATTAACTTTCCATCCCCTCCAAGTTGTTTGATTTCCTATCTTTTTATATCCGTTCTGAATTGTTTTAATTCCCATCATCCTTATCCGTTGAGTTAACCCGGGATATCCGGGCATAGAGTTGTGTGTAACCCAAAATAGTGTTTTCTTACCCTAGCTTTAGGCATATGTTCTGACAAGATGAGTGATTTTGGACATAGTCATCAAGTTTAAGAATATGAGAACACTAGGACGGTGATTGTCCCATGTAAAGTTTTGAGTATGGCAAATCAAATAGGATATTTAGCGATTGTGTGGACTCATATGTAGTGAAAGCCAATTGAGAACATGGGAGAGTGACCTTGTGAGCACGACTCAAGTATTTTAGCCGACATATGACTGAATTTAGATTGGTAGAATGATAAGGGAATAATTGAGGAACCGAGGGTAAGAGAAAGAGCGATGACATGAGCTGGTAAAAGCTGTAGAGAACGTGAAATATGCCTTGAGGGATGGTGTAAATTTGGGATAAATGGTGATAAGATTTAGGAATCTGGAATATCAGAGAGGAGAGAGAGAGAGAGAGAGAGAGAGAGAGAGAGAGAGAGAGAGAGAGAGAGAGAGAGAGAGAGAGAGAGAGAGAGAATACTAGAACGACAGATGAGTTGAACATTTGGTAAGTGGTAACCTACATTCAATGAGGAATTGTTGTAATTTTCGAGTGAATCCGTGTGAGGTGACCTAAATATGGATGAATTAAGTTCTAATAATCGGGGTATAGATAATTGTGAATTTGGTAATACCAAGTTTGGTTTTGCAGCCATGAGAGTAAGAGAGAGGTATAATGTGACAGTTAACCTAAGTACATAGTTATGATATGTGAAAGTGGTTGTGTAGGATTCCGACCCTAAGAGTGGTAGTATATATTTTGTTTGTAAAATTGCCTCCCAAACGTTATTGTGAGAATGCCCACGGTGTGCATCGTGATTGTGTTATAGTGCTTAAGTGAGTGGTGATGTTGTTACTGTTCCTTGAGAGTGATGAGTGATTAGACCTTGTCCATGAGATAGAGTAATGTGTTGTGCTTACCGTTATGACTAGAGTGTCGCACTACGGTGCAGTTATTGATAATGATATAGTATGGTTGTGTTGGTGGTATACCTTGGATGTTTCATTTAAGTTGTGTAGTAATGACGGCCATGAAGCCAATAGCTGTGTTTGATTCGGTTGTTTAATGGTATATGAGTCACCATCGGGATTTATTAGTGTTTGTGTGAAGAAATAGGAAGTTTGGAACCGAGTGGTCGCCTACTCGGCCGAGTGGCCTTCTACACTCGACCGAGTGAACTGCTTTGACCCTTGTTTTGTGGACATTTGACCAAATATTGAGCATGTACCCTTATTTCGTGTTTTATATTAGTTGACTTGTGTTGAATGACCATGTTTGACCTTACATGTGTGATATGTGTGAATTGTTTACGCTTGATCATATGGTGTAGAATTTTGCAAGTAATGGAAATCGTTGATTCGACATGAGTTGGTTGATGAAAGAATTGATATGAAAACCTTGTTTGATGTGTGTTAATCGACGTGAGTTAATTTTGTTGCGTAAAAGTAAGATGAAAAATACAAGTTATGTGTTGCATAGTGGTCATTTGCATGATTGTATATATGGTTTTCCGTATGAGCGGAAGTATTAGTAATAGTTGGGAATGGATGTTGAAAACACATGTGTGATCATGTGGTGGATTTGACGCGGTATATCCGTAGCATGGTTTCCGGAAAGTGGGAATGTTGACCATGGTTGAGTCACATGTCGAGTAACGTTGCATTATTTGGTTTTTCTTAGAATCCGCATGTTTATGATTGATTGCCATACATGTACAAGTATGAGACTAGAGGTGATTTATATGCGTATAGTAATGATCGAGTTATACCACGAGACTTATGCATGGACTTCGAACCAATTGAGTTGGGTATTGTTATGGGATTAGGGTTTCGAACCGTGGGCGGGACCTTGTACCTTGACGTTTGGGAGGCTCGTAGAGTAGGGTTATACCAATGGCATTAGGACCATATTTGATTTATTATGGATTTGCAATAAGTAGGAGAGAGTGTTGAACCTGGAACATGGTCATTTGTGGAATTTATTAATGAGTGGATGAGACCGAATTTTGAGGTTGATAGTTGAACTTTGGGACGAAGTTCTCTTTTAGGGGGAGTGAATGAAACAATTCGGAAGTTTAGAAAAAAGGAAGTACGGAATGTGAGAAAATAGTGAGAGTTGCGAAGAAGTAGTGAGAGTGGAACACCGAACTTTGGGAAGAGAGAACACATGAGATTTGAGGAATAGTCAGAAAGGGAAGAGTGAGGTGAAACTTCGGGGACGAAATTTATTTTAAGGGGGGAAAATTGTAATACTCCGTATTTAATAATTATTAAATAATAATATTTTATTGTAATTATACGAGTTATGTTGAGATGGAATAATATAATAATATAATAATAATAAGATACATGTATTTATACACTCACCTTATACTACTCTCACCTTATAATCCCACCATTATCCACTCAAACCTTATCCCAACATAATCCACCACAAAATCCACAAAAGATAAGGGAGAAGAGAGAAAGAGAGGAAAAAGAGATTTCGTCACCTCGCCTCAATATCGTAAGGTAAACCGTCTAATATTATTTTATTCATACCTTTGACCCGTCCAAACCTTGACCCATCTTTGACCCGCCTTGGACCACCAATGGACGGCCGTTGACCACCCAAAACAGACCTTGACCGAGTAGAAAAATGGGTTTTAAGGGGTTGTGTCATGCGGGTTAGGGCTTAGATTTCAAACGGGTACGGGCCGGTTTTGGTCTGGGCTAGGGCAGATCCGGGTTGAGGGTTGAGGGGTGAGTTAAGGGGTGGTCTTGGGTGGCCGTGAGGGTGGCTGTAGGTGGCAGGAAAAGAGAGAGAAGGAGGGGTGTCGGGTTTATTGTTGTTGTTGTCGGGGTTGTTGTTATGGTTGTTGCTGCTGTTGTTGGTGGTGGTTGTCGGTACGGTAGTGGTGCTTGGACCCACCGTGGTCAGGCCGGCTCTGTGGTGGTGGTGGCAGCCTCGGTGGTGGAGGGTTGTGTGGGTGTGCCGTGTGGAGGGTGTTGTTGTTGGCGGTGGTGTCGGCCGTTGGTGGTGGTCGTGGTTACTGTGGCTAGCCGTGGCCACCGTGGCAGTGTTAGTGGTCCACGGTGGCGGCGGTGGTCGTGGTGGTTTGGGTTGAGTCGGGATTTGTATTGTTTAAGACGGGTTTATTTAGTTTAGTTATTTGTATACGTATTTGTATAATGTATTAGTATATTTATACGTACTGGTATAAATATATTAGTATATTATACATATTGGTATACGTATTGGATTAATATATCTATATGTATTTTTATACGTATTTGTATGATTAGATAAGTATATTTATATGTATTTGTATTATTATTATCGTATTTTAGAAAATGTGTTTTGTGAGATGATTTTACGAGACAGACCTAGCTTGTGTGACGGTTTGCTTATGCGGATTTGCTGTGAGGTAGGTTTATCCTACTCAGTTTCATTGTTGTCTTTATTTATTAAATGAGTCTTTTATCATTTAATTGCATTAAGTGAGACGTATTGCATGTTGTTGGTCATGACGACTCGAGGAGTCGGGATATTTAAGGAACTGGTATTTGTGACGTATTTGGCATATTTTGTCCGTTGTATGTTGTGATTTTACATGTGTTGGAGGATTGTTGTTGTTGAATTTTTTGGAGACGGAAGGCGGTTGGAAGACTGTCTTCCGCTTGGGTCGCCTCTTGGAGCTTTCCCACCCCAAGAGGGATGTGCACATTATGACTTGAGTTTGGAGGGACTCGTGTGGTTGAGACACGACGTCTGGCAGGGGATCCGGTTGGCTTCCGGACCCGGTACGTCTAGGTGTGTCCCGGTACCTGTTTGTGGTTATCGGTAAGTCTGGGCGTGTCCCGGTACCAGTGTGGTTGACGGTATGTCTGGGCGTGTCCCGGTACCAGTGAGGTTGTCCGTATTTCTGGGCGTGTCCCGGTACAGTGGTGGCGGTTGTTGGATATCATGTTATTCATATCATAGTCATGTTGTATGTTCACACACTCGAGTCGGGTCGCGCTTTATTTATTTATTGAAACTGACGTTTGTTGTGTCTGTGCATTGTCAACAATCTCTTTTGGGGTGGCCTGTGTCGATCCATATGATATCCTTTGGTCAAATGGGCAGCAGGTTATGATCAGCTTGTTTGGATAGTACGCGAGAGACGGGACGATCTTGATAAAATCACGAGATGAGTCTAGTTGGCTAGAAGAGTATAGATATCACGAGTTGTATCTTAGTTATTCATTTGTTTACGTTTATGTAATCCACTAAACATTTATATTAATAAAATGTTCTTTGATTGAAGTTTTGAAACACTCCCTCGGGAAACCGATATGGTAACGCTCCAATTATCTTGGCCGGATAATCGGGGTGTTATACTAAGAGGTAATGAAAAGGTCCTTCCGGTCCAATATTCGCCCTATAGTACTAATTTAGCTTTCGCTCTAATTAGGATGGTCTATTGTTTGTAGCAGGTCTAACTTCTTCCAATCTCTCGATCTAGGTCAAAGTTTCCCGGGTCAAATAATCAATTACGTCGACTTAACCAATCAAATGCTATTAGATGTTACAATTAACAACAAAGATTTATATAGATGCCAAACCTAATAATCTAATTATGATCGTCTTAAAACCATGGCTTCCCTAAGTCCTAGCATAGAAAAATTAGCTACGCATGTTCAAACCAACGATGACAATAACAATTGTATCAATAACTAGATTAGACATGATGTAAATATGGGAATAACAACTAAACATAAAATAAAAGAAGAACAAGGAAGACTAAAAGAAATAAGAGAAAGTAATAATTTAAGAACGAAGGTTAATTAAATTATCAAATGAAAAGGGATGGATTACAAGTTTCCGATCCGAAAATTCCAAAGTAAAGCAACGTGTATATGAGAGTTTTAGCAATATCAAAAGATGAACTAATAAAGTTCTGAGTTCCCCTTAAGTAGTAATAAGGGAAAAATTATTAAACAAGTAACTAATGGGTCGAAATAAAACTAAACACATCTCGCAGAATTCACGAGATTGTTAATCGACCAAGATATCAGTCGATCGACTGATTCCAGACTCAGCAATAGTTGATCAACTAAACTGGGTGGTCGATCGAATTTTCTTCAGAGTATAGCTTCTCTTTAACGTACTTCCTTGCGTACTCACGCACCTCGAGGCGGTAGCTTCCGAGCTTCAATTTTTCCAACATCCAAAATCAAATACCGGGGACAGGTTATGGCTTGTTTACACTCGTCTGGGTCCAAAATTTCATAGAATGCAAAGTAACCCAAAGTAAACCATTCTTGGGAAGATAGTAGATATTTGCTACGTAATAAGCATAGAAATGTGTGCTAAATGGGAAAGAAAAGTGCATAAATAAAGCACGCATCAAAGACCGTCTCATTAATTTAATCAATTAGTTTCTACTCACCTTAACCGTGTAAATTGACCACCGTACGGCCACCTTGAGACCGTGACTTTGACCCTAGTATAGCCGTGGACCACCGTGACCTCGCCTGACCTTTTTATGACTGCCGACGATCGACCTAGGGTGGTTATTCGGGGTGTTTATCGTGGTGGTTGTTGGTTTGGGTCGTGTTATTAAACACGGGTTTCGAACTCTCTTGTGGACCCTTCTTGGCCTGGGTTTGGGTTGGTTGGTCATGGATGGTTGGGTCGACGTTAGGGATGGTGCCAGGTGGTTAAAGATGGGACCTTGGTGGTGGTGGTTGCCGTAAATTGCAAAAAGGAGGGTGTTTATGAGGTTGTCTTAAAACCGTACTGGTGGAGGTTTGGTAAGGATGTTCTGTCCACGGTTTTTGCCTCGATGGGGAAGGGACACCGCAACTGGAGCCACCGTGTGTCAGAGGTGACGATGGTGGTGGTTAGTGGAGGTGTGGGTAATTGTGGTGGTTGTGGTGCATGTTTGAAACCATGACTTTGAGGGTGTGGTTTTTGTTGTGCCGTGGTAAAGGGTGTAGGGCATGGTTTTTGGAGCGGTTATTGGGACTCGACGGAGGGACTGGTGATAGGCAAGGCTCACCGTATTGTTGGGTGGCTGACCACAGTGAGGCAGGGGTTGTAGGCCGTGTATAGGTGGTGTTTATGGTGGGTTTTTGGGTGTACTTGAAGGGTATTATCGTGGGTTTTGGGTGTTGGTTTAAAGGGTGATTACACGAGTTAAAACCATGTAAATTGGAGGTTTTGGTTTAATTGTTTGAGACGAGTTTAATCCGATAAATTACACATGCTAATAATTAATAAATTATAATTAATTAATAATTGAATATGTGACGTAGTTAATAATTATAATTATTATTTATCTTAGGTGTCGGGTTTGAAGTGGAATACTTTTGATTATAGTTTGGAACTGTGATTTGGAATAATTAGCTGAAAAGGTAGGATATCTACTCAGCTAGACCGTCTTAATGTGTTGCTTTTATGTTGTGAGTTTTATATGGTGGTTCAGAAATAATTTCGGTTTGGATTTGTGGTGTGGAATATATTCTGTGTCTAATTATATTTAATTGTGAAGTGCTTGACGGTTTAATTATTATATATGGGTTAGTATTGTTGGAAGGCCCCAGGCTTAGTCTCTGGCGGATAATGTGAGTATTGTTGGAAGGCCTGAGGCGTAGTCTTTGGCGGATAATATGAGTATTGGAAGGTCCCATGCTTTGAGTCTTTGGTGGATAATGTGATTATTGGAAGGCCCTAGGTTGTGAGTCTCTGGTGGATAATGTGGTTGAGCTCAGTGGTTGTGTAATTTATATATTTGGTTATATACATATGGTGGTTGTTTATTTCTACTGTTTATATATCCTACTCGGCCATTTGTTGACGTGTGTTTGTGTCTTGTCAAATAAAATTGATACCTGGTTTAATTGATGGCGTCCAGTGGAGAACCATTTAATATGTCCGGTTAATTGGGGAGCAGATTAAAAGAACAAGTACTTAAGATTAGCTGAGTGGGAGTTTGGGACGTGAGGATGGATGACGGTGATAGATCATAGATCTTAATTAGACTCTCTAATTAGTAACAAATTATCTCATAATATGTTCATTTAGTGATCTATGTAAAATGCATGTAATATAAAAGCATATTGACATAAAGATTAAGGAAAAACAATTTCTTTACATAGATTTTGATGGTAAAAATGGGCACAAACTAAATCACCTATCTAGTTTGTTCTTGAGCTATATGAATATGGAAGATCCTCCAAAAACCAACCTCCAAAATAGAAGGTCTCCTTCCTTAATCCACCCAAGAACTTACCCAACAACCTTACTAATATTAACTAGATATTAAGTAAGATTATCCTTGATAATATGTAAATATTACTAACAATCTTAGTAATAATTTTGTTTACTAACATCTTTGTAAATTATGGGTTTTTATTATTTTAGAGAGAAAAGACCAACAACCATTTCACATGCAAATGCACAAATGAAGTAATGTGTAAAAATAAACAACACAAAAGTGTTGTAGGAAGTGGGAGCATGGTTGGAGGGAGTAGGTGGAGTGAGGGAGTGATTTTCTTATTTTTGTCCAATCCATTATGACATGCATAATTATCATATGACAACTTATGGAAGAAAAATAAGCAAAGTGAAACAATTATGATCATCCACTACACTCCATTTACACGGTCCAATATCCCATTTACGGGTCCATTTTGGTTCTTATATTTGTCGCACAAATACGTGTAAATTTTATTTAAACATCGTTTTATGTTTAAATGCTACTCGATTAATTTTGTCCAAAACACTCCGTAAATATAAGTGTACCGCTACACATATATATTACGTACTAATACTAATCACATTAGTCAATTAATACTAATTCAATAATTAACTGCTTAATCATTAATTCCCGTCTCAAATAATTTATTATTCAATTATCGCATAATTAAATAATAATTTCCGCACCTCGAGTTCACAACTCGATATCTCTCTAAATCAATTTAATCCACTAACTCTTAGTCAATTTAATCAAGGGACTAATTTAAACTGTATCTCATACAATTAATTAACTTTCGTGTTGGGGCTCGTCCCTTTAGGTGTGACCGAAAGGGATCAGCTGAACACCGCCGTCTCACGACACTAACGTCAAACCCTAGTTGGTCAACCGTTACCGATATACGTTGATCAATTGACTAATATTGCCAATGAATATCCCATGCATATTCCTTAATGAGATTTAATAATATTATCTCGCACTATTGTGGAGGACAAATACTCCAACAATCTCCCACTTGTCCGAGACAAGATGTGCGATTATTATAACACACAATTTTGGACAAGTCCTTATCCCAACAATGTCCTTCTTGTACTGTACAAGGATGTGTTACCGATTCTCTTGTCCGTTTTAACAACAATCTCCCACTCAATGCAAGGTGTCTTTCAGGTCGCACTTGCACATGAACATATCGTGAGTGGTTTTTGTTGGAATATGTGTCCTTCGACAATAATGCGATCACAACTGTTGATCATGATGATCACATGTTTAAGTCTCATTTTAAAGAATACAATTGGGAAGTAAGATTTTACTGTCAACTGGTCCACACATATCGGTAATGATTGGCTGACTAGAGTTTGACATTACTGTCGTGCGAAGGTGTTGACCAGTTGATCCCCTTAGGTCATACCTAAAGGGTAACACTCTTAATTGATCATTTAATTGATAGTATGACGATACAGGTTAATTAAATTACTTAAAATTGACGGACGATTTTGGAAGTAAAATTTACGTGTCTCATTGTAATTTGATTAAATTAGATACGGTCTAAGTAATCGAATTGTTTTATTACTTAGATGAAATTATTGTTTAAGGATACAATTGCATTTGAATGAATAAATTATTATAAATACAAGATGTTGTGATTTATAATTGGTAAAATATTTTGGTACAAGTAATTATGAATTACTAAGTCGATTTTTGTATATGACGTATTTTTATTAATGCGTTGATTTTTAATATGTTAAAAATACATAACAATTTTATGTGACATATGACAAATTGACAAATTGACAAAGATAAAATGGAGTCCATTTTATCTCTAATGACCGAAATTAAGGGGAGTATTAGGAATATATTGTGTTGATTATGTTAGTGGTCAACATAATCATTTCCTTCTAAACCTAGCCATGCAACCCTACTTGCTCTTGTGAAGACCACCTTGTGCATGCATTGGTCCCTTTCCTTCCCCCTTACCCGGTTTTTCAAAGAGCAAGGCCAAGGGTCTTTTGCTCTATAATTTATCTTATACACTACATCAAAACACTTGTGTATTCATTATTCATTCATCATCTAAAATAAGAGTTTTAATGATATAATATCTTCCTCCTCCTCCCTCTCTCTTAACCGAATTATTGAGAGACCAAATAATATTTTGGGTCAATTTTTATACAAAATTAATATTGTTCTAGTAATAATAATATTAATTTTATTAAGTTGTTACTTTGGGTATAAAACCTTGGGAGGGATTCTCTACTTGAATCCTTGTTCATCCACTTAAGGACGTTCAAGAACAAGTGAGTAGGTGAACTCACTTGTGTCCATATAAACCGAAATATCAATGTGAGATGATGATTTCTTCTTTAATTATATTATTGTTTGCATGCATAAGATCATCTTTTAATTTTATGACTAAATTAAATTTATAACATTATGAATATGTTGAGTAAAGAGCTATAGATTTCTAATAAACGGTATCAAGAGCCTTGGTTGTTTGCATGCAAATCGGTTATAGTTTTTCCGAGTTATACGATTAACATATAAAACTTGTAAATTTGTGTTATTATGATATATCACGAAATAAATTATGCATGTTAAAGTTTCTGATCCTAAAATGTATTTAGGATATTTTGGTTAATTTATGGATTTTTATTGTTCATCTTATATAATAATGGCATTAAAAATGTGATTTTATGATTAAAATGTCATTTTCGGACTAAAATTATCTAAACTTTGAATTTTCCTGTGGTTTTTGGATATGTTTTCACATATATTATATTTAGATTACCTGTAAATTTTCATAATTTTTTGAGTTCTTATGCTCGAAATATGGATTTTTAATGATAAAAATCGAATTTAAATGAAAAATAGGTTAATATGAGATAAATTTCGAATCTGGCCATAGAAATTTAGTATGTTGTCACATGAAATTTTACAAGATGTGTGTAAAATAATAGGCTATATTGAAGTCTTTATGCATGATTTATGAATTTTTGATGAAAAATAGTATAAATAGTGACTTAATTAGTGAATTATTGCTAAAACATACTCCATGACTAAGGAAAAACGTCACATGTTGCATTTTATTACCTATTTCAGATATAAAATTGAAAAGTTGATGAATATAATTTTTCTCATGTTTTTATGATTATAATTGATAAATCCGATAAACCGCAACATAGTTTTTTCGATAAATATTTCGAAATTATAACCTAAAGTTTTTGAACATTATGAGTGTCATGGTATTTTTATAGAATGTCCAAGAGTTTAAATTTCAAATTTCAAATTTATTTGAATTTTTTGGTGATTTATTTGAAGTTTATAGCATTTTATTGTTATTTTGGGTCCATTAATGAACAATTTTAAGAAATACAAGTTAATTATGGTCAAATAGTTAGTGGAGACTAAATTTTGAGTCCTAAGTGGTTAGGGTAATTAACTTGTGCATAAATATGAATTTATGTAATTTATTGTGATTTTAAAAGGTTGAATCACGCAAATCCGTAAAAACCGTTAAATATACGATATTGGCTCCTTAAAGGCGATTTAGCATAAAATTGGGCATGTTCATACATATTATAATGCTGCATTTTATTATGATTGTCATAATTTTATTTTATGTAATTTTTGAATTATGTAATTTACTTAGTATAGCCTTAGTTTTTAATTGGTATTACCCGAAATGTATGGGAATATCGATTCGGTTGTAATTTATTGTGATCTCGTATCACCGTTTTGTAATTTAATATATTTTTTTTTTAATTACAAATGTATAATAGGAAATTATGTAATTTGTTATGTAATTTATTTGTTCCGGAGTTCCTTGAAGACGGTGTCACACAAGAAGGCGATACATAAAGACGGTGTTACCTCGAGATGCGTGCCAAAACCGAAGTTCAAGGGACCAATGGAATTGGTTTCCGAATATGTAATAGTTAATTAGATTTTCTATTTTTAGGAAGGTCATACTAGGATTTATTTTATACTTTGTATTTTTATTTATATGTTGCATGCATCGCTAAATCGCCATAACTAAAACATGCATCATCTCTTAATCGAGTTTATCGACCGTGTCAATTAGAATTATCGTAGTTCACCGCTTTAGTTCACTTAAAACGTGATAGATAATAAACTGACATGACCTCTCGCTAAAAATAAACAATTGAGACATAGCCTTACCAAAAAGTAGAAACCATGAAAACCTATTTCGCGAGGGAGTGCACTCGGCCATCCCGGGGTACAAACCTTGTTACGTAGGGGAAGTGGGTGATAAATGTCTATCCACCGAATTCATGTTGATGAGGGTTTCATCGGCCATCCCGTGCCCAAGTTAATGTGAATTTGGATCATGGACACATTTATTCGAAATTTGGATTGACCTCAACGGAAGTATTCGTGACCGTAGTCGCATGTGTTCCGGGCTATAGATAAACATTAGAGTAATTTTATCGACCAAGAGTTCTAAAAGTAGAATCGATTAAAAGTTAATCCACCGAGTTATATTAATAAGGGTTTCATCGGCTATCCCGTGCCTAAGTTGATATGAATTTGGGTCTTGGAATCATTTATCTAAGTTGGGTAGAGGTCACTAGATAAATGCAATAAAACTTGTTTAAATTTTTTTTACGAGTATTATTTTGAAAACGACATATGTTTTATTCCTTCTATTTTGTTTTGTAGACCGCTTTTATTTCTCATAACAAATGGCCAATCCAAACACCAACGCCACACCTCTCACTAATACTTCATGGCTCCGATCCTTCATTGATCGTTTTTTAACTTGAAAAGAATGGGTCAAATTTCTCCGATTGGGATGCCCAATTCAAATTAGCCGCCCAAGGTGACGACATGCTTCGTTACCTTATCGAGGCCTCTCCTCCCGAACCTAACACTAGGTCGACCGCCGCCACTAGGGAAGCATATGAGGCTTACCATAAGGAGTCCGCCGCAATGAAAAATGTGTTGATCTTTGCGATGGAGGCGGATCTCCAAAGGAGAGCCTTTAAGATGGGCACCGCTAATAAAATCTACTCCAAGCTTGTGACAATGTTTTCACAGACTCCACGGATCGTCCAATATGAGGCGGCCGCGGCATTCTTTGATCTCGACTTCAAAGAGGGCCAAAAGGTTAGCCCTCATGTGCTCAAATTAATGGAGCTAGTCGAGACTTTGAAGATTAAAAAAGTTAAAATCCCCAAAGAACTCATTGTAGATAGGATTCTACACTCCTTATCCAAAGTCAAGGCATATGTTCAATTCCGGGTGAATTTTAACATGCAAGATAAGGACGTGTCTCTTGAAGAATTGCACAAGTTACTTGTGCAAGCCGAAATAGACATGGGGTTAAATGTCAACCCACCCAAGGATGTGCTTAACATAAGCACCAAGAGTAAGGGGAAGTTAAAAAAGAATGGGAAGAAAGGTAAGAAGCAAGCTCCCACTTTCACCAAAGCTAAGACTTATGAAGCTAGCACTTCCAAAATCAAGAAGGGTCCTCTTGATAAATGCCATTATTGTAATGGTGTTGGACATTGGAAAAGAAATTGTTCCAAATATCTTGGTGACATCAAAGCTGGAAAGATCACTCCAGTAGGTAAATGACTATCCTTTCTTTTATGTTTCTAATTCAACTATGGTATTGTGATACAAAGTTGTGATAATGTATCCCCTTTTATTGTAAATAGGGCCTCCACCAAGCAAGGACAAGAGAAAAGAAAAGCAAGCTTGAGAAACCATCGAGAAGTTAGGAGTAGCTTCCATGAAGCTTGTCTTTTTATTATCTTATTTTAATCTATGTTTCGGATTTTAGAACCTTTTGATTTCCGTGTTTGACATGGAAATGTATTTTGGATATTGGTTGTATTTTGGATAATGGTGGCTTGGTTTGCAACCTAAGTCACCTGTTTTATCGTATTTTATCCTTGTTCTAAAATTCGTCTTTATCCGCTTGCTCATAGAAACATATGATCATTCACTTAAAGTGATCTAATTGACAACTATAATGATGGGATTCATTATATGTGCACAAGCTTAAGGCTTGTATATGATCAATTATAAAGTCAAATTGAGTTGATGAACTCTCTTAAAGGAATGTCAATCACCAAGTACACTCATCAAATTTAAAACAATTAGTCAACCTATGAGATAGTCCTCCTTATACTTCAAAATCATTATTTGTGTCTCATATGCTATCTTTGAATCTCTAGTGTATTCATTATAAAGATAGAGTGGGAGAAAAATGAGGACACAACACCAATTTGTGTACTTGTGTAAATGAGATCTACGCAAGGGAGAATGATTTGAATAAAGGTTTATCTATTTATATTGTAATACTCCGTATTTATAAGTCTTGGGGTACTCTATCGAGTAGGCCTTACTCTGTCGAGTAAGGGTAAGTTGCGTTTTAGAAAAGTTTCTGACCTGTTGGGTACTCGATCGAGTAGCTGGGGCACTCGATCGAGTAAGGGGGTACTCGATCGAGTACCTCGGGTACTCGATCGAGTAGCCGGTTTTATGGGGAGTTTTCTCGGGTTTTGTTAATTATGCGATTAAGGTGTTTAAGCTTTGTCGTCATTATTCTAAATCTCTTTTACAAAACCTAAATTACTGTTTAAGAGAGAAAGCAAGCAAGTTCATCTTCTTAATCGCATTATTAGCAATCCCCGGAGTTTGGAGGGTCAGTTCTTGTCGTTGTTCATACCGTTGAGTTCCTTGCGTCGAGGGTAAGATCTATGTACCCTTTTTATTGTCTTTCCTTTGAATTGGTTAAACCCTAATTTAGAGATTTGGGGGTTTATGTGTAGTATGTGATTTGGTAGCCTTTATGTGTTGTATGATAGGAGGAGGGTTCATAGAGGAGGCTTTTTGATTCAGCAGTAGAGACCGTCTGATTGTGTGCTTACCAGGTAGGATTTCCTACTCAGTATTAGTCCCATAATGGGATATTGGTTGATGTATTGTGTTTGGTTGTTTGATATAGTAATTGTATTGTGATTGTGGTTGTGATCGTTGTTGATGGTTCGCGAGGCGTGGCCTCGGCTGAGTGGGGTCACTTGCGGGAGTGGCTTCACGCCCTAGTTTCGCCTTCTGTGGAACCCGCCACAGAAGGGATGTGCACATTAATGGACAGGGTTATCGCTCACTATGTGGAGCGGGGATTTGGTGGGTACGGCTGCGGTCCCCCACTGGCAGGGCTGGTCCAGTGGACAGTCAGTGATCGAGATGATTGGATTTGGCGCGGATGTGTGTGTGTGACAGTTAAGCTGTCTTGTTTATCTTATTGCTAGTATATATTGAATTGTGTGATTAGTGCGACCCGGTGTTGTTTTGTAAACTGCGGTGATCCATTCGGGGATGGTGAGCAGATATTGAGCAGGTATTGAGATGATCTTGGGATAGCTGGGATGCCATGACATGATGATAGGAGTCTTCCGCTGTAGCTTATTAGTATTTACATTTCAGTTAGAACAGTCAGTTTGAGAACATGTATCGTACTTTTGGTTTGGTTTTGAGATTTGTAACTCTTCGCTAAGTATTTATAATAAACGTTGTTTCTTCATTGTTATTTGATTATCATTGCCTCGGGTAACCGAGATGGTAATGTCTTCATACCTGAGTGGTCCTGGTAAGGCACTTGGAGTATGGGGGTGTTACAAATGGTATCAAAGCAACGATCCTGAAACCTATAACCAATGAACCTAATGAACATAGGGAGTCAATTAAAATGAACCCGGGGTAAAAGTTGTAGGAGCTAATGCAAAGGCTTGGGAGACGTCCTAAAGTCGCGGGGTCGCCCTACAACTTTGAACCGGTCACATGGGGGAGTGTTTGCCGAGTCGTATGTGTGTTTGGTTAACTTGTGTAAGAGTGTGATGAAATGTGTTAGTTGTTGGATGTTCGAAGTTGAAGGTTGAGAATGTTAAAGAAAGGTTAATGAAATATGTGGAAACTGTTGATGGAATGATAGCATGTTGAATGTTTTACAACGTGGCATTTAATAACATGATGAAGTGATCTCGTAGATAGTAGGAAAAGATGCGTAGCATATTTATTATGATATAATGTGGTTTATAAAGTTTAGCATGTTAGCATATGACGTAGCATGCGGGTAGCTTTTATGATTTGGCATGACTCGATCGAGTGGGACTGACTCGATCAGGTGGGTTTTGACGGTTTTGAGTCCAGAATCGTGTTTTTGGGTACTCGATCGAGTAACTAGGGGTACTCGATCGAGTAGGGGGTCACTCGATCGAGTAGCCTAGCTACTCGGTCGAGTATGTAAGAGATCAGAAGGTCTGTTTGGGGTCTGAAGTTTGGGTACTCGATCGAGTATGTGGGGCACTCGATCGAGTAGCCCGTTACTCGATCGAGTGTGTTTGGGAACTCGATCGAGTAGGTTCTGGGCAGCGTGTTTTCGTGTTTTGAGGTTTAGTACGTGTGTTTATGTTTACCCTTTCTTATATATAGCTTCAAGATGCCGCCCAAGAAGACTGCTTTGTATGCGAGAGCTGAGCTTATGACCATGGATGACATCGTTAAGATGTTAGAGCACCAGGATGCTCTTACTGAGACCCTAAAGAAAGTGAATGAGGATAAGAATAAAGATAAGGAGAAGGAGGTTGATCACTCTAAAATCAGCCTCTATATAGCGAGGTTTAACCCGAAAGAATATAAGGGAGTTGGGGAGCCTAACCTTCTTGATTGTTGGTTGAGAGAGATAGAGAACATATTAGATTTGGTTCACTGTCCGGATGAGATGAGAGTGGAACAGGCTGCGTTCTATCTGAGGGAGGCAGCTGGCAAGTGGTGGGATTCAGTGAAGGTGAGTGCTAAGGAAATATATACAAACCAAGGCTTACCTGCTATACCTTGGGAGGAGTTTCGTAGGGCTGTGAGGAAGGAGTTTGTACCGGAGCATGTGAGGAGTAAGTTGAGGGAAGAGTTTGACAGTTTTAAGATGACCGCTGAGATGTCTGTAGCCGAGTACTACAGACAGTTCAATGAGAAGTTTAGGTGTGCTGAGGATATGGGTTTGAGTGAGGAGAACCTGGCGTTGAGGTTTGAGAGGGGGTTGACCCCTAAGATTATGGATAAGTTACCCGTGGGAGTCCTTACCGATGTTAAGGAAGCCTATGAGAGGGCTGGGAGAGCTGAGAGGTTGGTGGAGATGGCTCAGGAGAGGTTAGGTGGTGAGAAGAGGAAGTCTGAGAGCGAGGGTGGTGGCCAATCTAATCACAAGAAAGGCAACCACAATCAGTCTAAGGGGTTTTCTTCCGGGTCGGGTTGATCTTTGGGGCTTCCTTTGGGCGTGGCCGAGGAAGTGTGAGTAATAGTTGGGGAGTGACTGCTATAGCGTGTGGTGGTGTAGGCCACAAGAGACATGAGTGCACAAGTGCACGGGATCTTTCCGGAGACTGCGCAGAGCTTGAGCAACGACCGGATGGATCATGGCCAAACCGGGAAGTCGAGTTACCAGAGTGGAGGCAACCGCAACGGCGGTAATTTTATCGAAACCACCAACGAACAACAACAACAATCAAGGGTCGGGTGCTAAGCCGACCACTTCAGCCAGTACTATCCAGGGAGGTGGGCAGAAGACCAGTGGCAAGTTATTCATGATGGAGAAGAAAGCAGCTGAGGAAGATGCACACGTTATCACCGGTACATTCCTTGTTAATGGTATTCCTACCTTTGTTTTGTTTGATTTGGGGGCTTCTCAGTCGTTTGTGTCTTCGAGTCATGTTAAACAGTTGGGTTTGAGAGTATATGAGTCTGTTAGTGAGCAAGTTTTCATACCTTCGGGTGAGTCTGTATCTTGTGGGAGATTGTTTAGAGATGTATCTATGATAGTGGGGCAAGTTAATCTACCTGTAGACTTGCTAGAGTTTCCTTTTGACGGTTTTGAGATGATAGTCAGGATGGATTGGTTAGGAAAGTATAAAGCTAAGATAGACTGTCATCAAAAGAAAGTGTCTTTAAGAGGTCCTAAGGGTGTTAGTGTGTCTTATCGTGGGTTTCTAGTCAAACCCAAAGTTAAGTTGATTGCAGCTGTCACCTTGAAGTCTTATCTGAGGAAGGGATGTCCTTTGATCTTGTGCCATGTGAGAGATGACCGAGTAGAGAGTCCGACAGTTGATGAGATACCAGTGGCGGGAGAGTTTGCAGATGTTTTTCCAGAGGAGATTCCGGGGTTGCCACCGAAGAGGGAGATAGATTTCACCGTTGGGTTGAAGCCAGGGACGGGGCCGATCTCTAAGGCACCATACCGTATGGGTCCTAAGGAGATGGAGGAGCTTAGGAAGCAATAGGATGATTTGATAGAGAAGGGATACATTAGACCAAGTGTATCGCCGTGGGGAGCACCAGTTCTTTTCGTGAAGAAGAAAGATGGGAGTTTGAGGTTATGCATAGATTACAGGGAGCTGAACCGAGTGACGGTAAAGAACAAGTATCCTTTGCCAAGGATAGATGACCTATTTGATCAGTTGAGTGGTGCATCAGTCTTTTCTAAGATTGATTTGAGGTCGGGGTACCATCAGGTGAAGAATAGAGAGGTGGACATACCAAAGACAGCTTTCACGTCGAGGTATGGCCATTATGAGTATGTGGTGATGCCGTTTGGGTTGTCTAATGCGCCAGCGGTGTTTATGGATTTGATGAATAGAATCTTCAGACAGTTCTTGGACCAGTTTGTAGTGGTGTTTATCGATGACATCTTAGTCTACTCTAAGACTAAGGAGGAGCATGAGGAGCATCTGAGGATCGTGTTGCAAACTTTGAGGGACCATGAGTTGTATGCTAAGCTATCCAAGTGTGAGTTCTGGTTAGATAAAGTCGCTTTTATGGGGCATGTGATCTCTAAAGATGGGGTAACTGTGGATCCGGCGAAGATTGAGGCAGTGACAAAGTGGGAAGCACCGAAGAATGTTGCTGAGGTTAGGAGTTTCTTGGGTTTAGATGGATACTACAGACGGTTTGTGAAGGATTTCTCCAAGATAGCTAGACCTATGACAGCGTTGATGAGGAAAGAGAACAGGTTTCGTTGGGATGAGAGTTGTGAGACGGCGTTCCAAACATTAAAGGAGCGTTTGACCACAGCTCCTGTCTTAGCATTGCCTGAAAGGACCGAGAACTTTGAGGTTTATACAGATGCCTCAAAGAATGGGCTGGGATGTGTGTTGATGCAGAATGGTAAAGTGATTGCCTATGCTTCTAGGCAATTGAAGCCTTATGAGGAGAACTACCCTACTCATGATCTGGAGTTGGGTGCAGTGGTGTTTGCTCTCAAGATTTGGAGACATTACCTTTATGGAGCAATCTTTAAGGTATTTTCTGATCACAAGAGTCTCAAGTACATCTTCACACAGAAGGAGTTGAACATGAGACAGAGGAGGTGGATGGAGCTGATTGGCGATTACGACATGGAAATCATCTACCATGAAGGGAAGGCCAATGTTGTTGTTGATGCTTTGAGTAGGAAGAGTGTACATTCTCTCGTGTACACTCTATCCTTGATGAGGCCGAGGGATGAGGTAGCGAGCTTTGGGATACATATGATGCAGAAAGGAGATGCCATGGGTGATATGACAAGATACACGGCTTGAGTTTTATGATGATATTCGAGGTAAGCGAGGCTTTGGATCCTAAGATAGTTGAGTGGAGAGTGGAGTAGAGAAAGGGACGGTGTCCCGCTTTTCTATTCATACAGATGGTAGTTTGCGGTTTAATGGTAGGTGGTGTGTTCCTAATGATGAGGAGTTGAAAAAGACTATCATGACAGAGGCGCATTGCACACCATATTCAGTTCATCCAGGTGGAGACAAGCTATACAAGGATTTGAAGAAAACGTTTTGGTGGCCTGGGATGAAGAAAGAGACAAATGAGTTTGTATCCCGTTGTTTGACATGCCAGAGAGTTAAAGGGGAACAGCGACGACCACAAGGTAAGATTCAGTCTTTAGAGGTACCTGAGTGGAAGTGGGAATCCATTTCCATGGACTTCATTGTGGGTTTACCAAAGAGTCAACAAGGTAACAACATGATTTGGGTAATAGTGGATTGGTGACCAAGTCACTCACTTTGTTCCAATGAAAGATACATGGACTAAGGCACAATTGGCTATGGCCTATCGAAAGAACGTGCTTAAGTTACATGGAGTCCCTAAGGACATAGTGTCTGACAGAGATGCGAGGTTTATATCGAGGTTTTGGAAGGAGTTGCAGGAATCGTTGGGAACAACTTTGAAGATGAGTACAACATTTCATCCTGCGACGCTGACGGCGATCGAGAGAACAATCAAGACTCTTGAGGATATGTTGCGAGCTTGTGTGATGGATTTTGGTGGTATATGGGAGCAGAGGTTGGACTTGATAGAATTTTCTTACAATAACTTGGCCTATCACACGAGTATTGGTATGGCACCGTTTGAGGCTTTGTATGGGAGAAGATGTAGGAGTCCAATCATTGCGACGATAGTCTTTGAAGCAAAGTGGTTTTGGGACCAGAGATGGTGCATGAGATGGTGGAACAGATTAAAATGATCAGGGAAAGGATGAGAGCAGCTCAGGATCGACAAAAGAGTTATGCAGATCTACATCGCCGGGATATAGAGTTTCAGGTTGGGGATAAGGTTCTTCTGAAAGTGTCTCCTATGCGTGGGGTTATGAGATTTGGGAAGAAAGGTAAGCTGAGTCAGAAGTTCATCGGTCCTTATGAGATCTTAGAGCGAGTGGGAGAGGTTGCTTATCGTCTGGCTTTACCTGCTGCGTTAGAGAGAGTACACAATGTGTTTCACGTATCGCAGCTTCGGAAGTATGTGAGTGACCCGTCACATGTGTTAGAGGCAGAGAGCTTAGAGCTAGATGAGTCCTTATCATATCTTGAGGTGCCTAAGCAGATTCTAGACCGAAAGGTTAGAAAGACTAGGAATGGTGAGATAGTTCTGCTCAAGATCCTTTGGTCTAACCACGAGACCGAGGAAGCTACGTGGGAGCCCGAGGAGGCTATGAAAGAGCGTTACCCTTTCCTTTTTGATCAGGTATGCATGGTTACGGGGACGTAACCTTGTTTCTTTTAGGGGGGTAGGAGATGACCGCGCACAGTTTTTAAGAGTTTTATACCCCTTTTATATGTTGTGTCGGGATGTTTGTCGAGATGAGTTGGATTAGTAACATGTTTTATGTCGAATTTTGTTGTGGTTGTTGAGTCGGGAATGTTATGGGAGTACCTTTGTTTAGTAGTGGTTTGAACTTCGGGGACGAAGTTCCTTTTAAGGAGGGAAGACTGTAATACTCCGTATTTATAAGTCTTGGGGTACTCTATCGAGTAGGCCTTACTCTGTCGAGTAAGGGTAAGTTGCGTTTTAGAAAAGTTTCTGACCTGTTGGGTACTCGATCGAGTAGCTGGGGCACTCGATCGAGTAAGGGGGTACTCGATCGAGTAGCCGGTTTTACGGGGAGTTTTCTCGGGTTTTGTTAATTATGCGATTAAGGTATTTAAGCTTTGTCGTCATTATTATAAATCACTTTTACAAAACCTAAATTACTGTTTAAGAGAGAAAGCAAGCAAGTTCATCTTCTTAATCGCATTATTAGCAATCCCCGGAGTTTGGAGGGTCAGTTCTTGTCGTTGTTCATACCGTTGAGTTCCTTGCGTCGAGGGTAAGATCTATGTACCCTTTTTATTGTCTTTCCTTTGAATTGGTTAAACCCTAATTTAGAGATTTGGGGGTTTATGTGTAGTATGTGATTTGGTAGCCTTTATGTGTTGTATGATAGGAGGAGGGTTCATAGAGGAGGCTTTTTGATTCAAAGAAGAGAGACCGTCTCGATTGTGTGCTTACGGGTAGGATTTCCTACTCGGTATTAGTCCCATAATGGGATATTGGTTGATGTATTGTGTTTGGTTGTTTGATATAGTAATTGTATTGTGATTGTGGTTGTGATCGTTGTTGATGGTTCGCGAGGCGTGGCCTCTACCGAGTGGGGTCACTTGCGGGAGTGGCTTCACGCCCTAGTTTCGCTTTTCGTGGAACCCGCCACGAAGGGATGTGCACATTAATGGACAGGTTATCGCTCACTATGTGGAGCGGGGATTTGGTGGGTACGGTGCGGTCCCCATCGGCGTGGCTGGTCCAAAGTGGACGATCGGTGATCGAGATGATTGGATTTGGCGCGGATGTGTGTGTGTGACAGTTAAGCTGTCTTGTTTATCTTATTGCTAGTATATATTGAATTGTGTGATTAGTACTGACCCCGGTGGTGTTTTGTAAACCTGCGGTGATCCATTCGGGGATGGTGAGCAGATATTGAGCAGGTATTGAGATGAGTACTGGGATAGCTGGGATGCCACAACATGATGATAGGAGTCTTCCGCTGTAGCTTATTAGTATTTACATTTCAGTTAGAACAGTCAGTTTGAGAACATGTATCGTACTTTTGGTTTGGTTTTGATATTTGTAACTCTTCGCTAAGTATTTATAATAAACGTTGTTTCTTCATTGTTATTTGATTATCATTGCCTCGGGTAACCGAGATGGTAATGTCTTCATACCTGAGTGGTCCTGGTAAGGCACTTGGAGTATGGGGGGTGTTACATATATAGTATACCCAAAAGATGAGATCTATGGTCTCGAATAGATCTACATGACAAAAGAGACCAAGTGAAGTAATCAAAAGAATATGTTTTCAATATAACTACACGAGGAGACCAAAAGAAAGTTTTGGAAGAAAAATGACTAATTTAAAGTCTTAACAAAAAGTTATGACTAAGTTTATGAACAACTTTTGACCAATAGTTTCAATATTGATATTTACTTAAGATCCTAAATGAAACAAAGTTGCATCCTCGAAAATAAGTGAGATTTATGACCAAAAGGTTGCAAATGTTGATATGCCGATATCCACAAAAGCTGAGTTAATTATTAACCTTGCTAATGTCATTACTTAACCTTATTATGAAAATGAAATGGTTAAACCTCCTTCCGAAAGGGTATCTTGAAGGACGTGTATTAGATATAATTCACATTTGAATAATGACATTGCTACGCATCATCACAATATGAATGAGTTGAGAGATTAGAATCTCTTTTCATAAGGTTAAGATGAAACCTCTTCAAAATATGTATTTTGAAAGGATATGATGGGAACATATATGGTTTTTATCTTAATAACTTGGCAAAGCAAAATATATTTCAATTCTTGAAAATGTTTCAATTGAGTAGTCAATTACGAAACATGTGGAATTAAGTGGGAGTTTAGAAATTATCATGTGAAGAAATGGAATTTAGTGGGAGCAATCATCTTGTAAAATTTATAACTCACTAACTCATTGAGAATGACGAGCTAATACCTTCTTTCACAAAGAAGTATTTGAGTTTTCAATTCTGGATGAAAATGGACTATGATGAATCCAATTACATCACGAGATGTTGGATAAGTATTGAGATATACACATCGAATCAACGAGAAACATAGGTTATTCATGTTAATGAAAATGGAATTGCCATTAGCAGTCATGGTCGTTCATTGAACCTAAGAATGGTTGATCTCATGATTATTATTTACTAATGTTTCCGCCATTAGAATAATCATGCACATGTCCAATAATGAATCATATGCATAAGTGGCAAGCCATAGAAGAAACGTCATGAATTCTCGAGGAGAATTCGATGAGCGATTTCATTGTTGGACAGAACACTCTGTTATGTGTCAAGAGGTTGCACATATTAAAGCTCGAACAACACGTAAGGATTTATGAAAATCCTAAGCCTTTCAAGCTAAAAAGAGAAATAAAAGGTTTGGAAATGTACTTAGTTGAAGTAAGAAGTTACTCAAAAACTAATATTTCCTAATATGCTAGGACTTGTGAGAAGTGCTAGGCTAATCATCTTGACAATTGTTGCAAGACTCTGCAAAACATTTACCTAGTGCATTATGAGTGGGTGGAGTACTTGATCAGTGCAAGTTATATCATTCACCGCAAATTCATTGGTTATGTGATAATTGACAGAGAAGTTCTTTCAAGATAAAGAACCCAAACCAAGGTTGGAAACCTATATGTGTACTTGGTAAGGTTCATGCTATGATAGATAACATGAACGAAAAGGAAAATGCGATTATAAGAAATTTGAACACATGGACACATGGTATGTTAAACTTCTATTGCAATCAACAAGTGTTTACACACTTACGATATGCATCACAAGGTTGTAATATGGTATTGACTACGCGAATGTGATGTCGACATTTGTCGTTTGAGTTATTATTAACTCACCTTATACTTTGTTACATCCAACGGGTTGTAGAGACAATTGAACTCCGTTAAAGTGAACACGGATTAGCATTGTATTCGCCCATAGTTACTTACATGAGGTGACATCTCGAAGTGACTAGAATGTGATGCGATTGATGGCAAGTTCAAGTGCCATGGAGTCATATGAGAATGACTAGTCGATCACATAGGCAGACTGTTAGGAACATTTTGTCGGGCCTTATGACCGCTTATAGAGTTCTGGCAAATTTATATAGCCTGGTCGTGGCGAGAGCTACTATAGTATTCTAACGAGTCGATTCTTTTTTACTAAAGACTATTCGCCTAAGGTGGCACAGTTTCAGATTAACTTTGATTTGTGTTACTACGACCTTCGTAAATGAGGTCAAATGGGCATATTTTGGGTTATGATGTCTGTGGCTAGTCGAAGGGAATGAGTGCGATAGGAATTTTCCACCCCTAGTCAGGGTTATAACAATATCTCAGGGCCACTCGAGGAGTAATGAACTGGAAATGCGTGGCCACGCTCGGTAGATATCTATGGTAGATAAATCCGGTCAATCAGTTATTCTCCAAAATCGAGGAAACCAATCTCGATATGATCACTTGCAAGTACGACCTGAAAGACACCTTGCATTGAGTGGGAAATAGTAATAGGACAAGAGAATTGGTGACGCACACTTATCGAGGACAAGTGAGAGATTGTTGGAATATGTGTCCTCCGACAATAATGCAATCACAACTGTTGATCATGATGATCACATGTTTAAGTCTCATTTTAAAGAATACAATTGGGAAGTAATATTTTACTGTCAACTGGTCCACACATATTGGTAATGATTAGCTGACTAGAGTTTGACATTACTGTCGTGCAACGGTGGTGACAAGTTGATCCCCTTAGGTCATACCTAAAGGGTAACACTCTTAATTGATCATTTAATTGATCGTATGACGATACGGGTTAATTAAATTACTTAAAATTGACGGACAATTTTGGAAGTAAAATTTACGTGTCTCATTGTAATTTGATTTAATTAGATACGGTCTAAGTAATCGAATTGTTTTATTACTTAGATGAAATTATTGTTTAAGGAAACAATTGCATTTGAATGAATAAATTATTATAAATACAAGATGTTGTGATTTATAATTGGTAAAATATTTTGGTACAAGTTATTATGAATTACTAAGTCGATTTTTGTATATGACGTATTTTTATTAATGCGTTGATTTTTAATATGTTAAAAATACATAACAATTTTATGTGACATGTGACATGTGACATATGGCAAATTGATAAATTGACAAAGATAAAATGGAGTCCATTTTATCTCTAATGACCGAAATTAAGGGGAGTATTAGGAATATATTGTGTTGATTATGTTAGTGGTAAACATAATCATTTCCTTCTAAACCTAGCAATGAAACCCTATTTGCTCTTGTGAAGACCACCTTGTGCATGCATTGCTCCCTTTCCTTCCCTCTTACCCGGTTTTTCTAAGAGCAAGGCCAAGGGTCTTTTGCTCTATAATTTATCTTATACACTACATCAAAACACTTGTGTATTCATTATTCATTCATCATCTAAAATAAGAGTTTTAGTGAGATAATATCTTCCTCCTCCTCCCTCTCTCTTAACCGAATTATTGAGAGACCAAATAATATTTTGGGTCAATTTTATACAAAATTAATATTGTTCTAGTAATAATAATATTAATTTTATTAAGTTGTTACTTTGAGTATAAAACCTTAGGAGGGATTCTCTACTTGAATCCTTGTTCATCCACATAAGTAAGCTCAAGAACAAGTGAGTAGGTGAACTCACTTGTGCCCATATAAACCGAAATATCAATGTGAGATGATGATTTCTTTTTTAATTATATTATTGTTTGCATGCATAAGATCATCTTGTAATTTTATGACTAAATTAAAATTATAACATTATGAATATGTTGAGTAAAGAGATATAGATTTCTAACAGTTTTCTCGATCGGGAGTGTGACTGCCTGACCAGAAAAATCTCCCACAGATTACTTCCGAGCGTGGCCACGCATTTATAGTCTTAACTCCTCGAGTGGCCTTGAGATGTTTAAACCCAACGTGGGTGGACAATTCATGTCTGCCCTATCTATCCTTTTGCACAATACAGATCACCATGACCCAGTAGATGTCCTTTGGCCCCCTTTCACGGCACGACCTAGGACAAAAACCAAAGTCACTCGGAAACTGCACTTGCTCAGATAATAGTCTCCAGTTTAAAGAATCGACTCATAGGAATATCATAGAAGTCCCTGCCATGACCAGGCATCTGTAATAGATCTAAGGGACTCTATAAATGTCACTGCCCGGTAAAGTGTCCCACAGTCTGCCTATGTAAACGACTAGTCATCCTTATGACCTTATGGTGCTGAACCTACCATCAATCGTCTTACAATCTAGTCACTCCGAGACGTCACCTCATTAAATGACTAGGGGCTAATACAATGTTCATCCTATTCACTTGAATTGGGGTTCAACATTGTCTCCACAACCAATTCGGATAAACAAGGTATTCTTGTTTTCAGTCAAACTGAATAATTGAGTTCTTAATGAGACTCAAACAATGAATGCGAACATGACTTACGTAAATATTAATACGCTATCCAATATTTACATAACGATCTTTAACAATTAAGGTATACTCTTCAATCACATTGAGATGACATAACCATCATGTCTACCTTATGCCTACGGCTTTGGTTAAAGGATTAGCAACAGTTGCATCACTCTAATTTCCATTGCTATTTTCCTTTGTTCTATGCAATCTTTTCATCACATAGAGCCTTTCTAAGTACATGTCTAAACAAGTTTTAGACTCTGGTTCTAAAGCTAGTCAAACACTCCCACTGTTTTCACAGTCTCTCTGGGATCGATATTCGGCAAACAGAACTACTCTAGTTCCATTAAAATCCGGTTATCCATTATCTCTTTTACAACATCGGATGCTGTAATGTACTTAGCTTTCGTTCATGATTTGTACGTATAACACTTATACATACACATCCTTCATATGACATTTTATGTATGACTCCTCATACATATCTGCTTTATACATGTATAACTTCTTATACATATTATTCTTTATGCACATAACACTCTTATATGCTAACCATTCCTTAACGAGGCCCATAACATCTTATAAGCGTAGGAATGTTTATGTGTAATCCTTTTACACGAAATTCATAAATTCCTCCAAACTACAAGAGTAAATTCTCAGTGCTTCTCAAGTACTCAAGGATGCTTTTGATAATCATCTAGTGACACTGTAACACCCGCAAATTTCTCATTTTGACATTTATAATTTATTTAACCATTCTAATACTTTACCTTATATTTCTAAATTATTTAATTTAATTAACTTCATTTTAAACGTGATTTATGTATAAGTAATGTTGTAACGCTTAATTTATATAAAAATACGTATTATAGTCGGATATTAATAATAGGTGAAAATAATAATAATATTTCCGCCTTATGTTACCGTTTAGCAAAGATCGTCGCATTTCTCTTATAAAGCCACTTCTTTTCGAACCAACCCGATTCCGACAACACAGCTAACTTAAATATTATTATTATTATTATTATTATTATTATTATTATTATTATTATTATTATTATTATTATTATTATTATTATTATTATTATTATTATTATTATTATTATTATTATTATTATTATTGTTGTTGTTGTTGTTGTTGTTGTTGTTGATGTACCCGTCCCCACCCCCGTCACTTTCCCCTTTCATTTCGTCCTTTCCCCTTTCGATCTATCAGCAACAACAACAGCCAACAACCAGTGAACCACAACACCCACCATTTTCGTCACCTCCAACCTCAGATCCCGCCTCCATTCTCAACCAAATTTGATAAATTTTACACCAATAGCTTCCTTTCCTCGTCCTCCTTCTTTATATGTAAAAAAGAGCCAAGCTTTCGTCCTATTTCAATTCGGCCGCCTTACAAAGGATTCGGATTTTGGGTTAATTTCTTCTGTTTTGGGTTTCGTGTCATCCTTGGGCGACTCCTGTGGCATTTAGGAGAGCAAAAAAAAAGGTAACGGTGATAGGTTACTCGACAAATGTCGAAATTTCCGTCTTTTGTGTTATTTTATATACTCTTATCTGATAAAGTTTGGTCCTTTATGTCTTTCTCATTTGTATGTTAACCTCCATCTCAAATGGTGTTTGAAATGGCCTGGTTTTATGCGGCTTCAGTGACCGTTTACATGACAGTTTCGAGTATGGTTAAGATGAATTAGATGGTTATTATTCAAGTTTTATTCGTGCTCGTTTCCGTCTCAACTGTGCTGCCGATTCCGTCTTAAATTAGGCGCCTGTGTTGTCTTGTGTTCCTTTTTTTTCAGTCGTGAAGAGGTGTTGGGTGACCTGCTCTGTGGGTCCGTCTTAGGCCAGCTTGGGTAGTTTGTTGGGTGGTTGTTTGGGCTGTGTTAGACTGTGATTGGAAATTAGTCTGGGTGTGTGTAGGTGAGTATTTCAGTGGAAGAGTCGAGGTGAGTTCCCGTCTCAAATGTGGTCATAGTTTGGCTTAACCTTGGTCTGCTTTATGCGCGAGTATGTAGTGAACTCTTCAACGAAACTTGCTCGATAAAAAAAGGAAATGAGCTTGCCCAAAATAGTAGTTTAGCTTAGAAAACATAATGTAGCACAAAGGTAATCACACAAACAACCGGGAAAGTAGTAATTAACCAACACAAGCATATACTGATAATCTGATATACACACTAAAAATTTAAACTCAAGAGTGGGAGTTAAGAAGAATCAACCCTAGATGTATGCGATAGAACAAAGTTGAAAGAGACATCTACTCAATGGATAGGCTAGTTCCACTATCTTGGTATGAGATACCAAGTACGGGTCATTTCTTTGTAAAGAAGTTTACATGAATTGAAAAAACGTAAGACGTCTAGCATAGGACATTTTTGTATCGAAATGGTGCTAGAGTAGCAATGATTTCGATAGGGTCAAATGTACCTAAATTTGGTTTTAAAAAAATGTAATTATCTATGTATACATAGAAGGCATCACTCATGTGATTTAAAACAAAATGTTGTACCTACTCCTATGATAACTTGGTGGTTGGTTTAGACCACTTAAGTTAGAGGAATTTTACATTCTTCACGAAAACTAAATGTTATACTATCTTGTAGATTTTAATGTCTCTAATTCGGTGAACCCAAATTGATCAAACCTCAAGTAAATTCATTTAAACGAATAAACGATAAGCACATTGAACAACCATTTGATTGAGAATCTTATGGTGTGTGTGCAAAAATTATGTTATCTTTTCAAAAGAAACACAATAGTGAGGTGATTGACCATATACATACGGATATGTGTAAGGCCGATAGTTGGTTATAAATATACTTCGTTACTTTTACCGTAATGTTAAGTAGATATGAAAACCTCGTATCTATTTAATAAGACATAAAAGTGATTTTTGAAACGTGTTATACTTTCAAAATGAAGTAGTAAACCAAAAGCACGACAAGATCATAATGTTGATCGGAAATTTCAAAGTAATGACTTTGAAGATCAAATGGGTAATATCAAGTAATGACCTTGATAATCACTAAGAATATTGTGAACCATAGAGTGTGGTATAGTCAAGAAGATAAACCAAACTTTATGAGATATAGTTTGAGTTTTTTTCCGCAATTTTGTAAGCAATTTTTCTCACTAAAAGTTTAAAACCCGACTATAATAGCCTTAATGACTCCATATGAGATATGGGTAGGGAGGGTCCCTAACTTGTCATTATTATACATTTGGGACCATAAATATTTATGTTCAGAACCAATTTATGTATATGTGAGGGTTATCCAAAATTGAACCACTGGTTTTTACTCCTCCAAAACGAGATCAAAGAGTTTGTGGCTCGTAATGCTGTCTTTCTAGAAAGATTTTCATTTTCTGGAAGACAGAGTGGGAGAAATTTTGAACTTACGGAAGTCCAAGACCTACAAACTGATTACAATGCAAGAAGACGTTCTTTATTGAGGCTCAGTGGTGAGTACAATGCAAGAAGACGTTCTTTATTGTGGCTCAGTGGTTATAAGGAGATAATTTTGTGATAATATTGCGTTACTTTTCAAAAGTGACGAATCTTAAACCCTCATCAAAGGCTTTTCTATAGCATGAACTCTATGTGATGGCGTGTCACCATGCAATTTGAATTGGTATCCTTACACAAGATGTGATAGGGAAGGAAACACGAGATGTTTTCGAGACTTTATTTAAGGTGAATACTTTGGTAGGTTACCTTGATCTTGTCGTAAAGGTTACATAAGATGTTTAAAATTTGGGTTGGTTATAGAGAGTTTTGTGACAACCCAAATGCCTTTATCAATTCGTATGTTCTTAGCAATATAGCTTCTCATGAGGATGAGATTTGGCAAATGAATAACGCAATATTATCGCAAAATTATCTCCTTATAACCACTGAGCCACAATAAAGAACGTCTTCTTACATTGTACTCACCACTGAGCCTCAATAAAGAACGTCTTCTTGCATTGTACTCAGTTTGTGGGTCTTGGACTTCCGTAAGTTCAAAATTTAACTTTCTCCTTGGGAGAAGTTTTGTTGATCTTGTCAATGCTAAGAAGCCAAGCATGCTTGAAATATCCCTTTTGTGATCCATATACATCAAAGAGTTGGAACTTTGGGTTCAATCATGTAGTCTATCAAAATGGTATTACTCGAATGTCGAGGTACCATGATGATACATGGAGTTTAGTGGGAGCTAAAGTGAGTTTCTTAGTCTAAATATGTGTTTGACATATTAGTGACTAGAAATATTCTCGGGTGAATATTTGAGAGTAGCATGGTGCATCATAAATATCCAGATCTAATGAGATAGATCTCCATGGATATTAGCATTATAGTCAAGAGACTTATGTGATAAGATTCTTGACTCGTTCAAGTTGTTGAACAATAAATATGATCTCTTGTGCTTCACCGCAGGATCTATTATATATGCTAAAAGCTTCTCTCGTTGAGACTTATCATGTTGAGAATATGAGAAGTTATTACCAATCATTTCCTAGTGAGTGTCTGTGATACCCCGCGATAAAGCGGAAAATATAACTAATAAAATGCAAAATTTTAGGGAATTTTTGAAATTTTTAAAATTTAAGGCGCGGGTTAGCCAAAAATTAAAACATAAATAAAGAGTGCGGAAATAAAGATTTTAAATTATACAAACGTGATAGTCGAGGTGAGGGAAAATATATCCCTCGAATGACAATATAATAAAAGGTAGGTCCAAACAATCCTAATAAACCAACTACTAAGTCGAAGTGCTCGCTAGCTCACACATGTCTTCACCCCATGAATGCATCACTAATACCTGTCATTCATGTAAACATGAACGCCACAGTCAGTGGGGAGTAACTCAAGGTTCTCCCAGCCACAAAATGCCAAAATGAACATAACAAAGAATTAAACAGGTAAGTCATATAAGATACCTACGAAAGTCATGAATATCAAGTTTATATCTAAACATGACAATTAAATGAGATAGAACAAGATAGACCAAGCTTAGCATAATAGAGATTCAACTATTCATGTAAGACAATCAAATAATATGAAAGACAAGAATGCGATCATTCATGCAAGAACACGCATTTCAAGGGATTATAAGATAGATATGAGATTAAAATCTGAAACAGTTACGTAAGGGATCAACCAAATGCAAGTTACAAAAATAGAAACCGTAGCCATTATTTGGAAAACCACTTAGCAAACATTGCACGGGACGTGGCTACTAATGTCACATTCATACTTATGGCTTGCATCTCACCAAAAGAACGGATGGGAACATCAATCCCGACGATCATATCGCAACTAGAGGGCTTATAGCTCACCCCTAGTGTCCGATAGGACCAAGACAAACCACAGACAAAAACCAATATCTATAACCAAGCAAGACCTTTACTACTCATATATCAATATATAATTCCCCTGGTAGGACGACAATGGTACTCCCAAGACTCAGTCCTAGTCTAAATCGCCGAGACTCTCGGGGAAGATGCGGTTCCCAATTCGACATGCGGCAGGACAGTCCGCATCCAAGACTCGAAGACAGATCGGAAATCGAGAACCCACAATCGGAAGGACAGTCCGAAAGAGGCGGAAAATATGAGCTAAACCCACAATCGGCAGGACAGTCCGAAAGAGGCGTAAAGATAAGTCAAGCAATACGGTATAGCATAAAGGCATCATCAAGAGAATACGACTCAACCAAGCGATGCGAATCAACTTGGAAAGAGACTACTACATGTAATGAACCGATGATAATCCAAGTGAGGCATTTCATGCCAAATCATAATCATGAATATGAATAAGTAACCCATTTCTTCAATATTTGTCATTTGAATAAAAATGTAAACCAACGGAAATGAACCATTTATAATGAGCAAAACAAGCATTCAATTATAAATAACTCAATTTAACTAAACAAGGAGAATAATTCACTCATATTTGAGATACGATAGACAAATGAGAACGAACGAATTAAAAACTCATATTATAGGTAAATGAGATATTTCATCAAATTTGACTTGAATAAATAATAAATTCCACATTTATAATTAATGTGAGAAAAATATATAAATGAACGATGTTTCACGAGTTAAGTCATATAAAGCATGAGACGGAAACTCAATATCTTACACACGACAACTTAACTTTCAGTTGTCGCATCAGAGGAGTCCTAACATGAGACGAGTTAATTTTAGCCTCTCTTATACTCAAAATTATGAACTTAAAGTCAAAGTATCTACGCCAATAGAACACTACATTAGTTTAAACAATCCTATTCTTTATGTAGTCTAGACATAACAACTAAATGCCGAAAGGAATTGTATCTTCAAAGAGTATTGGACACGCAAAGTCATTGGCAAAAGAGAACCAAGGTCTCTGTTGAGATACTTTTAAATCCAACAAAAGTGAAACGGAAATTTTCCAACAAAGTCAAAACTTGCAGTAATACTAGAATTTTTTTGAAACTTCAGGCTTGAATGTTGGTTATACTCAACATATTCCAAGGCTGCCGGCCTACTAAAGTAACCACAGTATTTAGATACCTTCCAATTTCCATCTCAGATGACTTCAAAGCTCTAGACAGCCTACCACAACCCACAATTATCATATACTTGCCGATTTCCAACACAGAGAAAATCAAAGCCTAGAAAAGATATTACCAAATTATCCGCGTAACAGATTCCCAAAATAAGCGGACACCATTCTCTACATCAAATTGACAGTGACTTCTCTTTCAATCCTGGGTTGTCTCAGATTGATGACAAAATAGTTCAGAAGTTTGTAACATGGGGAAAAAAAAGGATTCAAAAACATAGTTAACATAACCTCTGTGCTTCCTCTGCCTAACAGGCCATAATGCAGGTCGTACAGGCCACCAAAACAGTCCCCAAAGCGGTCCTAGAAATGCGTACAAAGGCACCACAACTATCACGAAAACAGTCCCCACACACATGCGTAAACTATCTCAGAAACACTCCCGAAAACTAAATAAAATCCGTCTCCAAAACCGGGTAGAACACGTCCTAAGAGTTAGTAACGATAAACACCTAACAGGGGCAGGGGGTGAATTAGGTGTACTTTTTAAAAATTTGTTCTTAACTTAGTTAATTGAGAACTTAAGTAAAGAACCTTAAAGTAGAAACCTTGAAAAACTTAATAGAATGTAAGTTCACAAGATGGCACAGCCGTTTTATGTCATAGTATAACTGACTGTGACACAGAACATAATTAAGTATAAGCGAGAAATGGCAAAGTGAAAGAACGTAAAAGTAAATGAACAAACAAACAAACGACATTTAAAAATTGGTTCAGCCTCTACTCCGAGGCCTACGTCGAACCGTTATTTTATTGCTTGTTTAGAAATTTACTCAAACAACTAAACCCTTACAATGAAAATAACTCGCCAATCTACTCCGATTGCACTCAAACTTAAAGCTACTCCGCTTCAAGAGTTTATATGTTTTATCTCATAGGTTTACAGAATCTTAGAATCTCAAGGGTTCACTTAATGAACATGGAAATCACGATTAAGATTTTAACACGAGAATCATGGAACAAACTAATTATGTCACAGTGCAGCGAACTGATACTTGGAGGTTTACAGCTTTTCGAAAACAAATGAAGACTTTTAAAATCTGAAAAATGTTTTGCAAATGCTTGAAGAACAAAGCTTTAAATGCACAAATGATTTGCAAAGTTTTACAATAAATGCTTTGGAAAATCTTGATAAATAAATGAAGCTAAGAAACACTATTTATAATGAATTTGATCACTAAGAAGTACAACTTAGGTTAATTAAATCCAATATAAAATTAGTAACCTTTGAATGATGGTAAGTGTTAGGCTTGGGGCACAAGTCTTTGATAGAAATCAGAAAACTTATCCCAAAACACTCAACATGTGACACTTTACCAAATTGGCAAAAAACTTTTCTAGCTTTAAAACTTTGACAGTTCAACTTACGGATTTAGTAAAAGGTAAATGCACAAATCTAGAGGTTTTATCAATGTAGATTAGTGACTTAAAATTTCATATTTGTTTTCAAACTTTGAAGATTCAGATGTTAAATTTTTGAGAATATGAAATTTGTGAAGACTTTAACACTTAAACTTTTCGCATAAAACGTTCCTCCATACGGTAGTATCAGAAACCACAGTGCAGTGCACTGTTGCATGGTTTTGCAGCCACTTGACGTACATGAGAATGTTACACTTACTCTTACAATTTTCAACTAAGGCTAGGATAATATCATTGTCTGGACTTCTTGTTGGCTTCATCTTGATCATGTTAAGCCATCATTAAGAGTCCATTTGATTGCTTCAAGCACTAAACATTTGCAATTAAAAACAAACAATTAAATAACAAGGGAACTTGGCATCATCAACCAAATGTGTTCTAACAAATTTCCCCTTTGATGATGATAAGTTCAAACATGTGTGATATTCCCACTTAGCCCATGGTTAGTAAGTCTTTGGTCATTTTAACATAAACATAATTCATAAACATGATCAAGGTAATCGAAAGGGTCAACATGCTTGGCTAAGTAGGACATCTAATCATGGAAGCTAAGACATAAGTACGGTGAACGTTAGCCTAAGAGTTAAGAGATCACACATAAGCACGTTTAGAACTACTTCCTCCTCTTGACATCATCAAGGAGGGATAAAACATGTTCAAAACTATCTATAAGATTCAAACCACATGCAAATATTGTTCAAGCAAAATAAAAAGCATCCAGAAATTGCACAAGAGTTTAATAAACATAGAGCCAATTATGATAAAGGATAAAAGGATTATGGAGGCAAGGGCTTAAGCCACGGTTTTTGGCTTCTTGTCATCAAGACGTTCAAAAATATCCTCATTCATGGTACGGAGATCAACCACTTCATCCCTAAGCTTGGCATTTTACTTGATCAAGTGCTTCACAAGCCCAACAAGTTGATCCAACTTAGCAACAACCACCCCCTGTTCAACAGTCGATCCAACTGTAGCATCACCTGCACCTTGATTTTTAATCATCAATTTCCCATTCCTAATTTCCATATTCATCCGAGAGATGAGACCCGGAGTCATTTCATCACTCAATTTTGCAATGGCGGGACTTCCTTTCATGACCAATCCTTCATTCATAAAAACAATTGAGAGTCACATCCCATATGGTACCACGGCATTTTGTCAAAGTTGCCGTTTTGGAATTCGGTGGCCATCTCTTGAATTCAATGAAACATAAGATGGGGAAGGTTGATTGGTTTGTGTTTGACAATGTGGTGAATAAGGAGCATGTCAAGGAGAGAGCATCTCCCTCGGCTGTTATTGCTTGGAACAAGGTTGTGGAAAACGAGGTTAAAGATAAACCTAATGGGTGCGGTTAATTCAAGGGCATAAATATTATTTGGGCCATTATCATCATTAGGTCGGAGAAATTTCATGACTTGGGTAGAGGTAACCTCATCAATCTCACCCTAGTCGCGTTTTGGGTAAGTGGTAAGCTCGACATCACACACTTCAAGGTGGGCAGCAAGTTGTTCAATTGTTAAGACAAATGGTTTTTGGTTAATGTAAGCCGAAAGGGTTCCAGATGCAACATCGACTTTGAGTGTAGCATAGAATTGAATGGTCTTAGACAGATACATAGGGCTGTATTTGTCCGAGAGATTCACCTAACCCTGAGCGTACATGGCTTCTTTGAAATATTTGAAGGCAAGAGAAGTATCATACCATGATTTCTTGTACCTCCTTCCACTGTGAAAGCAACATACCAGCATACTGTGACATAGTTTGAGTACATCCTCCGGAAGATCAAGTGAGTTAAGATGATTGAGGATATCATTTTTGAATGATTCTCCAAAAGGTGCAACAACGAGGTCCATGCAGGTGTTAAGAGGTACTTTGGCTTCAATAATTTCATTTTCATTAGCCACACCTTCCTCCAAACCGGGTATGGTCCGTGGGTACCTAGGCTTTTTAGGAGCCCGAGGTTTTGACCCGGATCCTTTTATTCGTTTGCCTCCGGTTTTGGGTTTTGGAGGAGATGATTTAGGGGTCACATCATCATCATCACCAAAGATCTCCACCATTTCCCTCTTAGATCGGGTCCTAGAGGAGTGCTTTGAGAACAATGGACCAAGCCCATCATCAAACACTTCCTCGGCATGACGTTGGTCATCACCATCTTCAACATTGATGATTTTTTCAACATGCACCTCCTTTGTTGCATCATCTTTGGGATGTTCATTGTGTTTTTCAGCTTGATAATCGAGTTCTCCTTCCCTTTCATTTTCTAACTCCTTCAAAATCTCACAAACTTCACCAATTTCGCCTTTTCATCCTCATGCTTCTATTCATTCACATTTGATTCTCCCTCTTTTTCTTTTGATTCTCCTTCTTTTTCTTTTGATTTTTCCTCTTTTTCTTTTGATTCTCCCTCTTTTTCTACTGATTCTTTCTTTTGAAGTTCCCCGTCTTTCTCATCTTTCTTTTCATTCGAGTATTTCTTTTTCTCTTTTTCCTTTTCTTTCGACTTCTCTACTTCCTCCTCCATTTAAATTTTTTTAGATTGCATGGTAGTGGATTCCACCTCATCGGTATCCACATCAACCTCTCGATCCAACTGTAGAGAGATCGGAGGTCTCCTTCCACGACTTCCTCAACCGCGTCCACCACCTCTTTTAGCAGTTGTTTTCTTTCGTGCAACGGTGGACTTGGCAGTAGCAGGAGCAGTTTCATCAATGTTTGCATCGGTTTTTGGAGGCATTTTTCTTTTTGCAATGTATTTTGGGTTGAAGGTATTTCTTAAGTTTAGAACTTCTTTGGAATATTTTGGTTTGGAAGACATGTCAAGTATTTAAAAAGGAAAAGGTGGTTTTGACGATTTTTGAATTTCAAAGGAAGTTGATGGGTGGTTTTGTTTAATGAATAATAGAGAGTTAGTATGGGTATATGGGATGCAATTGTGTGGTTGGTGAGGTTAACTAGGAGAGGACAATCAAAGTGGACGGTTGAGTGTTGAGAAGTGAAGGCTAGATTTAGCCTTTTAGGTGATGTGACATAAAGGCTTTGAGTGGCTCAATGTAATAAAATCAAATGCAAAATAAGGTGCTTAATTTATTTTTTTCGGTCCATTTGCATGGAACAAATAATGCAATTTGCTAATTTTCATTAACATGTTAATCACTTCTCTAATCAATCATTGAGAAAAATGATTCAATTGTGTCACATGTCATCTAATAAACCAATTTCCAACCGAAGTTTTACGAATTGTTCTCTTTCTAACGGTTTTGTAAAAATGTCTGCAATTTGATTTTTCGTTCTACAAAAGCTTAGACATATATTACCTTTTTCAACTTGATCACGTAAGAAATGATGTCTTATGTCGATGTGTTTAGTGCGTGAGTGTTGTATCGGATTCTTAGATATGTTAATTGCACTAGTATTATCACAAAATATGGGAGTGGTTTCAAACGTAATACCATAATCATGCAATTATTGACGTACCCAAAGAATTTATGCACAACAAAAAGCGGCACTTACATACTCACTTTCGGCCGTGGATAATGCAACGGTATTTTGTTTCTTGGATGCCCAAGAAATGAGACATGGTCCTAAGAAAGTAGCAATACCCGAGTTACTCTTTCTATCCAACGAGTCCCCGGCATAATCCGCATCCGAAAATCCTACAAGATCAACTTCGTAGTGAGTTGGGTACCAAAGATATAGCCCTTGTATTTCAATCAAATACCTAAAAATCCGTTTGAGGGCCTTGAAATGTGATTCCTTAGGATTTGATTGGAAACAGGCACAAACACACACACACTAAATTGTATGTCGGGTCGACTAGCGGTCCAATAGAGTAATGAACTGATCATACCTCGATATACCTTCTCACTAATGCTCTTACCGTTTTCGTCCATATCAAGCTTGATTTTGGACAACATTGGTGTAGGCATAGGATTAGAATTAGTCAACCCGAACTTATTTAACATTTTCTTTATGTACTTTTGTTGATGGATCATAGTTCCTTTTTCACTTTGTTTAATTTGAAGACCAAGGAAGAATCCAAGTTCTCCCATCATACTCATTTCAAATTCGGAATTTATTAAATTAGAAAAGTACTTATAAAGGACATTGTTAGTTGCTCCAAAAATAATGTCATCAACGTATACTTGCACAAGCAACAGTTCATTGCCTTGTGGCTTGATAAACAACAGTTTGTCAACGGAACCACGTAAGAAACCGTTTTCCAATAAGAACTTTGAAAGCCTATCATACCAGGCCCTAGGATCCTGTTTTAAACCATATAGCGCTTTATCAAGTTTAAAAACGTGGTTAGGAAATTCGTTGTTTACAAAGCCAGGAGATTGTTCAACAAAAACTTCTTCATCAAGATAACCATTTAGAAATGCAGCTTTGACATCCATTTGAAAAAGTTTTATGCCTTGATAAGATGTAAAAGCTACAAGCATTCGTATGGCTTCAAGCCTAGCTACCGGTGCAAAGGTTTTGTCATAATCGATTCCCTCTTATTGGTTAAAACCTTGCATCACTAGTCTAGCTTTGTTCCTTACGATCTCTCCAACATATCTAGCTTGTTATGAAAGACCCACCGTGTACCAATTACAGTACGTTGGGAGGGCCTATGGTGTGACACCCCATACTCCAAGTGCCTTACCAGGACCACTTAAGGTATAAGAACGTCACCATCTCGGTTATCCGAGCCAATGATAATCAAATGACAATGAAGATACATAATTTAAATAACAATATAGGTTAAAGTGATTACATGATCAAAACCAAAACTCTTAAACTGAAATACAAGATTCTCAAGCGGTCTACTGCTAAAACTATCAAAGCTATAAAACATCGTCTGACACAGCGGAAGGTTTCTAACTGCCACGTGATGATTCATCCCAGCTATCCCATACGCGTCATATCATACCTGCTCAATAACTGCTCACCACCCCCGAATGGATCACCACAGTTTTTAAAATATTTAAACGGGGTCAGTACTAATTACACGATACAAACCAACATGAAGCAAATACCATGCAGCTCAATCAACACATCAATCCCCAGTCTCCATCATCAATCTCCACATAACTGACTACACACTAAAGTGTGTAGCCCTGCCAGAGTACCCATCGCAACAGGTACTCCACACCGCCAGTGGGGGACCGTAGCCGTTCCCACCTAAGCCTCGCTCATCTCATCAAGCGATAAACCCATGTTCCTTAATGTGCACATCCCTCCTGTGACGGGTTCCACAGGAGGCGAATCAAGGGCGTGAAGCCACTCCCGCAAGTGACTCCACTCGGCCAGGGACGCACCCCGAAGAACACAGACAGATACAACAACAGTCAACGACAATAAATAAGAACCGTCATAACACCAACAATTACCAATAACCAATTCCAGTATGATAATTACTCAATAACAATAACAATCACCACACAATCATGTAACTAATACTGAGTAGGGAAACCCTACATGGAATACAACACAAACAGCAGACGATCTAGCAGCTGTCTCAAAACCTTTCCTCTACGAACCCTCCTCCTATACACATAATCATACAATCACTACCTCATTAACATAAACATAGAAAACCCCCAATCCCAAAATTAGGGTTTAAACAACCTTAACCAAATGCTATAAAAATGGTACGTAGGACTTAACCTTGACGCAAGGATCACAATGATACAAAGAACGATGAAATACGACCTCTCTAGCTCCGGGATTTGCCAATAATGCGAATAGGAAGAACAACGTAGTTTGCAATCTCTTTTGAGTGTATTAGGTTTATAAAAAGTGTTTATGAAAGATGACGACGTAATATAAATACTAATTCACATTATTAACAAAACCCGTTGAGATATAACCCGTTAACTGACTTACTCGATCGAGTAACTTACATACTCGATCGAGTGCCACTTACTCGATCGAGTACCAAGGCTACTCGATCGAGTACCCTACAGGAAGAACACTGATTCGTAAATCAAAACATGCTTACTCGACAGAGTAAGCCCCAGTCGATAAAGTACCTAGAGACTCATAAAACCGTAGTATTAAAGTCTTCCCTCCTTAAAAAGAATTTCGTCCCCAAAGTTCAACCCATACTCAAAACAAACACATAAACTCGGCCAAGACACAACAACATAGCTAAGAACTCAAACGAAAACCCAACCTATAAAACATGAACTCTCAACACCAACTCCACCAACTATGTCTACCTCCACAACATGACTCACGATATCGTATCCACCACATTATAGCCTCTCTCGAAACTAACTCCATACACTAGCAACTACCATCCACAAACGCTGCTAGCTCCGTTTCACTAACATATTATCCACCAGCAAATCCAAAACCAAGACACCCATAAACATCAAACGGAATGTTACATATGGACAAGATGTCATACCTTGTTTCTTTCGAATTGCTCTAATTCCTCTTGCATGGCTGTCACCCAGTATTCATCAGTCAAGGCTACTGTGACATGGTTAGGTTCAATTTGAGAAAGGAATGCATCGTATGCACAGAAATTTTGAAGCAACGATCTGGTTTTATGCCAGATGTTAGGTCACTAGTTAGGTTTGATAAAGGATGTGAGCTTTGGTGTTTCCATTTTTTTGGAACAAGTGAGTTTGAGGAATTGGTTTGTTCTTGTGTCATAGTGGAGTTGCATGTTGCATGAGGATTATTTTAAGGGGGTGATTGTGGTTCATTCGTTATTTGATTGGGCTGTTCTTCACCATCCACATTTCCCCTGGATGATCTAGCATCTTCTTGTGTTGGAGGATGATTAGTTCCCCCAAAATTTTGGCCAGCATCCTCAGGCAACAGTGGCTCCAACTGTTACTCAGCCTCTTCCACCACTTGATCCATATCATGTCATGTCATTCCAATCTCGAAATCATCATCATACTCATCATCTTCATCATCAACTTGTGTATTTGAGACAAAGAGACTAGATTCGTCAAATATTACATGAATACTCTCTTCCATTTTCATAGTCCTCTTGTTATACACTTTATAAGTTTTACTATGATCGGAATAACCGACAAAAACTCCTTCATCACTACGAGCATCAAATTTGCCTAGGTTATCTTTTCCATTATTGTGCACAAAACATTTACTACCAAAGCATTTTAAGTGTGAGATGTTAGGTTTTCTTCCTCGTAGTAACTCATATGGAGTTTTCTCAATGATTTTTCTAATCATGACACGGTTGTAAATATAACCAGATGTGTTTACGACTTCGGCGCAAAAATTCTTTGGCACTTTAGAGCTAATGAGCATGGTTCTAGCCATATTTTCGAGAGTTGATTCATTCGTTCCACAACCCCATTTTGTTGTGGGGTTCTTGCGGCCACAAAATTGTGACTAACACCATTCTCATTACAATAGACCTCAAATGAAGAATTGTCAAACTCGGTTCCATGGTCGGATCTTAGTGAGACAAGTTTATAACCGAATTTGTTTTGAACCTTTTTGAACCAAATTAGGAATTCATCGAATGTTTGGTCTTTAGAGCTTAAGAAAAGAAGCCAAACAAATATTATAAAATCATGTACAATGACACAAATGTAGTGACTTCCACCTCTGCTCACAACGCGCATGAGACCGTATAAGTCAATGTGAATGAGTTGAAGAGGTAAGGAAGTGCTAACAACCTTTTTGGATTTAAAGGAGCACTTAACTTGTTTGCCTTTAACACAATCATCACAAAGTGATTTAAACTCAAATTTGATGTTAGGGATACCATCTACTAGATCAAGTCTCTTGAGGGTGTTAAAGTGTTTTAGCATTTACATGACCAAATCGTTTATGCCAAAGCCAAGCGTCATTATTTTGAACACTTATGAATGATAATGTTTAACCCGACAATGAGTATAGGTTAGTCATGTAGACATCTTTGACACGTTTACCTTCAAGTATGAGCTCTCTAGTCTTTCCATTGATTATTCTACATTCACTAGCAAGAAATTCAACAATATTACCTCGATCACATAGTTGTGAAATGCTCAAGAGATTGTGTTTCAAACCATTGACAAGCAACACTTTGTCGATGCATAGTGATTTTGACTTACCAACCTTTCCAATACCAATGATTTCACATCTTTTGTTGTCGCCAAAAGTCACCATGCCACCATCGTAGGCCTCTAGCGAGAGGAATTAGCTTTCATCTCCCATCATATGACGAGAGCATCTACTGTCTAAGTACCAATTGCTGCTGCCTTTCACTAATGCCTATAAGAAATCAAACATTTAGTTTAGGAACCCAAACGAGTTTGGGTTCCTTCTTGACAATAACTTTCTTGACTCCTTCTTTCTTAATCCAAAATTGTTTAACCATTTTAGTGTTTCTTTCTAAATCATGAACTCTCTTTTCGCAACCATTAAACTCATGACCTGTTTTTTCACAGTAATTGCAAATGATATATTCAGGAAAGCCAGTATACTTTCTTCTCCGAAAGTCAGTTTTGCTTGGATCCTGGTTTCGAGTGCAACAGTGCGTGTTACTGTTGTATTTGAAACCTGGCCCAGCATTCTTTGCAAATTTTACATATTCTTGTGATTGTTTTAAAAGAAATTCCAAAATATTCTGACTTCCATCCCATTTTAAGTAGAACATCTTAGCCTCATCTAACTCTTTGGTCAAAGGTTCAATTTTAGCAAGATGGTTAAGATTTAGTTGACCAACATTGTTGAAAGCTTATTTGCATGTCTTACTTCATCACTAAGCAACAAGCCAATTTTATCAAGTTGCATGTTATCTCTTTTGCACATGGTGAAGTCAGCTAGAAGAGAGTCACGTTCTTTAGTTAATGAAGACACGATTTTCGTGAGAGTATCAATTTCTTTTCTCGATTCAGATGCCATAGTAGCAGCATTTGTTTCATGGGTTTGTTCTGGCTTTTTCAAGGTCTCAATTTGAGCAAGAAGGTCATTGTTTGATTTTTGCACTCGATCTAAAGCACTTTTTACATGACTTGACTCGTCATTCAACATTTCAGCAATCTTGACAAGATCATCTTTTTCATTTTCACGAGTTGCTAAGTCTATTAAAAGTTGGTCACGTTCTTGAGTTAGTGACGACACATTTTCTTTGTTAGAAACGGATGCAACAGTGTAGTGCTCTGTTACATGAGTTTCATCAACCTTCTTGGCTAGAAACAGATTTTTTTTTCGAAGCTTTTTGATTTTTTTTCAAGAGTCAACAATGAACTAGTTTGATCAACCTTATTTATACATTCTTTCGAGTTAACATTTTCTTCGGTTATGTCCTCAATTTCAGTTTACATAGCATCTAATTTATTGGTTTGTACACGACACTTATCAATGAATTGGTCTAGGAGGAGACAAACTTTGTCTTTAGAGAAAGATCGAACCTTTTTCTTGAGCTTGATTACCTCATTGTCTGAATCTGAATCTGAGTCAACTGAGTGAGCCATAAGGCACTTGATGTTTTCTTTCTTTGGTGGCTTGTAGTTATCCTTAGAGGGATAGGACGAGATGCACAACTTGGCGTCTAATTCTTCCACAAGGACATCGTCCTCTTCAGAATCAAACATACCCCAAATGGCAGTCATTACCTTGTTTTTGTAATCCCGTTTGGCAAAGTTACGCTTTTCTTTGGATTTGATTTCGTTCCACTTTGGGCATTCTTTTATTTGATGACCTTTGTCACCACACTTAAAGCACCCAACAGTAGAATTCGATCTTCTCTTAGGAAGGCAACGTTTGTTGGCATTGTTGCTATACCTTTGTGAGTTTTGACCATTTATCATGCCAACAATGTTTTTAGTGAACATTGCAAAACTCATCATCTTCATTCTCCTCATTGCTTGAGAGAGCATTAAGAGCGAGTCCTTTCCCTTTAGAGCTTTCACTAGAGCGCTTCATGAGAGTTACCTCATGAGCCATGAGTGAGCCCATAAGTTCATCAAGGGTGAGCAATGAAAGGTCTTTCGCTTCCTCAATAGCCGTAACCTTCGATTGCCACTTTTTAGTTAGGCTACGAAGAATTTTACGAACTAAATCCTCGGATTCGAAATTTCTGCCTAAACTCTTGAGGTCATTGACAACACTAGAAAAACGTGAGGACAAGCTATTAATTGACTCATCTCTTTCCATGTTGAACATCTCATATTGTTGCATGAGAAGATCAATACGGTACTTTTTAACTTGAGACGTTCCCTCATAGGCAAAGTTTAGGGTGTTCCAAATTTCCTTGGCTGACTTACATCCGGATATTTGATAAATATCTTGTTCACCAATGCCATATTGATGGATGGACATGGCTTTAGTGTTTTTCTCGACTTTCCTATAATCAACCACAACATATTTATCCTCACTTTTTAGGGTACTAGTGCCATCGGCATTAGTCACCTCGATTTTGAGGGGACCCTTTTGAATGATCAACCAACATTCATATTCCGTACTTTTGACATAGTGCTCCATGCGGTGTTTCCACCAAGTATAGTTTTCTCCCTTGAAAATGGGATACTTAGTGTGTTTTGAATCGTCCATAACTATAAGATCAACTCTTTGGACTTAACCAATATCAAGAGCACGAGTCTCTGATACCAATTGAAGTGTTAAGAATGATAAACACCTATGAGGGGGAGGGGGTGAATTAGGTGTACCTTTTTAAAATTTGTTCTTAACTTAGTTAATTGATAACTTAAGTAAAGAACCTTAAAGCACAAACCTTGAAAAACTTAATAGAATGTAAGTTCACAAGATGGTACAGTCGTTTTATGTCATAGTATAACTGACTGTGACACAGAACTTAATTAAGTATAAGCGAGAAATGGCAAAGTGAAAGAACGTAAAAGTAAATGAACAAACGACATTTAAAAATTGGTTCAGCCTCTACTCCGAGGCCTACGTCGAACCGTTATTTTATTGCTTGTTTAGAAATTTACTCAAACAACTAAACCCTTACAATGAAAATAACTCGCCAATCTACTCCGATTACACTCAAACTTAAAGTTACTCCGCTTCAAGAGTTTATATGTTCTATCTCATAGGTTTACAGAATCTTTGAATCTCAAGGGTTCACTTATTGAACATGGAGATCACGATTAAGATTTAAACACGAGAATAATGGAACAAACTCATTATGTCACAGTGCAGCGAACTGATACTTGGAGGTTTACAGCTTTTCGAAAACAAATGAAGACTTAAAATCTGATAAACTTTTTGCAAGTTCTTGAAGAACAAAGCTTTAAATGCAGAAATTATTTGCAAAGTTTTACAATAAATGCTTTGGAAAGTTTTGAGAAATAAATGAAGTTAAGGCACACTATTTATAATGGATTTGATCACTAAGAAGTACAATTTAGGTTAATTAAATCCAATATAAAATTAGTAACCTTTAAATGATGGTAAGTGTTAGGCTTTAGGCTTGGGGCACAAGCCTTTGATAGAAATCAGAAAACTTATCCCAAAACACTCAACATGTGACACTTTACCAAATTTGCAAAAAACTTTTCTAGCTTTAAAACTTTGACAAGTTCAACTTACCATTTTAGTAAAAGGTAAATGCACAAATTTAGAGGTTTTATCAATGTAGATTAGTGACTTAAAATTTCAGATTTGTTTTCAAACTTTGAACATTCAAATGTTAAAGTTTTGAGAATATGATTTGTAAAGATTTTAACACTTAAACTTTTCGCATAAAACGTTTCTCCATACGGTAGTATCAGAAACCACAATGCAGTGCACGGTTGCATGGTTTTGCAGCCACTTGACGTAAATGAGAATGTTACACTTACTCTTACAATTTTCGACCAAGGCTAGGATAATATCATTGTCTTGACTTCTTGTTGGCTTCATCTTGATCATGTTAAGCCATCATTAAGAGTCCATTTGATTGCTTCAATCACTAAACATTTGCAACTAAAAACAGACAATCAAATGACAAGGGAACTTTGCATCATCAACCAAATGTGTTCTAACACTCGTGTAGGATTGTTTGACCATAAGTTATACAGCAAATTCTTACTTGTAGTTGTGATGGTCACAGGTTATGACAACATTGACAACCGATTTAAATAATGTTAAAAAGGAAAGGCGTTGTTGGACATCGTAACCTTAGGGTGAGATTTTCAGTCAGACTCACCAAAGTCTTAAACTCTGTCACATTAGCTTTTCACTAACTTTTATTATTTTTATATTGTTCACACTCATTTCAGACTCACCTCATACTCTATACATTATCAGTCAGACTCACCTCAGACTCTACTTTTCTATTTCACTTCTTTTTACAAACTTTAAAAAAAAAAAAAAAAATGACATATGAAATCCACTCATTGAATAATTTTTTTTGATAGTGGGGTCAAGACTCACTTAAACTCTTAAGTTGAGTCTTCGATTTCCAAAACTCAACTTAAGACTTTTGTTAAGACTTAGTAGATTATTGTTACTCTTGAGTAAGTCTTGTCTTAAGACTAGCAATAATCTTACTCTTATGACCGTCATAAGTTAGACTCGCTGAAGTTGTAGTCGGGAGTATGAGGCCTCGAGTATGGAGTAGTACTAGACCACGCAGTTGCTATTACTTCTATAAAATTTCGTGTACCTGACCAGGTAGGGAATTGCAGGAAAATTGATTGTTGTACCAAATTATTTAATGATGCTACGTGCTACCTAAATTGCGTACCATATTTGTACTCCGTATTATTTTATCTGAAATTTTTCAATGCTTATTTTGATATTAGAGAATCACTATCTACTTCTATACAACTGATTAAAACAAAGTCTTTGTGGTCTTAAAAGCGAAATAGTGAAATATGGAGAACCTCAGGTTTTAGGTTCAACTTCTTCCTCCATTGTATTACACTGGCCTCGTAACTAATTTGACGTCAAAAAACAAATTTACAAAATAAATCGATTTAGGCCTAAAGGTGAGAAGCATGGTTTTTTTTTTTTTTTTTTTGACAAACGTGTACTATTTTATTATAGAAATATACAATTCTATTACATACACACCAACTAGAGAAGCATGGGTTAAAGACCACGGTCTAATGAAAGTAATATCAACCGTAACAATGTTAATTTGTGTGGCACATTGGCAGTTTGGCACCACATGTGATCACACCAAGACTTTCGAAAATTTCACATATTCTTATCCCGGTTTCGAACCTAGGTTTTTTTTCCTCGAAAGAAGTCGAACCGCAAACCAAACAAATAAAACCTGCCTAAATCTACAATTCAACTTAGGTCATGTTCTTTTGGACGGAAACAAATCTGAACTGAACTGAACTGAACTTATAGGATCTGAACTGAACTGATCGGAACTTATAGAATCTGAACTGAACTTATATGGATCTGAACTTTTCTGAATTTATAGGATCTGAACTGAACTGAACTGAACTTATAAGATCAGATCTGAACTGAACTTATAGAGTCTGAACAGAACTTCTTGGATTATTACTATAATAATAATAATAATAATAATAATAATAACAATTATTATTATTATTATTATTATTATTATTATTGTTATTGTTATTGTTATTGTTATTGTTATTGTTATTGTTATTGTTATTGTTATTTTTTAAAAAAAACGCAACTTTTATTGAGATGACAATCAAAAATAAATTAGCGGGAGAGAAAATTCATAAAAAAAATATAGTCTAAAACATAAGGTAAGATAATAACATTTTCCCACTTTATATAGATTGGTTTGTTCATACATTATACTATGATTACATTACGATAAAAAATAATGAGAGTAGTGATAATTTTGTTTTAAAAATAATAATGTATGTATCAAATAATTAATGTCAAATGTTTTTGCATTGGTTTTAAAAATAATACTCCGTATATATATAACTTTTCTGAACTGAATTTATTGGATCTTCATAGGATCTAAATTAAGACGAAAATTAAAAAGGATAGAAATGTAGTTGTTCAATTACGAGAATTGATAGGCTACTCTGATAATAGAATTGTAGTGAATAAATCACCTAGATTTCATTAGGACAAATGAGATAATAAATCTCACAAGTTCATTCATAAAATTCATTGACTGATTACTACACATTAGTTAATGCTCTTATATAGGTTAATGACTTGGGAAGTAAGAAACAAAAGAGATAAATGATTAAGGTACACTTAGTTTCATTTTGGATGTGTATCAGATCTGAACTGAACTGAACTTATAAGATCTGAACTGAACTGAACTTATAGGATCTGAACTGAACTTATAGGATCTGAACTTTTCTGAATTGAACTTATAGGATCTGAAGTGAACATAAATTAAGTGACTTTAACTCCAAAAGAACGGTGTCTAACTGTGTTCAAACTAAGCCGACATGTAATCTACTCTATAATATTATCGTTTGTTACGCACCTAAAATAAAATTAAAATCATACTCCCTCTGTTTCAGTCATATGTTTACACTTACATTATGCACAAATAACCAAGTAAGGAGAGAGATGATAAAAAATGGAATAAAACTCAATATAAAAAACAAGAGGATGCAAGTTGTTAAGTTAAACAAAACTTAAAATCACTTTCATTAAACAATATTTTTGTTAGCCACACATCTTCAAGATTTGTGGTATTTCCCACATTACAGTTTACAGCCGGCTGAAAATTTTGGAGGGACATTTCCCACCAAATTCAAATACAACCAAAATATTTTGGGGTGAAATTTTTCTCTCCAAAGTGAAAATACCTAAAGAATTATCCTTATAAAATGGTTAAATACAACACTTACTCCTAAAATCCAAACATTAACTTTTTTAAAACTTCACAATGAGTACTCATAACAATAAATGTCTCCCTACATATCGCCTTTAATCCACCAAGAAAATCGAATGCCTACATTGCAGCCATGGCCGCGGCGGCAGCAGCAACAGAAGCTGCAGCAACAGCAATGGCAGCCGCGGTTGCTGCCCAAACGGCAGCAGCAGCAGTGGCAGCTGCAACTGCAATAGACGAAGAAACAATATTAGAAGAAGAACAAGACCGAATACTGGAGCAAGGAGACTAATTGGACAAATGCTCTTACTCGGTTGCAGAAACAATAAACTTAAACATGGTTTGGTGACGAAATTGAGTCGAGAGTTCAATATTTCTAGGATGACAATTCCCAAATACTGGAGTAAGGTGAAAGAGCAAATCAATAAAGGGAAATTAGTGGCAGTGGACAGGGCATACAAAGGTAGCAAAAAAACGAGTTATTATTGACTTGGAAATGGCAAGATCCATCCCTTTATATAAAAAAACTAGCACTAGTAGAAAAAACCTCTATCACGACGCAGTTATCGTGGCGGTTCTAATAGAAACGACGCGAAAAGCCCAATAAATTGGCGGGAAGGACATATTTTTGTATATAGGAGGTCTATTGTGGCGGTTTAAGTAAGAACCGTCGTGATAACATAAGCTTTTTATGGCGGTTCTAAATAAGAAACGCCACCATAGTTCAATAGTTGCGGTTCTATTAACAACCGACGTTAGAAATGACGCTAAAAATTTATACAAATTTATAATTTTTTGGAGTAAAAACCCGCCATAATATCTTTTTATGTCGGTTTATAACTAAAACCGACGTTAATAGAAAGGTTTAAAAAAACAAAAATTAAAACCTCCGAAAAAAGCAAAACCCTTCAGTAGCACTATTTATTCAACCGCGAAAACCTGCTACTGCTTCGTCTTCTTCAATTCAACCGCCAAAACCTCGCATCCCCTCACAATTCAATTCCGGCAATCGAAAACCTGCTTTCTTCACGCAGCCCTCCGACATACTATTGATTAAGTTCCCCAGAACTTGTGGTTTCCGTTTACATCGACTATTCTTCGACTCAATTCAATAATCAATTCAAATTTCAACTCCGGCAGCCACTCAATTCAATAATCATTTCAACTTCGACAGCCCTATTTTTTGGCTACACCGCACAAGCAGCGATACAAAGCCACCACTCTTTATCCGCAACAACATCAAAGGTACCGCTTGGCCATATTTAATTGTAATTCATGTATCTTCAATAAATCTTTATCACTATCATCAAATTAATCGTTATTGTATTATTATGTTATTGAATTATGAATTATTGAATTATTGAATTATTGAATTATTAATTACTTGTTTTAGGTTTGTAAAATACCTAGTTTAAAGTCAGGTATTTGCTGCCCCCTTGTTCGTTTTGGTATGACTCGTTTTTGTGGCTTATATTGTGTCGAGTTGTAATGTGTTGATAGAGGTTGTTATATGATTCAAAGGGTGTGAATCTAGGATAGGTTCCATTACATTTTAGAGTTGAAATAGAGGGTGGTAAGTAGCAGTGACATCCTCTGTTCAAGTCAATTTCATTAATACAGAATACAATACTAGCACTACTAATAAACTAAATTTCCCAATAAATAGCTTTTATATTCAAGTTTTTCTGCCAACACAACATAGAGCTTGTGTATAGCCGTATAGGCCCTTTAAACTACCATTGCAATGAGCTTGACGAACGAATAAAATTCACATTCCAACAAGCTTATATTGAGTTCTTCTGGAATTTTGCTCTCTTTTATGGTACCCTTGCTCTGGAATCACTCTCTTGAATCCAGGGGCGAACCCACACATTAACATGGTGGTGCAATTGCTACACCATTCACAAGAAAATTAAATGAGATAATATCCCTTTGCTACACCATAATTCTATCGTCCATGACTAATTAGTTGTCAATTACTCAGTGCCTTTAAACCTTCTTGATTTCTAAGTGAATCATTAACTAAGGTATATTAATCTTTCCATTATTAATAACACTTAAACATCTCTAATTTCCAAAGAAGTGTAATTGATGAGCATTGGTATAGTGCATAGTATAAACAGCTTAAAGACTTTCATACCAACCTAGACTAAAGCTATGAATCATTTTTTTTCTCGAAAACTTTAGCATCCATTATACTCCCTTCGTGCTAATTATTTGTTTGTCTTTGGTTAAAAACCTCTCACAAAAAATAAAAAAGCAAATAAATGATTGGGACAAAGGGAGTAGGAAAGAAATTATAATCAATGAGCTTTTGGTGTGAATTGTTGTATTTTTTAGGGGCTTTCTTTTGAGTATCTAGGGCAGTTCAAGGCTTCTTTGGTGAGTTTTCAATCTTTTTTCCTCTTAATTGGGCCTTATTTGGATACTCTAACTACCATGAATAATGAGCTATAAATTGACAATCTTAAATAATGTTTCCTACCCTATTTTAAAACTATCTCAAATAACATTTTCTTTTCTATTCATTTTATTACTCTATCAAATTTTCTCTCTTTTTGGACTCATCGAAAATAATCGTTTTTGTTTAAAATTTCACAAACAAACTGAGAAGATGTGATACGTTCAATTAGAAAATTAATTACGGAGTTGAAAAGATTTTTTTTGGAAGAGGTCAGAGTTCTCATTAATAAAATGGGAACACAAGATCTTATAAAGAATAGGCCCCTAGGAGATTTCACTAGACATCCTCATCCTACTAGTAAGCTAAGCATTTCATAATTTACGATCCCCCTACTCCAAGCATACAACCTGACGCAAACACAATACTTAATCCATTTTAAAACTGGACTTGTGCCATGAAAAATACCATACACCTCCTTCAAAGGTAGTCAGCCATGATGATGCCATGTCTGAAAGAAACCTTTGGCTATCTCCTTCTCGCCCACTCGCCACAAACTCATTTCGATGTTCGAACCGATGTCGTAGGAGAAGTAACAACATCAGCCTCAAGTTCCCAACAAGACCTATCATGAAAAATGTATTCCTTGGACCAGCATATCCAAATGGAATCATATTTATAACAATAACAGTTGAACTTTACCCGCATAGGAGAGATGTTGACTAGTCCAATACCCAAGATTACCTCTGATCCTTGACATAAGTGGTTGGAACATATACCTGGTTAGCCTAGAAAAATGAAGGGGAGTACCCAGATATTTAAAGGGAAAAGATTAAATTTTATCACATAATACCGATTATAACCCTAATTAAATATATTGATTTTCTATCGTTATATTCTCTATTGAAAATCTGCCCAGAGATTACGAAATCCTAGTTTTTGAATTAATATTCAGAAATTCCAATACTATTAAATAATTGTTACTAATTTCACAATATATATGTTTGTATTAATTATAGCATGGATCGAAGTTGGATGTATGGAAAGCGTGATTTTGAGTATCTTAAAAGGCTCGGTGAATTTATTACCCAAGCTGTTGAACATAAAAAACGACACGAGGATGATGAACAACTCATGTGCTCGTGTAGCGTATGTAAGAATCGAAAGAAGGTGAATTTTGCAAGTGAAATGCGAGAACATTTGATATTAAAGGGCTTTAAACCAAATTATACTGTGTGGATATGGCACAGAGAGAAAGAGATTGATATTCCTAATTGTCCTACCGCCGTAAATGTTGAGAAACAAGTTGATAATATTATGGTTTATTTTGAGGTAATTGGAGAGGATTGTAATAACAATGAGGTTAATGAGCATAGTAATTATAAGGAGTGTAATATAGAGGCTGATAATGTCGATCAGATGATGGATGATATTGAAAAAGATTTTGTTTATTGTCCGGAAATTTTTCAAATGCTAGTTAGTGATTCAAAGAAGCCGTTATTTTTGGGTTGCTTTAAATTTACCCGTCTATCAGCGGTGTTGAAGTTGTACACCCTAAAACCTGGGAACGGGTGGAGCGATAAGAGTTTTACTGCTTTATTAAAACTCTTGTCCGATATGTTGGCGGGAGGTAATGAGCTTCCCACTAACACTTATCGATGTAAGAAAGTAATCTGTCCCCTCGCGACGAATTACCAAAATATCCATGCGTGCCCGAATGACCGCATTTTGTACCGTAAAAACTACAGAGACTTAGATGAGTGCCCACGATGCAAGAAGTCAAGGTATAAGCTTAAAGAAGGTGGTAAAAAAGAGGGTCCGGCCAAGACCTTATGGTATTTAACAATAATACCATGGTTTAAGCGTTTGTTTGAAAATCCGAAGGATGGAGAGTATATGTTATGGCATGACAAAGGGAGGAAGAAAGATGGCAAGTTACGACATGTCGCTGATGCTCCTCAGTGGAGAACAATCGATAGAGATTTCCCGGAATTTGGTAGTGAACCTAGAAATTTAAGATTAGGGCTTTGCACGGACGAAATTAATCCTTTCGGAACTCAAAGTACCCAACATAGTACTTGGCCAATAATGTTGATAATTTATAATCTCCCTCCTTGGCTTACTACAAAGAGCAAATACATTTTATTGACAATGTTAATATCAGGTCCTAAACAACCGGGTAATGACATTGACGCGTATCTAGAGCCACTGATAGAGGATTTAAAAATGTTGTGGAATGTTGGAGTGGAGGTGTTTGATGCAGCTAGCAGTTCAAAATTTCAAATGCGTGCTATGTTGTACTTCACTATCAATGACTTTCCTGCGTATGGTAACCTCTCGGGTTATAGGCTGAAGACCGATAAGGAGTGTCCTGTATGTGGTGATGACACAGAGGCCGAATGGTTGGAGTACTCTGGGAAATTTGTGTACATGTGTCATCGTCGAGGGCTTGACCCGAGCCATCAACATCGTAAGTGGAAGAAGGCATTCTATGGTAAAACTTAACACCGGTCAGCTCCTTTAGTTCTAAGTGGAAAAGAGTATCACGCACGGGTTAAAAACATTAGTACAGAGTTTGGAAAACCATACAAACCTCCACAAAACGGTATATATCACACAAGAGGTCCATATTTTGGGACCTACCTTATTGGGAGAATTTGTCGGTTAGGCATTGTATTGACGTCATGCATGTAGAAAAGAACGTGTTTGATAGTATTATTGGCACTTTGTTGAATACGCCTAATAAAACTAAAGATGGTGTCAAAGCGAGACATGACATGGTTGCTAGGGGTCGTTCCGAGGTAAATCAAATTTAGAAGGGGAAGCGTACCTACTTACCCCCAACTTGCACAACTTTGTCCAAAAATGAGAACAAGGTGCTATGTGAATCTTTAAAGGGAGTGAAGGTGCCACATGGATATTCCTCCAACATAAGTAGCCTTGTTTCAATGAAGGATTTGAAGTTAGTGGGATTGAAATCTCATGATTGCCATATTTTATTAACCCAGCTACTACCTATAGCTATTGATCTATTTTGCCTAAGCATGTCAGACAAGTCATCACAAAGCTTTGTAAATTCTTCAATGCAATAAACGCGAAAGACATTGATCCAAATTCTTTGGATGATTTACAAGCCGATGTTGTTGTGACACTTTGTGAGCTTGAAATGTACTTTCCAATTAGTTTCTTTGACATTATGGTTCACTTAATTGTTCACCTGGTGCGAGAGATAAAACTTTGCGGACCGGTATTTCAGAGAAGCATGTGGGCGATGGAGCGAGAAATGGGAACTTATAAGAGACGAATGAAGAATCGATATCGTCCTGAAGGCAGTATTATTGAAGCAACGGTTGCTTCTGAGACACTCGGATTTTGCCAAGATTATTTGAATAATATGCAACCTCTTGGACTTCCTACATCTCGACATGAAGGAAGGCTTGAAGGGAGAGGTACTTTGGGAAAAAAGGTCATTACCTTTGATCGTGCTTTATTTGACAAGGCCTATATATATGTTTTGCAACACATGACAGAGGTTCATCCATATTTAGAGAATCACTTTGCCATTTTGAAAACACAATATCCAAATAAACGTGAAGCTTGGTTAATAAGTGAACACAATCGATGTTTTGCACCGTGGTTTAAATAAAAGGTAATGACAGAGTTATCAAAGATATCAAACAAGATTAGTGACAATTTGAGATGGTTAGCAAATGGACCAAAGGCTAACATCTCTTCTTATGAAGGATATGATATCAATGGGTTATGCTTTTACACAAGTCGTCAAGATCAGAAAAGTACAATGCAGAATAGCGGAGTTACAGTTGTTGCATCATCAGTAGAATATGTTGGAAGGGGTAAGCAACAAGTGGATATAACACGATCGTATTACGGGGTAATCCTTGATATATGGGAGCTTGATTATGTGGATTTTTCTGTGCCCTTATATCGATGTAAATGGGCTGACTGTGAGAAAGGCATCAAGGTTGATGAATTGGGATTTATTTTGGCTGATTTCAATGTTATTGGCCATATTGATGATCCTTTTATCCTTGTATCTCAAGCGAAACAAGTTTTCTTTATGAAATATCTTTTGGAAAATAACCGTTCAGTTATCCTTTATGGTAAAAGGCGCATTCTCGGGGTGGATGGTGTTGTTGATGAAGAAGAGTATGACCAACTTGATGAACCTTCTCCTATTTCTACAAACTACCAAAATCTGCAAGTAATACGTGATGAAACTTATTTGCGTGAAGATCATGACGAGGGAATATGGTTTGATAACCCGAAATAGTGGTTTTTCTTTTTAAAAGATCAGATATTCATTTCATAAATAAATAGCTTGAACAACATAATAAAATAAAGGGTTTTTCTCATCTGTACCCTTGTATTTTTGACTTTTCTCACTTATACCCCTCCTTCTTTTATATCCCCAATTATACCCCTGTGTTCTCTTATTTGCTCCTGTCGTGACCTTACTCTTTCAAAACGTTAAGTTTATGTTAATTGGTTACTTTAGTTAGTTAACTCACATTCTCTCACCTGCCATAATCACTTCCTCTCATTAATCTCTCCTCCCACAAATATAATTTACCCACCCATCACCTACGACCTCCTACCGGTAAAGAAGAATTCTTATTGATTGAATGTACAGCTTACAGTAAGAGTGGTTTATATATCAATACATATAAACATAAATGTAAAATATAAGCTAAGTTAGTAAGGTATATACTACATGATTGCTAGAATCATGGAGCTTTACTGTCAATTAACTACCCACCCATCAACTACCATCGTTTGAATCACCACCTTCGAAAATGCCAGCTACCATTAGAGTTGATAATATAAGCATTAATTCCTTGTAAATCTAGTAGAAAAAAATACAAGTTTTCAAACTTAAATGATGTTGTCAGGTAGTTCACTACAAGAAACACGCGTTTTTGAGACTGCTCTAGCAACCAAATGAACTGTACAATTTTTAACATTGGAAAGTCACCATTTAGAAAGTATTAATTATCTAATCTACACAGCCAATTTTAATGTTTCGAACTGACAGGATAAATAATTTTGCTTTTGATTCTATTTCTAACTGTTTCAATGATGTCTCTGCTAGTGAAATGATCAATACAAAAAAATGTACAGATTACAATATCTATGTACAGATTACAGTACAAACCTGTTTGTTACTACATTTGTTAAGAGTTTTATGATCTGTAACTTTAGTTTCTTGAAATAATAAAACTGTGAAATCTACAAGCTAGAGTAAAATACTACTTACCAGTTTCACATCAATTGAAAATTAGTTGGTCAAAAGAAGAGAAAATATACTCATAAGCAGAGAATTGAAAGCTCCATTTGACCTGTATACATCTAAATAGCATTTCAGCCTCACTATACCTTCCTCATACTACATTTGCATCCATCCTCGTAGGAAACCTAGGACTTGAGCATGTGATATCCCAGCACTTAATCAGTCTGATGTTTCTGCATTATACCTGCATTCTTTAAAGAGGTGGTTTAGTGTAGCAAGCCATGAGTTTAAGCTACATGTCCACTTTATTATCCCCTGTATCTTTTATCTTGGCTCTCTCTAGTAGCATAGACTATAGACAATTGTGCATTTAAAAACTGAATAGCCATGGACAGAATAGCCATTGTGACCACTTTATGTTTCTTAATAAATTTCTATTTATTTCAGGTATTCGAGATGAGTGAAAATGAGATGAGTGAAAATAAGGTCAATGACTATGGTCCAGAGCAAAAAACGAGAGGCGTGACAACTGGAAAGAACTTTAAAGAAGTAAATCCAGCAAACCTAAGTATTGATTTTAATGAGTATGGTCAGTCAGTGGGAGAATACCAGGCGAAATTTGTCACTGACTTAGGAGTTTTAGTTAAAAATATCAAGATCACACACAATGATTGGAGAAAGGTACCATTGGGTGAAAAAGAAACACTTTGGAAAGAAATAAAGGTATAAAAAACAAATAAATTTGATAATTTGAATGTTTAGTTTTTGTCTTACTGATTTTTGTATGAAATTTCTTATCGGTTGGATACTGTTTTTATTTTTCTTGTATAGACCACCTGGAAGATTAAAGATGACACGAATAAAAAATATGTTCTAAAGATGATGTCAAAAGCATTCAGAGAATTCAGGTGTACATTAACACGCACTTACATTACCAAGACCATGAAACTTAAGGATTGAAAAGTAGCCGGCGCTACTCCTGTTGGTAAATATGATCAAATTACGGCAGATGTTTGGGAAGAATTTAAAAAGCAACGCAGAGATAAGAGCTTCTTGGTGAGTATTGATTAATTTAATATTAAATTTATTTACTGTTTAAAAAAAAAGTAATTTGTATTGTGATGCAAAATTATATGTGACCAAATTGTAGGAAAAAAGTGCAAAGGCTCAGGCGTCCCAAAGATATAACAAGCATCCACATTGTTTGGGAAGATCTGGATATGCCGCAAAGAGAGAGAAATGGTATAAAGAAGAACTTGTGCAAGAACTTAGGCAAAAGAAATTGGCTAATGATGATGTTGATCACCTTCTTGTCAAAGAAGCGGTTAGTTCAGTAACTAAACACATCAATGATCGGGGTTATTTATGGATTAAAGCACATGTCCCATCATCTAATGCTCCTATACCTCAAACACTCAACGTGATAGAAGAATACGTAAGTAAACTTTTTTTTTTATGGTGAAAATGTAAGCATTCTCATTTCAACCAATACGAACAAACACCGTTTTACAACTGACATATGGGCACCCATAAGACAATTCAACATTTTAAAAACATAGATTACAAGTTAAAGTAGCTTCCTATTGCATAGCTAAATATGGTCCTTCCTTAGTATAGGTTGTGTAATTTTGCCACGAATCCGACACTTTATGGTTTCCTGCACCTGCTGAAAGATTCTCCCTGGTGTAGGCAGCAATTGATTAATTCGTGCAGTATGCCTGGCCTGCCATACTAGATACATCAGACCTGCAACACAGGCCACTGACACTTTTCATTGCAGACTTGATCTTCTACGCATTCTCCCACACCATTGCCAAGGCATGGTCAATGGAACCTATAATCCAAGCCACTCCTGCATCAACTTGAGTGCATTCAGACTATAGGGGCAATCCTAATACATATGGTTAATAGTTTCCTCACCAGTCCCACAAATACAACAAGTGAGGTCAGAACATAATCCAAATTCCTGTAATCTGCTTCTTGTTTGCAACCTGCGCAAAATCACAAGCCAAAGATGGAAACCAAGCTTGGGTACCATAAAAGTATGCCAAAGCAGCTTGCTCCACTCCACATTTGGGGTTTGTCCAACCAGCCAGTTGTAGCCATCAGTTGGAGTGTAATCAGCATCACTACCCAGCCACTTATTTCCAGCGTAAGCATCCATGAAGAGATCTCTGATTTTGCAGATCCTTCTCCAAGCCCAGCTAGAGTTTGCAGAAGGTGCATTAATTTAGTATAAATGTGAGAATGATGAATAAGTATTGATTGAAATAAGCAACTCACTGTATCATTGATGGTTACTAAGTGGCTTCTCTTTAATAATTAGTCAGAAGTGTTAGTTTGTAAGCACTATAACAATTTCATAAATTGAGCCGCATGAGCTTCAGACAAGCTCTTTCAGTGAAACTAATCTAATGCTTGAAGGGTGTCCCTCCTATAATGTACGTTAATATGGTTGCACGCTGAAATAAGCACCTCACTGTGTTCATTCTTTGATATAGTAGTAATTTAGCTTTGAACACCTTATTCAGAGCTTATTCATATCGTGTTAGTAGGAACACTTTGCATAGGCTATTAATTTAATTTCTTATTAAAGCTTATATTTAATTAAATTTCATAGTCATTAACTTTTTAAACTATATTTTTAGGAACATTGGAAGGAAAAGGAGAAAACAGGAGAGTTTGTTTCTACAAGACTCGAAGATGCATTGACCAAAGTATTAGGAAAGCCGGAACACAATGCCAGAACAAGAGGTGTCGGAGGTTTTGTTGGTCTCTAGAAAAATTTTGGAAAACCGGCAAGCCGAAGTACTAATGAAAAGAAATATTCTGAAGATGATGTTGAATTGCTTATTGAGAAGATAAAGAGGGAAGCAAAGCAGGAGTTTAAGAGAGAAACCATGGATGAAGTGAACATGATGATGGAGAAGAAATGGGCAGATTGATGGAAAAAACGTCTCATATAGATGTTAATACTGGAGGTTCATTTAAGGATCCATCAATGCATCGACGAGATCATAGTAGCTGTCATTCTACTCATCAAATTTCTACTCATCAAATTGACCCTTTTGTTGAATTAAAGGTAATATCAACAATATATTTATTTACCAATTTTTTCATTGAATTTATTGTATTTCAATGTACAATGTGAAAGCTTTTAGTATGTAAAAGCTATGTCATGACGATAAAGAAACCTTCTAATCAGGCTTCTTGATGTTGTTTGTGTCTGAAGTAGTTGCTTATCTTTGTTTTTCACCTTATTATTGCATCCAAATTCTATTTTCTTGTACAAGAATGAATGATCATGTTAATGATCATAGGAATCTGTTCGTTGTCGGATTACAGTACATATGAACGAGGAGTTCATAGTTGTTGCTGAAGGAATGGTTTTCCCATGGGTAGAGGGTAAAATGGTACACAACAAACCATTACCCATGGAGAATGCTCATGTTTGCATCGACAAAGTCATACGCGGGGATGTACCACTTCCGTTGCCATGGATTGGATTCTTAATGGTCTATGATGCACAGGGTAGCTTTGCTCAATGGCCCAAATCATTGATTTTATTAGAAGAAAACAAGGTAAGTACACAAAATTTGCTCTTACTTTCTTCTCTTAAACATATTACGTCTGACTGATGTTAACATTAGTTATTTTCTTCTCTTAATCATATTATGTCTGACTAGTGTCTGATGTTAGTATAGCATTAGTGTTTGTTGCCCGCTGCTCTTATACTCATATAGTGAATTTAGAATGAAAAAATGAAAGTGTTTTTCTCACTGGTACTGATCATATTACCTGTTATTCTTCATCCCGATTCAACTTCCCCTACTTCTTTTACCAATAATTTCAACTTAACTTCGTCCAAAACTAATTTTAATTTGTAATTTTATCTAATCTAGTTATTAAACCATAAGAAGAATTTAAGGGCAAGTTGAGAAGAATTCTTTTTTCATTCCATTCCAGGATTTTACAACCAGATGCTCCTTTGTAAATGAATTTACAGTTGATCCAGCATTACTTCCATTACTGACACCTAATCAATCACCTGAAACCGATTAATGCATAAAAACTAGTTTAAAATATGAGTAAAGTATGAAGGGCAGAGGCAGCCTACCTTATACTTTATACCTTATTGTATTAGTAGTAGGTTGAAGTAGAGCATTAGCCAAGTTGATGCATGAACGTACTGTGGGCCAAGTTGTTTTTTTTTTTCTTGTTATTAAGGTCAATTCTAAAACTCGAAAGTCCAAGAGAAAAGAAAACTCCAAGAACACGTCCAAAAACACGGGCGAGTCCCCTAATCAAATTTGAAAGCAAGTAAGTATCATCATTTCTTATGTATATATTTATTAATACTTATTAATCACTATATCGTGAACGAGTTCAATTTAACTTGTTTTTATTTTAAATGCCAAGTCCGTTGAAAAGGCTATGGTAAAAGGTAATAATAAGGCGTCATGTGGTGAAGAACAAGACGACGTTACACCTCTAAGCGTGGAAGAGGTTGGGAAACTAGGTTTTTTTTGTTGTTCTTTAGAAGATAAGTTATTTTCCTTGTCAAAAAATGCCACAATCGAGATAGTGATAGATGAGTCCGTTTATAATTATAAAGAAGGTAGCGCAAGGAGCTTTTTGACGGTTGTCGAGATTAGGCAGATGTTGAGAAATAAATGGCTAAATGTTTTTAAGCTTCAAATTTGGGGAAGGTATGTATTATAATTATAACTTACTTACTTCCCCTTTACTTCCCTTTATTGCATCTTGGAAGTTTTAAATTAGATCGATCGGTCTCATTTGTTAGAGAAGAGGTATGACTAATTATACAACAAATGAAATGGGTCAGGTTTCTAGAGAAATCTGATTCATGTAAAATTTGTGATCCTTCTGTCATTGAGTACATTGTATAAATAAACCTGACATACTAGCTATGCAGCAGTTGTTAGCATATCTCATTTCTTTTGTGGATTGGTATGTGAGTCTGGACCGTCTCTGCCTTCTTTATTCATTAGCAACCATAAAATCCGGTTATGCGTGTGATTGGCCAAGCTGGTGGTCGGATGGGTAGATGATGGTGGTGTTAGTGGACTAGTGGGTCAGTGATTGATTGTGGTCGCGCTGGTAAATCTGGTGATATGGTTGTGATTTGTTAATGGGATTGAGAGGGTAAATAATTAAGAAAGGAAGAGGGTTAGTTAACTGAAAAACAAAACATAAGGAGGCAAGTTAACTTGTTAAACAGGTAGCCGATTTCTTAGTTTGTTACGAGAAAAGGGAGGTAGTAGTTTGGTTTGTTGTGAGCTAATATAAAGTTTAGATTATTATGAGAAGACGGTCAATAGTTTGGATTATTCTTATTAAATAATCCTATATGTAAAACCTTATATTTTTTTCGTGTGCTTGGACTTTTTCTACTTGTTCGTTATGTATAGTTCTTCGTTCACTCATATTTTGTTTACTAATATAATTGATATAGTTTCCTATATCAAATTGCTATTGAAAGCGAAGCAACAAAACGGGTAGGATACATGTGTCCGGTGAAACTTTGTGAATATATGCATAGGGGGCGAGAATGTGAAGATTATATTACACATGTTTGGAAGATTCAAGATGAAAAGAATTACATCATTGGCGCATTTCATGAGAGGTAATAATTTTATTTGTTTTTAATTTATTATTTAAATAATATTTGATTTATTATTAATAGTAATTCCAACAAATGAACTTATATGTGTAGTAACCATTGGATGTTGATCGTTACATGCTTGGGGTTAAACACTATTTATATTTTGGATTCGGATCGAAAAAATCCAAAGAGATTGGACATAAAAAAGAGACTCCAAAACGCTTGGTCAATACATTGCATTCAAGGCGGAAGGCGGAATTTCGCTAGAAAGAATAATAAACTCATCATCAAATATGACATCTTGGTAACTGAAATATGATCTCTTATATTCTAACAACTAACTTTGAATTATACTACATTTTATATGTTACATAATTAATATCATAGTTTTTCTAAAAATTTTAGTGTCCTCAACAACCAATGGATTACGAGTGTGGTTATTATGTCATGAAGTGGATGTATAACATAAATTTTTACTTTCCGAGTAAAAAAGAAGAAGAATTTGTGAAAGTATGTCTTATTTCCGTTCTTGGTATGATTTATTTATCTAGTTGTTGATTTATATTCTTACTAATTGAGCTGTTTGTTAACTATAGCTTATGGAGGAATCAAGCATGTCAAGTGGCGATATTTATGAGATAAAAGAAGAGTGGGCTACCAAATGTTTAGAGAACTTGTAGATTAGTAGATCAACTAAGGCATGTGTTAATCATACACTTGATACATCAAAATTGGTAATAATGATATTGGTGTTATTTTTAAGTTGGATGTGATGCGAGATTGATCCATGTAAGTTTGTTGGTGGACTTCCGGTGATTGCTGTAAGTTTGTTGGTGGACTTGTGGTGGTGTTAGGAGTAATATAAATGTGGTTACATTTCTTTTGACATGTCTCATTTTGTTCATATAATATTTGGAATTATGAAATTTATGGGGAGGTGCTGCTGAAATTTCCGTAGAAAATTAATTATTATTTTTAAAAAAATATAAATAATTTTTACGACGGTTCCTTTAGAAACTACGTGAAAAAAGCAAATATTTCAAAAATATTTCGCCTTTAATGGCGGTTCTTTGTTAAACAACCGACGTTATAATTACCTTTAATGGCGGTTATGTAACAACAACCGTCGTTATGCTTACCTTTTACAACGGTTCTTTTAAAACAACCGTCGTTGTGCTTACCTATATAGGTGCAATGCGAAATTATTTAAATACCTATGGTGGCGGTTTTTCAAACAATAACCGCCACTATATATGAGTTACAGTGGCGGTTCTTGTGTAAGAACCGTTGTTTTATTTAAGCTTATAATGGCGGTTTTATTTAAAAACCGCCACAATAAGTAAGCTATTGTGGTGGTTGTACAACCGCCGCAAAGTATAAACAACCCCGTGATATACGGCGCACCCAAAATTTCTAATAACCGCCACATAAAGGCCATTTATGACCGCCACTATAGGGGGTTTTTCTACTAGTATAGTGTTAGGTCTCTTGCATTTGCCATAAACCTTAGCCCAACCACAGTGCACAGACTTATTAAAAAAGAAAAGATAAGGTCACACTCGAATGCAATTAAGCCACAATTAGCCGAAGCAAATACGATGGCAAGGATGAAATGGGGGTGAGACAAAATAAGTAACATTAGTTTAGGGCATAATATGAAATTTGATGAAATGTATGATGTGATTCATATAGATGAGAAATGGTTTTATATGAGTCGAGCTTCACAAAAATTTTACCTAGGTCGTAACGAAGAAGACCCCATAGATCATGTCCCTCTAAGACCCGTATGATTTTAGTTATGTTCATGGGAGCGTCAGCAAGACCTAGAATAACGGATGGAGTTGTGACTTTTGATGGGAAAATTGGAATTTTCCCATTTAGTTGCATTGTCCCTACTAAAAGTCTGGCAAAAACCGAAGTAAGGGGACTCTTGAAACTAAACCAATAGAACGTATCACAAGGGCAGTAATTAAAAAATGTATTATAGAGAAGATTCTTCCAGCCATTAAGGCAAAATGGCCAGACGGAAAGGGCTGAAAAATATTCATTCAGCAAGATAATGTGAGACCTCACATTTTACCAAATGACTCCGACTTTAAGAGGGCTGCTACGGAGGAAGGTTGGGATATAGAACTCGTATACCAACCCCCCAATAGTCCTGACCTTAACATCTTAGACCTAGGACATTTTAGGAGTATCCAAACAATTCAACACGAGAAAGCATCAAAATCAGTTGTGCAATTAGTGGATGCAGTTGTAAGGTCATATGAAGAAATCAGCCGAGTTACTTTAAACCACACATGGTTAACGTTACTCACTTGCATGAATGTAATACTCAAGCTGAAGTGTATTATCGTTACAAGATTCCCCATATAGGAAAGAAAAGGTTAGACAGAATGGGTATACTACCATCAACAATTATACCTGAAGTAGAACATGTGTTAGGTGCTCTTTTAGATGAGACTAGAAGCCTTGTATCACAGCTTATAGGCCAAAGTACTTGAACATGATAACTTGTTTGAGATATGTCCAAGCTTGTAAGTGTTGAACATATCTCAAACATGAAGTATGTAGCAAGTTTTTATTAACATGGTTGGTTTTGTAATTCTTATAAATAGTAGCCATGTTTCAATTTTTTTTCTTATAAGGTTGTGTAATCTTTGCTAATATGTTGTAATGTAATGACATTATGGAAGTTTTATTAGCAAATCGGCATTCATCATAGAGTTGAGAAGGAAGTATAACATTACACGATCACAAATGACGAGTATTATACGGAAAAAAAGTACCTCACTGCTTCTTTTCTGAAGGTGTTGCTGAGCTAACCTCCTCGACATCCGATGAACACTCCCATTTTTCTTCACAAGACCTTTCTTCTGAACCGATCCTTCTACTCCTACCCTAATTAGGGTTTGTCTCAGTTGAACTCTTGTATTCACAGTCTTCACAAAGCCCACATCCGACAACTCTAAGACCGTCTTTAGGATCAATCCACATACCAATGCGGCCATCAAGATCCATATCCAAAGTGATATAACACTTGCGACAGAACCCATAGCAGGCATTTTCCATGGTTTCTCTGGAGATGGAGACCTGATCACTTCACCGTCAACAGCCTTTTCCTCTACTGTGGTAATATCGAATTCATCACCTCCCTGTAAATCACAAGACATGAGCATCTATCTATCTATCTTATCTATATTACTAAAGGAAGCTTTTTTCGAGCGTTTATAGAGTCTCCAACTTTGCCGAAACACCTATGATTAATAAATAATGATAATTAATCTAAATGGGAAAAAAAATATTATAAAGAAAACCAAACGTACATAAACACAGTGTCCTAAAACCTATCAAATTGTATCACTCTTAGCTATAATGATAGGCATCCAACTACTATATCTTATCTTCCCAACTCTTTTCTTAAATTAAAAATTAAAAAAGAAATAAGAGTTTTGTTGCACTACAAACAATACACATCTATAAAAGGTGGTTTATACGAACCGCTATACAAGTTTTGTTGATTTCCTTTTGCTTTTCTGATTTTGACTTATGAAGTCTATACTATTTTACGTTATATTAATCACATATTTTATGTTATTTTAATTGCTTTATCGATATTATTGCTATACCCTATTTGCACATTGCTTTCTTTTTTACGTACTCGCCATTCATCAGAGTAATTTTTACTTATTTGTAGGTCCTATGCCTTGGTCTTTATCCGAAAGGTCCCAGATATTTGAAGATAACTTTTGAAAATTTCATTTGTGTGTTTTATTCAAGTAGGAATTTGAATATTACACTTGCGTGGTGGTGAAGTTGACGATTAGAGTGGACAATTTCTTGGTTAATATTTATGTCTTTAAATAAGCATTAAATATTTTTGTTAGTTCTTTTATAGTAATGTTCTAATTTTTCTATTAAATTTTCTACTGTTGTTTCTAAAGTAATTGAAGTAAATGCACAAGAAATTAGACAAAGTAGTAAAACTGAAGTATTATCTGTTTGATTATTGTTTCCATATAGAAAGTAAACGTTTCAAGTTTTTACCGTAAAACTTTAATGAACCAATATTAAGGAGTTAATAAAGGGTAAGACAAGCACCTTAACTTTATAAGGACCTAAATGTTCAAGTTTTTCTGTTAAAGACTTCGTACCTCAACTCCGTCGATATTGCCGTTAAACAAGAACACAAAATCTCATTATAGACGGTACATATCCGTTTATAATTAAAGACGGGCAAAATACAATACCACATTCCTAATAGGACAAATCTACCACTAAAGCGTGTGGCCCATTGAAAATGTATTTATTTCTGAAAAATTCTTCTTGAATTTTATTGTTGATAAAGAAGCAGAAATTCGATTAACTTTTTTTTTTGATGAGTTTCACTCCTCCCTCATTAGTGAGTGCCAATTTTCAACTCTTAATTCACATATACGCCCTGAATTGACCTGAGGCTGTCCTGAACATTCTCGACCAACCTCTTAGCTCACAAATTACTTCAACAACGATGGAATAATGAGGGATTTTGTCGGTATGTAACAGGTCATAGTCTCGTAACACTAATGCTACTCTTAAGACCATGACAACTCCACCAAACCACTCCTCGACTCGATTTAAAAGCAGACAACGTACGCCCCTTTCCAGTAGCCTCTTCCGAAATATGACAAAAAGTTGACGGGGCGGAACCGAATAAGCATGAAAGCAGTATCATTGTGTGTTTCTCGGCATCAACCATTGCAATTAAACGTTTACAATAAAATTCATCCGTAAATTCAACAACACATTATTTAATTACTTACCTTTCCAGTTTCCACCCCGCTTTACGCATGTTCTCAATTGGGATAGGAAATATTTCATCATACCCACAAATACACTTCTCATCAAAGCTCCTTGCTTTGATTCAAACGACAAATTTTCAAGGATTGATTTGATTATTTGAGTATTTTGGAGGTAAGATGGAGCCATTGAGGGAAGAGTGAGTGACACAGGTTATTTTGAAGGTGAGATAATGTCATTGATTATTTTGAAGGCAAGAGTCAAGACATATCAAATTATGAATGGTAGGGAATAGAAAAATAAATTGGGAGTTGATCTTACGGAAAAAAATTCACACTCATTTTCCAAAGTACGGTAAAAGGAAGCATTAATTACTAGATTCAATTATATGAATTAACGGAAACTTAACCGAAGAAGCCATGAGGTCCTTAACTGGAAACTTAGATAGTTTAGATCCTTAACTGAAAAAAAGTGATAGTTTAGATCCTCAATTTACCCTTATCTCCAGTTTTAAGCAACGTTAGAAATTCTAATCGTTGTAAAATACGTAAAACATAAAATGTTGTTGAGAAAAATATGATGGTAAGTTTGTTTAATGTTAATAAAATAAATACAATGATTTAACTATAGCCTATAAGTATAACATACTTGAATTCCTAATGAACTTGCTTTCTCAGAAGTTTTCAAGGTCCCATGTTAAACTAAAAGATGAGATCTGGAGTGATGTAAAACTATATGAAGAAACGTGTATGAACAGGTCGCGGAACTGTTCGATCTGGAAAGTTTGATTTCTGTATGTGTTTAACAATTGTAGTTGGTAATGTTGCAGCGAAATTGTGTTTATTTAAACTGTTTAACTCGTGAAATTGGAAGTAACCGGATAGTATGGTCAATCCTAGTCCTAGCCTCGCAAGGTATCAAATGCAAAATCACGCAATCAACCTCGCAAGTATGATGTAAAGATTAAGCTCGTAAACCTAATCGATCAATGCTCACAAACGTAAACAATCTTATTTCTTGAAATCAATGTGTGTAAATCTGATTTACACGGCCCTACTTATACTTCTATTCGATGTCACAATCTGACTCAAGTCCTAATTCCTCAGCTTGCAGATCAAGCTATCTACCTCTTTCCTAAACTAACTAGGAAAGTTATTAAAATACTAATAATTAAAATACAATCAGATTTAGGGTATTCTAATTAAACTAGGATTAGGAAACATCTAGCTTTCCTAACTTTATTCGAAAACTAGTAATTAATCTAATTTATTACTTCTACACAATTTAGGAAATCGTGCATCCTACTTGGCATAGGAACCGTGAGGTAAAACTCCGTATCCTACTTTGCCTAGGGAACCGTGATATGCAGCTCCGTTGCCTTCCTATTTTAGCATTAACACACTATTCGAACCAAGCTCAAACCCCTTCACTAGTTGAGTCACATTTCGACTAATTAGGATCACATTTGCTTGTTCCGAGTATGCTCCTGCATCATTCTCTCCTTCTTTTTGAGAATTTGCCCTCAAATCCTCGTCTTCCAAGTACGGTGACAGGTCGCCTACATACATTGAATATCGCGCTTACTCCACCTTATTCACTCGGCAATTCCTGCTTGTATACATTAGAGCCATAATATTCGAGGATCTTGAATGGACCATCCGCTCGTGGCATCAACTTGTTCTTTCTTTTGGACGGAAATTGTTCCTTCCTTAAATTTAATCACATAAGATCACTTTCTTTGAAAATAGGCTGTTTACGATGTTTATTAGCTTTCTCCTTGTATTTAGCATTCGCCTTTTCAATTTGTGCTCGAACTTGCTCACATACTCGAAGAAATCCTTCTTGCCTATCCTTGGCTTCAAAACTCAATACATCTTTCTTTGGGATGGGCACTAAATCGATGGGCAGGTATGGATTCACGCCATAGACAATCTCGAATGGAGCTTGTCCTGTAGTCATCGATGGTGTACGATTATAAGCGAACTTGGCATGAGCCAATTTGATATCCCAATCCTTCGTGCTTTTGCTAACCAATCCTCACAATAAACTCCCCAGAGTCCGATTGGTTACCTCGGTTTGACCATATGTTTGTGGATGGTGCGATGAAAAGAAGCTTACTTCCTACCAAACGCCACAACGTTTTCCAGAAGTAACTAAGAAACTTTACATCTCGATCTGAAACAATTGTAAGAGGTATTCCATGTAATCGAATGATCTCTCGGTAGTATAAATCAGCCACTTTAGTTACATCATCAGTCTTATGACATGGAATAAATGCGTCATCTTTGAGAATCAATCAACTACCACCATAATTGATTCCTTATCCCTCTGAGTTCTCGGCAAACCAAGGATAAAATCCATGTTTACCTCATTCCAAGGCTGTAAAGGTACGAGCAGAGGTGTATACAAGCCTTTGTTGAACGTGCTCTTAGCCTTTTGACACACCACGCATTTTGCCACAATTTCTTGCACGTCCTTATTTATTCTCGGCCAATAGAAGTGCTCACCTAGGATGCCATTTGTTTTATTCACTCCAAAGTGCCCAGCAATAGCCCCTCCATGAGCTTCACGCACCAATAACTCCCTAATCGACCCATTTGGGATGCATAATCGATTACCTTTGAAAAGATAACTATCTTGGATAGAAGACAAACCTGTTGGCTCGATAATTTCCTTGGAGAACTCTAGATCAGATTTGTACAGTTCTTTGATATGTTCAAAAACAATAATTCTTGCATCCAATTCAATTAATAATTAGTGTTTTCGTAACAACGCATCAGCTACGATATTAGAACTTCCCGTCTTGTATTTCGAAGAAAACCTGAATGATTATAAAAATTTGACCCATTCAGCATGTCTTAGACTTAACTTTTGCTGCCCATGAATGTGTTTAAGAGCCTCGTGATCAGAATGTAATATAAACAACTTCGGACGCAGATAATGACTCCAATGGTCCAATGCTGTCACGATTGCATAGAACTCCTTGTCGTAGGTTGAATAGTTCAGCCTTTTACCGTTTAATTTCTCGCTGAAGTATGCAATAGGCCTCTTCTCTTGCACTAACACGACAACAATTCCAACACCACTCGCATTACACTCGACTTCAAATAACTTGTTAAAATCGGATAGTGCTAAAACAGGTCAAGAACACTGCTTGTGCTTCACGTCTTCAAACGCCTTTTGGGTGATGATAATCCACACGAACTCTCCCTTCTTAGTTAGCTCTGTAAGTGGAGCCATAATCGAGCTAAAACCCTGGATGAATCGCCTATAGAATTATGCTAAACCATGAAAGCTTTGCACCTCTGTAGTTGATTTAGGAATCGGCCATGCCTGAATAGCATCGACCTTGGATGGGTCCATACTTACTCCATCTTGTCCTATAATATAACCAAGAAAAACAACACTTGATATCATAAAAGTACATTTTACCATAGAGTTTCTTTTTTCTTAAGACTTCAAACATAGCTCATAAATGTTGCTTGTGTTTTTCCTCATCTCTGCTATAGATTAGAATGTCGACAAGATAGACCACCACAAATTTGTTAAGGAAAGGCCTTAACACTTCATTCATCAGCCTCATAAACGAACTAGGAGCGTTGCAAAGACCAAATGGCATCACGAGCCATTCATATAACCCCTGCTTCATTTTAAATGCAGTCTTTCACTCATCCCCTTCTCGAATCCTCATTTGATGATAACCATTCCTCAAATCCAACTTAAAAAAAACATTCGAACCAGAAAGTTCGTCAAGCATATCATCACGTCTTGGCATAGGAAAGCGATACTTGATTGTAATGTTGATTACCGCTCTACTGTCAATGCACATTCGCTAAGTCCCTTCTTTTTTTGGCACTAATAACACATGTACCACACACAAACTTAAACTCTCTTGTACATATCCCCTATCCATCAATTCTTGGACTTGTCTCTGTAACTCTTTCGCTTCCTCTGGATTACAACGATAGGCCGGCTTATTTGGCAATGTTGCCCTTGGAATCAGATCTATTTGGTGTTTAATATCACGTATAGGAGGCAACCCATTTGGTAATTCATCCGAAAACATATCCCGAAACTCATCTAACAGCCCCTGTGCTCTAGAGTTATCACTCACACCAACGGACCCCAACTCATGAACCATCAGCACATAAGTTCGTTCTCCACGAACTAAAGCCTCCTCAATTTCCCGAGCTTCCATAAATATACTCCCCTTGTTTAATTTGGACTCTCTAATTTTATTAGGTGGCATAGGTTTCAGATTATAGGTTATATTACCGTTCATTACGCATTATACATTGGATCTCCCATCATGTTCAACCCTCCTATCAAATTGCCAAGGTCTGCCCAATAGAATGTGGCATGCATTATAGGAATTACGTCGCACCACACCTCATTAGTATAGGGTCCTTAACTTAACGAAATTAAGGCATGCTTTTTCACTTGTATCCCATTCTCCCCATTTAACCAATGCAGTTTATATGGCTTAACTCGATCTCTAGTTTGCAATTTCAGTTCATTAACAAGGTCCCTTGATACTATATTAGTACATTACCCACTATTAATAATAAGATTGAAAATTTTATGGTTTACCTTGCACTGAGTGTGGAAAATTTGTTCTCGTTGTTTGGTCTTAGCTGAACCTGTCTCTATATGTAAATTGCGAAGTACCAAACATTCTTCTTCGCTTAATGGATCCAAATCATAGACTACTCCTTCACCATCAGCTCCAACGTTCTCCTAATCCGTCTCCTCCTCTGGCGTGACAAACACGAGAATCATATCATACAACTCTTGAGGTTTTAGGGCTCGCTTCTGAGGGCACTCGTTTGATATGTGACCATAGCCTTGACACTTGAAAAATAATGCCTCATAGACCCTTTTGACTCGGCAACACTCTTTCCTTTATCTTTAGTTTCTTCTTTCGGGGTTTCCTTAGGCTTGCTAGGAGCTAGCCTGGAATAAGAACTTGTTCCCGAACTCGTTCCCTTGGAGTAAGCATAAGGTTTTCGTGCCTTATCATGTTTTTCAAACTTCAATGCCAATCTGCAAATGTTCCTAAACCCATCATAATGCTGGATCTCTACCTTTGTTGTAAGTGCGGGTGTTAGGCCCTTGATAAATCTTGCCACCCTTAGCTTTTCCTTCTCCTCTAGATCGCACACAATTGACATCTTCTCGAATTCTTTGATATACTCAGTCACCGAGATACCTTCTTGCGTTAAAGATTGAAGCTTTAGATAGTTTTCTTGTTCATAGTCTCTGGGCAAGAATCGTTTCATCAGATGCTTCTTTAACTTAAACCAAGATTCGATCTTTTGTTTTCCCTCCTTTTTCCTCTGTATCTTTAGATTCTCGTACCATAAAGATGCGTACTTTGTAAGCTTCAAGATCGCAACTTTAAATTGCTTCTTGTCATTATACTCCTTATATTCGAAAACCCTTTCAGCTTGTCTTACCCAATCCAGAAATTTTTCCGGATCCATCTCGCCATCAATGTCTGGAATATCGAGTTTTAAACCCCGATCATCATCGTTCTTGTTTCTCAACTTTTCCTTTGGCTGTTCGTCTTCTTCAGACCCGGATAGACTGTCCGAATCCCCTTTCTTTTTCTTCTCCTTATCCTTCAACATGGCTGCTATGTTCTTTAAAACATAAGACATCTGAGCCATCTCCATCTTCAGCTCGTTATGACCGTCTTCCCATATTTTCGGAGTATCATCACCATCTTTAACCATGATTAGCAACGTCCCAAGACAAATCTATTAAGGAATAAATCTAACCTGGCTCTGGTACCACTTTGATGTAAAACTATATGAACAAACATGTATAAAGAGGTCGTGGAACTGTTCGATCTGGAAAGTTTAATTTCTGTATGTGTTTAACAATTGTACTTGGTAATGTTGTAGCGGAATTGTGTTTATTTAAACTGTTTAACTCATGAAATTGGAAGTAACCGGATAGTATGGTGAATCCTAGTCCTAGCCTCGCATGGTATCAAACGCAAAATCACGCAATCAACCTCGCAAGGATGATGTAAAGATTAAGCTCGCAAACCTAATCGATCAATGCTCACAAACGTAAACAATCTTATTTCTGGAAATCAATGTGTGTAAATCTGATTTACACGGCCCTACTTATACTTCTACTCGATGTCACAATCTGACTCGAGTCCTAATTTCTCAGCTTGAAGATCAAGCTATCTACCTCTTTCCTAAACTAACTAGAAAAGTTATTAAAATACTAATAATTAAAATACAATCAGATTTAGGGTATTCTAATTAAACTAGGATTAGGAAACATCTAGCTTTCCTAACTTTATTCGAAAACAGTAAATTAATCAATTTATTACTCCTACACGATTTAGGAAATTGTGTATCCTACTTGGCCGAGGAACCGTGAGGTGCAGCTTCGTATCCTACTTGGCCTAGGGAACCGTGATGTGCAGCTCCGTTACCTTCCCATTTTAGCATTAACACACTATTTGAACCAAGCTCAAACCCCTTTACTAGTTCAGTCACATTTCGACTAATTAGGATCTCATTTGCTTGTTCCGAGTATGCTCCTGCATCATGAAGCCACTACTACACAACCCGTGCATTTATGACGCTTTTTTATGCGTTTTTCGACGCTTTAAAGCGTCAATTTTTTGTTTATCGACGCTTTTAAGAAGCGTCAACTTTTGGGCCGTCGTTATTTTTTGACGCTTTTTTTGGTCACCAAATATGACGCTTTTAAGCGTCTTTGTGGACTATTGACGCTTTTAATTGTCAACAAAATTGATGCTTTTAAGCGTCTTCGGTGGCTATTGACGCTTTTAATTGTCAACAAAATTGACGCTTTTATGCGTCTTAGGTGGCTATTGACGTTTTTTTTGTCAACAAATTTGACGCTTTTAAACGTCTTCATGGACTATTGACGCTTTTAATTGTCGACAAATTTTGACGCTTTTAAGCGTCATCAGCGACTATTAATTGTTTTATTCGATGGGACGGAATTAGGCGCCAACTATTTATATATTAACACTTCTTGTCACGGTATAATATCGGCTTTTTGATTTCTAATAAAATCATAGAGATTAATTAAATAGACCTATAAATAGTATAATAGTACTAGCTATTACTAAATCATAAAAAAAATTAATCCAATATATATAATTAATAACGTATCCACGTACTTTTATAACTAATCATACGTTTGAAACATATATCGTCTCCATCACAAATACTATAGCTAGCTAGCAAGCATTGACAATTTAACTAATATAAACTAGTACGTACTTTATAGTACGACAAAATCAAAAATATCAAAAGGGATTCGGAAGAGAGTAAAATCGAACATAAAGTTGTCCAAAAAAATCGTAAAAGTGCTACGTAATTAGTAGACAAGGACACTCAGTAGTTTGAATGTGGTAGGGGCTTCAATCATGTAGGCGCAATGTCAACAAGACTTCAATCAACATATGAAGGCGCGTCACCACCATCTGATGAATCTGAAACCTATAACGTGCAAAGAAAATATAATTTATATGAATATATTTAATTAGTACATATACACTTCACAAAAATGTTTCAAAATTATTTGAATGGAATTACCCGTCGACGGTGTAAGAAGAGAGAAAATCAGCAAATAGTCGGACAAGACACCACAATTACTCTATGTTCAAAATGATCTGATATACTAATCTTCAACAAAGTCCAAGTTATCTTGCTTAACTCACTTCAAAACTGTTACTCCCTCATTTTAATCATTTGTTTTTTAATTTTAAAAACTTCTCATAATGAATACAAAAGGTGTTGCTTTGTGACCGTGAGCACGGTCACGGCCTCATGGGTTCAAGTCCTTGGAGCAGCCTAGCTCTTGCCAAAATGGCAAGGTAAGGCTTGCCCCTATTACACCCTTGTGGTAGGACCCTTCCCCGGATCCTTGCCTAGCGGGGACGCCATCGTGCACCGGGCTGCCCTTTAATGAATATAAAAGGTAAACAATTAACTAAAACGGAAAGAGTATATTACAGAAAATTCACTATAAAGCCAAATGACCATTGTATAATGATCTTTTAGCAAGTCCAAATGCACAGAAGTACATAAAGTTAAAGACCACTGTCTAATGATCTATTAGCACATCCATAGCTAAAATTTTATCACTTCAGGCGATGTATAATAAACAAGCAATAATAAGAGCAAGGGCTGACAGGAAGCTCGATTAACCATATAAGAATCTTGACAGGAAGCTTGACTAACCTTATAAGAATCTCTCCCAAGATTTCCAGTCATTTCTCCCTCAATGTACTCTTTAGTGTTTGCCACCTGCATGGAAGTCATTGAAAAGGTAATTGACAATGGCATAAAACACATTTGATCAAAAATCCACCACAAACTACTCAACACAAGTACGCACTTGTGGGTTCATGTATCCATCCACATAGACAAAGCAGTATACACAATGTTTCATATGCTTCTATTTTCTGTTTGTAAAACATCATAATCACATAAAAATTCTCTCTGTAATACTATAATCATATAGGTTAAATATTAATAACCTAAATAGTCATGCTGTCAACAATTCATTTTGATTTGTAATTCTACCCATGTATTGTCAATGGATTAAAGCTCTATATAGTCAGTCCTATGATACAAATAAAAAAGAAAGGTCCGGTACTCGAAACACAGAAAATAGGGATAGGTCCATCTTACCTAGAAATGCCATTAAGAATATCATTTGATCCAGAAGGCTATAATTATCATGTACCTCTTTACAAATTAAAGAAGCAAAACCATCTAATAGACACCATTTTGAACAATCAATTAGTGCAATACCTTAGTATATCAAGCATTGCCTTACAGTGGCTAGAATAAATGAGCCTCAATACATTATATCGGTTCAACGGGTTACATGAGTACAAGATGTACAATAAACATCCTCTTATTGTTCTCCTTTCTCGTTGGGTACCCCGTTTTCATGATAAACCAATTCCTGACATAGAATTGTTCCAAATTTCACTAGGATGATCTTTTAAAATGAAACATTTAAAAAAAACAAATATAACTCCACAATTTAGAGCTCTGCATCATGATACAAATTAAGATATTAGCACAGGCTTAACAAGTTCACGAAATCTCTTTAGAGTAGTGTCGGTTTTCCTCCTCTAGCCAAATTAAAATCTCTTTAGATTAACACATAAAAATTACTTCCACCGCCTTAGTCATTTGTTTAGCTTTGATTAAAAAACCTCTCAAAAATAATTTAAAAAAGTGTGTAAATGATTGGGACGGAGGGAGTAGCAATTACTCCGTATTATACGACATTAGACAATATTCATAAGAGCTTAAATGATAGCTTTGAATCATTATCTACCAATTGAGTACGATTGATTTTATGTTCATATTTTTCCAAAACCCTAAAATACATAATCTTCACTTTGACATTCGAATACCAACTATTAAACATAATACACATTCATATTAGCTCTAAAACAACTAAATATATCTAATTTAAACTAAAATCAACAACAATAAGAAACCAGATTAAATTTAAGTATAGGACTTGGGTTATACCTTTATAACTAATCAAATTGAATTTTGGCCAAGAAGAACAATGGAAGTGGTGGCCGCTCTTGTACATAATGATCGGTGGTGATGAATAGCGATAATGAGCATGGTGGCGGTGGAGGTGATGAAGGTGAGAGAAAGTGAGAGAAAGTAGGAGATAGAGAGTTTGGCGGAGAAAGGATGAGATACGTGTTAGACTTTGAGGGCGGCAGTTATAGATAGGTTATTATATTCAAGGATATTTGTAGCATTAATACGGTGTCGTATAGTCATTTGATACTCATAAGTGCTTGCGCGGTCCATAAATATGGTCGACGCTTACAAAAGCGTAAACGAGGAAGCGTCACCATATGAAGGGATTTGTAGTAGTGAGCATCAGATATACTCCAACTTTTTTTGAGTAAGTTTTGTGTAGGGCGGTTTTACACTATATAATTGTAAAACGGGTCTAAATGCGACTTTATTAGTAGATAAAAGTGGTTATAAAAAAACGGTTTTGCGATAAATTTGTGTAAAACCGCCTTACACAAGCATATTTGAGCCGTTTATATCAAAACGGCTACAATTAAAGTTTAATCTTCAAGTTTAGTGTACTTACTTAGAAACGAAGAGTAATGCCTTTGCCTTTTTTGAAGGGAATATTAGATGTTAGATATTTGTCCTTTAGTTCAATTATTATCATCTTGAGCATAAAATTTATTCATATCAAAATTTCAATATGTTTGAAAGAGATTTGTTTGCATGAGATAATACTTGAGTTATTGAGTATTATGTTTATTCAATATTTACCTGAAATTGAACTCTAACAGGTGTTATAAACTCATAACTAAGTGGAACAATAGAATGAATCTGGCGATCTTCGTGGCTCGGCGTTCGATCTATGGCTAACCCAAATGTCTCCTTCATCAGATGGCTCGCTGATCATCTCTTGTACCTTCATCGTTCTTCATCAACGGGTTTTAATTGTTTGCTTTACTTCTTTTGCATCTTGCGATCCATCTGGCTCACACGAAACTCCATTGTTTTTGAAAATAATGCGATTGAGCCTGAAAGAATGCTTCATCTAGCGGCAGCATTGTACCAGTCACATTTACGTTTGCCATCTCTCCGCACTGATGAAGCTCCATCACAGCAAATTTCCCATATGGCAGGTATGTATCAAACAGTTTTGCATGCTTCGGTCTCTTACAAGCTATACATTTTCAGGAGTTCATTTCAAAATGGATATATGGCTACTGTTATATCTGACTCTTGCTTGCCTACCGTCTTCTATATGCGTGCTACCTGTCCCTTCGTTGCATATTCTCAAGCACTGCACAAGCTTATGAAGACCCACGAGTTTTCTACATCCACTAATATTGCTTTTGTTGTTTCATCACGAAAATTATGTTCCGTTCTGGCTTCTCAAAAGCCAGTCCCAATTGATGTGCGTCATTCATTATGTGAAATTCGCACATTTCTTCGCTCACGTCGCAACTGGTCGGTCCGTTTAGCTACTGGTTAGTTTGTTGTACTTGTATCTGTATTTGACACTTCTGTTTTTCTCATTTCGTTTTAATATAATGGTTTACAATTGTCGAAAAAAAAAATAGAATGAATCTTCTAATAAGGTAAATTATCAATTTATCTTTGTTGATGGGTAGGAATGCTATTTTTTTACAAGCACATCGCATAATTGTGTAATTCTGGGAGCAAGTGTGTTACATGTGTGCAAGAGTACTTCAGCTCTCAATGTTGCCTTCGGTGAACATGCAAATGAATTTCTCAACTGAAAAGAGCTGGTAGATGGCCCATAGATCAAATAAGTATACTATGTTTATTAGTTCATAACTTCATATTGTTAGCTCCCTCTGGTCTGACAATCCTTACAATATCGATCTTAGGAGTTAGGGAGACTCTCATATCATTAGCAGTACCCTAAATCTTCCAATTTTACCTTCTACTAAAATGATTAATTTTCTATAGAGCATAGCTTTATTATTGATCTAAAACGTTTATACTTTTATTTTAACATTTACACTAATTAGCCCTTTGTGGCGCCGCCGCTTACATTTTCGTTTAAAATTTGGGATATTCTCACTTGTAACCCTCTACTTTTTCATTTTCTCACTTCTACCCCTCTTTCTTGGGGGAATAACTTTGACCGATAATAACGCTTAGTTACGACTTTGGAAAGCTGTAAATTTTTTTCCATATTGTACGTCTTTACGAGAACTTTAGTTTGAAAAAAAATCGTCGTTTTCGAAAATTTTACCCGGGAGTTTTACTTAGTCAAAGTTTATTCCATCAAAACACTTTAACCAATCATAATTTCCGACTACGAATTCAGAAAACAACGATTCTTTTTCAAAACGAATATCTCGTGAAAAAGTACAATATGGAGAAAAAAGATTTACCACTTTCGGAAGTCGTAGCTAAGAGTTATTGCCAGTCAAAGTTTTTTCTCCAAAAAAGAGGGGTACAAATGAGAAATTGAAAAACTAGAGGGGTACAAGTGAAAATACCCCTTAAAATTTTCATATGAATTGTGTTTCCCTCATTCGATCCAACAACTAATGGTTCACCTGAACTACAACTCTATAGGTCTTTAATTTAATTTTCATGTGAATTCAGACATATTATGTTAATGACTTTATTTCAGAAAAGTTACAAAAATAGTGTTTTACAAGAACTTTAGATACTGATACAATTACTACATTATATTTAATAGAACTTTACAAATAGGTCCGTGCATTGCACGAGCATTAAATCTAGTACATTTATTAAAGGTTCAATCTTCATTGACATTTAGGAAACCTTTATTCCTACGTCTAATAATAATAATAGTAATAACTTATTCTAATCCAAATTGGATTAGTACTCCTTTGCCTTAGCTGACTTTCGAGCCTTTCCACAGCACTTCTCGAGTTGTGTGCTCGGAATTCTCGTCTTGGCTAGTTGCATTTTCAACGTGTAGTCTAGCTTCAACTTTGAGCTCAATTTTTTCGGGTCATCCCATCCCCCTTCGGAAGGAATTGTCCTCAATTCATGTAGCCTCATTCCTCCGGGATCAAAGACGAACACGACCAGCAAATGTGTGAAATGAGTGATGATCATCAGCTACAAGCTCAAACATAGGAACGAATCATCTTCTATGACAAGCCACAACTCACTTTTTTATCCTAATTTCAGAATCCATTCATATTAAATAAGCTTGTGTGGTCCACCCCTCCACCCTCCGTGCACATGTCTTGATGGTTTACTACAAACTCCATTGATAAACATGCGATGAAAACAAGACGGATCCCTCAAGTTTGCAGCATCCTTTTGCGTTGAGAAATCACCCAAATAAAAACCAAATTGATCGTGGAACGTAAGAGGAAAAATGGTACTCTTGTTGGATTTAGAACTTACCTTCAACTCTTGTTCATTGATAAAGAAATAAATCGAACATAACGAGTATGACCTAGGTGCTGCAATCGACCAAATAACAATTTGATTGATCGTGAAACTTATCAGAACCGATTTTGCTCTTATAGAACTTAGAAATTAAATCGAACTTATAGCCATGATTAATTGGACAGCACGGTTCCTTGACAGTTGTAATAACTGCGTCTAGTGTCCTGTTTACTGCAACCGCTTCAATTACTGCATGCAAGTTACAGTAAACCCTAGATATTCACCGCATTATAAATAGCTATTCAACCTTTGCTTTACCCTTCATCAAAACTCGAATAATCTCTTACAATCCTCCAAATTCCACTTCAATCTTCATCTTCTACCTTCGTCTATTTTCCAGAAATTACCAGAAAATCAAAATATAGTCGTAAAAAGAAAATCAACCCGGGGTGCTGCTGCTCTTGGCGCACCTTTTGTCCCAAACTTTGAACATACTTCTGAAAATAAGCCGGAGTCTTCTGAAAATCCTTCCTCTGCCCCTTCTATGGAGATGGTGTCCATCTTTCATAAAGATTTTGAATTCAAGACTTCAAAGGCACTTGATGAACAGTCTTCTCTTCCCAATTGTCTTAAGCCTGAGTTTAAGAAAAGTCTAGATTCCTGAAGACTCTCCAATCAGGACTGATTGTGCCTGTCCTGGTTGGTTTTGCATTAATAACTGGGCTTTCAGGGCTGGTTGTAAGTTGCCTTTCTGTTCTTTGATGGTTGAAGTGGTCAAGGAAATTGGTATTCCTCCTTACCAGATCATGCCCACGGTTTGGAAGGTGATTCACTCTATTTAATTTTTATGTGATAAACATAAATTGTCTTTTACTCTGGATGACTTGAAAAGTTGTTATTCCTTGAGGACACATTGTCCTAACAAGGGTTAGTTTCAAGGTTAGGCCTTGGACTATTCCCCTTCTTAGTAATCTGGATAGTGGTGCTGATAAAAGTTGGGTTGCTGGTTACAAGTTCATCAAGACCAACTCGGTTGGGCCTGACTTGGCATATCTCAATTTTGATGTATGTACTAGTGGTAAGTATCCTGCAACTTTTACCTGTCCTGCACATATTTTGTTAGTTTTAAAGTGAAGTAGGATATATTTAACAGGATATACCTCTTTTGAAGTGGATGATTGGGTGAGTACTGCTGGATATCCTTCTGAAAGGGTACCTGCTTTTCTTGTTATTCCTCCTGAGGAGAGGTAATGGCCATTCTACTCTGGGGTGGAACGCTTTCCTCGCTGCCTGAAGGGAGAGGGTGTCTTTAAGGCTTCCAAGCCTGTTAAGGCTCTTGGTGCCTCAACTTCTGGCAGTAAGACTCCTTTCTCTGTGCTTCCTTGTACATTAGCTAATTTTGATATAGCTTGTCTTTATTACTAATGCAGTTCCTCATTTTGTAGTTACCAAGTCGTCTACTAGACATACCAGGTTTGGTATGGCTAACCTGAATGCCAGGCCTACCCAAGTCAAGGAGTAAGATTACCAAGGTAGTGGTGGTCTTAGAACTGAAGCTGATAAATAAATTGACCTGACTGATGTCCCAGCTGCTCCGGTTGTACCCGATGTTCTTGCTGAGGCTAGTCATGTTAATCATAAGAGGAAGCAGGAAGAGGCTGGCATTCCTCCTCTTATCAGGGAGGTGAAGGCTAGGGCAGGTAGTTTGGAAGCTACTAAGAAAAAGATCCAGGAATTTGCTGACTCCAACTCTCCTCTAATGGTGTCAATGGACTCCATTAAATCTTATACCAAGGCGGTTGCTATGGTGGATCATGCTGTCAATCATGTGACTGACGCTCTTGGTTCCTTGGGTGAGGTATCCTAAGTTTTCTTTTAGTTTATTTTCTTGGATATTTTCATAATTATTTTTCTAACATTTCTTTTATTTCCTTGATCAGGCAACTATAGCTTGTCTCGTCAATGCTTATCAGACTTCTTCGTTGGTGGCTATGACCAATATGATCAATTCTGATGTTGATAAGCAGAAGTCTGAGCTTTCCTTTGCTCAGGCTGACGTGGTTGCTGCCAAGGCTGATTTAAAGAGAGTGCAGGTTGAGCGTGATGCTGCCAAGGTCGAGGCTGGGTCCAGCAAGCAGTTGTTGTAGGAGGCTTTTGAAAGGAATGAAGAGCTCAACCTTGTGAAGGATGATATGTAGGGCAAGCTTGATGATGATGTCTACTATTTCTAAATCAAGGGGAAGGTAGCTGCCATGTCTGAACAAGCGGAGGCCAGGGCAAAATGGAACCCTGAAGCTGAAATGGCCCTTGCTTCTAAGAGGTATCCTAACCTGCACAACCTTGGTGAAGAGGAGGAAGTATAGTCTCTAGGGGAGCAGGATGCTGAAGAGGCCAAGGAGGCTAAGGATGATGTTCCTGATGCTGCTTCTCAAGAGAAGTAGTAAGTTTTAAATGATAATTTTTTTTTTGTTTTTTGCCCATCCAGGGGGGATGTCCCTGGAAAAACAATTTGGTATTTTGGTTCCCCTTGTCGCGGAGGTGATTTCTGACAAGTTAAACATTTGGCTGCCTTTGCCCTAGGGGTGAGGGCTTTATTAATGGTAGCAAGTTTGCCTTTTCTTGCTTCGTTCCAAATCTTTCTTTTTCTTTGACCTGTTAGCCTGTTAAATAAATAATTTTCAATCTGCTGACCTGTTAAATAAGTTATCTTCAACCTGTTAACTTGTTAAATAAATTATCTTCACCTATTAACCTGTCTTTGTGTTTTAATTCGATATTTATCTTCAATCATATACCGTTTTTCTTCCTGACATGATTGAAGTGGATGGGATCCGACCGTCACAATGCTGCGTCCAGCCGTTGTAGAGGTCTGCAGCAAATAGCTCGGACATGCAATTATTTCATGCTTGATTGGTCCCTTATTTGCCGTATCTGGTGTGGGTTACTAACATTCGTTTGGGCACGACAGAGTGCAACAAAAATAAAGTGTAACACCCCGTATTTTGATAATAAGTTATGAGAATAATTTATGTAATTTAATAATTAATTAATGGCATTTCTAATAATAATTACAAGTAAGGCGTTAAATAAATAATAAATTAAGTATCCAAGTCGGGATTTGGGCTTAGCTAGTAATTGAGCTTTGGGCCATGTGTCAGAGTTATGTGGAGCGAAATTTATTAATCTAGTATGAGTGTGATCGGGAATTATTTAGGGATTAAATGCTATTTTTATGAGAAATTGCAATATCTCATCACTTTTACTTCTATTTACAAGAAACACATTTAATTCTTTCCTTTTTTTGATTTCTTATCATATGCCTAGTGGGCATATGTTAGAAAAACCCAAATAATAATAAGTAAAGGTAATAATAATTATATCAATAATTAAACTAATAATAATAGTGTGATGAGAATAATAAAATTAATAAAGATAGTATGTGGAAATCCTACTTATGGTAAAAATAATATAATATATAATAATAATAATAATAATAATAATAATAATAATAATAATAATAATAATAATAATAATAATAATAATAATAATAATAATAATAATAATAATAATAATAATAATAATAATAATAATAATAATAATAATAATAATAATAATAATAATAATAATAATATAATTGCAATTCCTGTAAAAATTAGAATAAGGTAATTGTAATAGTTTCCTAATTGGCCTCATATACTCGTTAAGTTTAGACTATAAATATCATGATAATTCTAAAAAATAATTCATAAAATAGAAGAAGAGGTTTGGAGACGGAAGAGGCAATTAAACGATAAAAGGTAAAACCGTCTTAAACTTAATTGATTTTGTTTTAAAGCTTGTAACCGTGATAGCACTTGACCACCGTGTAACACATATACACCACCATAGGACTCGTGACTTTGACCTAGAGCAACCTAGACCACCATGACTCCGACCTTACCCTTTATTGACCGATGTTGACCGTTCTGGGTGGTTTTTGGGCAATTAAAGGTGGCTGGTTAGGGGTGTTGCGTGTTTGGTCGTGGGGGATTGAAGTGGCCAATTGAACCCTCTAATGGGCGAGTCTTGACTTGGGCATGGTGGGGTTGTGATGGGGGGGGGGGGGGAAGTAGTCGACCACAGTGGTTGCATAGGTGTGGTGGCAAGTGGCAGTTGGTGATGGTGTTTGCGGCAGAACAGGGGAAAACAGGGGAATTACCGCGGTTGTTTTAAGACGGGCATTACGGTTGTGTTTGTGACTGTACCAGGGGTTATGTACCACCACTAGAACCACCGTGGGTCAAAGGTGACAATGGTGGTGGTTGGAGGCGGTAAGAGTTGGTGTAGTTGTTGGTGTCGTGAGATTAGGGCGTGGTTTTGCGGGCCTTGGGAGGTGGTCAGACTGGTGGTTAGGGGTGAGTTGGGTGCGAGGTGGTCAGGGATGGTGGTGGTTGTGTTGGTGGTGTTAGTGGAGGCCGTGGGAAGGTGTTTAATACGGGTCTTTGGGTGGTGTGTGTGACATTGGTTAAACCGTGTTTGGCTAGGGTGTTTGTAAAATTTGAATTTTAGTTTTGACGCGGGTTTTGGGTATGTTGTGGGATTTGTTTTGTAACGGGTTTTTACGTAATAATAATTTAAAGCGGGAAATAATTAATATAATTAATCGACAACTGAATAATTAATATAAGGAATTGAATAATTAATAATTAAAGTATAATATTTATGTTAGGTAACGGATTATGAAGAATTTATAATCGGGTTCGTGTGCTTTATTATTGGATCGCTTGAGCTGCTTAATTGGATATTGCTTGCCAAGTAGGATAACTACTCAACTGAATGGTTTATTGTATATCTGTTATTTGTATGGCATTTTGTGCTGGAATATATGTTGGATGGAATTAAGCCTTTGGCTGGTTGGTGTATCTATGATGGATGATTATTGTTATTGCATTGGTAATTCAGTTTAATACTGACAGACATCCCTTCGTGGTGATGTAGATTATTATTGAGGTTGCATACATTGGCATAGCATTACATTGGTTATTCTGATTATCTTGGCAGACGTCGTGGTACGAGCCTTTGGGTGACACGTATTTCAGATTTATTCTGGCTGACACCATTTATATACCCTTGTGGTGGTGTCACTACTACAAAAGTAACCTAATGCAATATTCTATGTGCAACATTTTATAATTTTGTTGCAATTTAGAGTTTAAATATCAACTTTGCATCGCTTTTTTAAAAGTGTTGCCTTTTATAACGAAAGTGCAACGCTCATATACAAGTGTTGCCTTTATTTGATATAATGGCAACATTACAACAACATTTTATGGAAACGTTGCAAATACATACACCACACATTTCAAGTATGTTGGCGGGGAATAAAATTGATGAGCAAATGAAGTAATGAGGCATCAGGTTGATCAATCATACTTGACAAATTTCCAAGAAAACGTAGCCATTGGCTCTCAGGGTCAAAATAATTATGTTGATGTTCTGTCTAATATGGGAGATAATTCTACCGGATCTGTAGGTATGTAAGATATTCTTTTTGGTTTGTTTGATTTTTTTAATCATTTACGGAATTAACCTTTTGCTTATTTTCTTTTCTTAAGTTGCTGAGCAAGAGACTCACCGTGTGGTTCAAAGTGAGAGTGAGGGTTCACCTTCGTTGAACAAATCAGTTGAAAGTAGCACGGAAGATGAGGATATACCGTTTAATTATGAAGAACCCACTGAAGATGAGAGTGATGAAGTAGATTTTGATAATACTCACCTTGACCAAGTGGGTAAGTTATTCTTCTATGTATCCTTATTTTTTTGTGTCATTTCAATTTATATCACATTCTTGCCACTTTGTCTTTTTCATATAGCTACTTTGAATAAGAAAAGAAGAGGGCCAACCGTGTTACACCATGTACGCATGCGACCTTATGAGAAGCGCAAGCCAATCATTTTGAACGAGTTTGGGTAGCCGATAGGTCCAGTTTCTGAAAAAGAAGATAAAAAAACGGATCCAGTGGGTGAGTTTTCCCGATTTTTAGGCACGATAGCTCGAGATTACGACTATGCACCTATCGTCTTTGACTCATGGCGAAAAGTTCCTAATAAAGATAAAATGTGGGAATATGTCCTGGTACGTATGTGTGAGATGTTTTATTATTATTTTTTTTATATATATTTTACATAATCAGATTTACACTTGAAACCTTCACATTCTATCTAGATGAAATATGATGTACCTGAAGAAGGTAAAGAGTGGGTGATAAGAACTATAGGTGCTGCATGGAGAATTCATAAATGTCGTTTCAAGAGAAAACATTACTACCGATACAAGGATGATAAGACTAGATGGCAAAATAGATCTAAGACAGTTCCTGATGAAGATTTTATGAAACTACTTGCAACTTGGAAAAAGAAAACTGAAAAGGTGATGTCAAATAGCTTAAACTGATGTAGGCTTAGGTAATAAACTTTACTTTGGTGGCTGGGCTGTGCACACTAATATATAGTTGAAATATGCAGGAGCGCTGCTCTCGTAACAAGAATTGTCGTTTGGCTCAAAAGAATATGCATACAGCTGGTCCAAAAAGTTTCGCAATTATTCGCGAAGAAATGGTAATGTTTGTTTTAAAATTTCAAGTCTTTTTATTAAACAAGAGACGAGAAAATGTAATGCATTTTGGGTTTCATTTTACAGAGAAATGAACATCCAAAAAAAGAGGAACCTTCTCTTGCAGCATTATTTGAGCGTACTCGTAAAAGAAAAGAAGGAAGGAAATATAAAGAGTCATATGAGGATACCGCACAAAAAATTGTAAGCAAATTAACTACTTCAGTTTATGATCATTCATTTTGATGATGTAGTTATTCAGATATATATTTATATATTGAATTTTTTAGGAAGCTATGAAGAATTACGTACCTCCTGATGATGAGAGTGGTCCAACCGATGCTTTTTTGAGTGTTATGGGTAAGGATTATGATGGGCGTAGTCGATTATATGGAAGAGGTGTTTGTAATAAAAAACTAAAAAAGGTGAGTGGTACAACGGCCACGTCTTACGTGGTTCCTTCAGAGGTGTTAGAGACGCTTAAAGCTAGTTTGGTGGAAGAAATACGAAAAGATATGAGTTCTGACATTTCTAAGGTAGAACAAATGCAAAGAGAAATGGTGGAAGAACATGAAAAGAAGAAGGCAGAGTTGGAAAATATACAAAGAAATATTGATAATGAAAGGGAGATTATGACAGAACAAATAATGCGAAAGATTATAGGAAAGCTACCTCCTGATGTTACTAGACAATACTTATGCTAAGGTATATTTAAATAACTCCTTATTCACTTTATTTACGAGACAATACTAATGCTAGACATTTTTCAACTAGTTAACTCTCACTATTGTTAGAATCAATTTTGTGAAACCATGTCACTGAGGTAATGATTTGGGTCATAAAGCTCCATGTGAAATTAAATTAGCCAATTCCTATTTTGCACAACTTGTTGAAAGGTATAATTTATAAGGGTTAATTTCATGGTACAACCTAAAGCATGTTATTTTACGATGGATTTGTTTTTTTTTGCAGCTATCTAATGTAATCAACATGTAGATATAGATGTACATTTTATTAGGCCACTAACTGTTGCAAGTATTTTGAGCCTTGTACTTTAACTTTTTAGATAAAAAAGTTTGTTTAATTCAATTTCATTTTTGTTTACGTCTTTGGTATAATGCAAGTGTTTTGTGTTCTAACAGGTTCAATTGTGACTTCGTTTTTTTGGGACAAGATCAAATGCTGATGTGGATGACAACATTACAAAATTTGGGTTGTGTTTTTTTTTGTCGAGATAGAGATGAAACGTTACATTAGACTAGTAACTTTTGAAATCCATCCGAACTTGATCTCGAGGATATTGTGAATGTCATCTAACATTATTTTTGTTTATGAAAATATTTTTTGAGATGTACTTTTGATACTATGTTGTAATGGATTACTTGTGTTTTGGGGAATTTATATGATGACTTATTTATCATATATTGTATTTCATCAATAGGGTAGAAAATTAAAGCAGGTCAAGAACGTTGCGTTTTGATGAAAAAACGTTGCTTCAATGTACGTGTAATTTATGTGAACAAAAGAAAAGTGTTGCTATAGTATACAAATAGTGTTGCACATGATTATCATAAAATGTTGCGAATGTATACGAACGCGTTGCAGAAGGTTTAAAAAACTGTTGCTATAGTGTATTAAAAGTGTTGCCTTTGCTTCTAAAGAAAAGCGTTGCAAGACCAAACAAATGTGCAACGCTCTTAGCCATCGTTGCATTAGGTAAGAAAGTGTTGCATAAAACGTTGCATTAAGCTAAGGCAACAAGGCTTTAGGCAGCGAATTAAAAAGTGTTGCTTTAATACAATAGCAACATTTTTTATACATCTTGCAACATTTTTATGGTGTTGCAAAAAATTGATTTTGTAGTAGTGTGTAAGGCCCCAGGCTAGTTCTACAGACTCGTCTCTGGGTGTCCTCAAGTTTATCCTGGTTACTCAACTTCGGGTTGAGGCTGCCCCGGGCCAAGGATTGGCTGGATGAATGGGTGTTTCGGGTGATGAGAATAATAATATTGGCATTGGCATTTCTTATCATGCATATTCATTGTGTTCATCTTATTTCTGTTGTGGTGGTTATTCTACTCAACCTCGTGGTTGACAGTGTATTCGTGAACACCTGTGATGAACCATAATGGGGAGCAGATTTGACAGGTATAAATATTAGCTGACTTGGGAGCTATGAGATGCGTGAGGACTTGGCCAGTCTACCTAGAAGTCTAGACCATATAGATTATTTAATCACTTATTTTATTTCCGCTGCGAGTTGTATCTTATTTTATATTAAGTTTAGTTGGTTAATTTGTAATAAACATGTAATCGCTAAAGTTTTAATTAAAGTACCTTGGTTTGTTGACTTTGTTATTCACTATCTCGGGAAACCGAGATGGTAGCGCTTTCATTTACTTGGGATGTCTAGCTAAAGGCTCTTGAATAAATGGGGGTGTTACAAAGTGGTATCGGAGCAAAACGATCCTCAGGCCTAAACCAATGAATAATAATGAACTTAGGATTTGTAAATAAAATGACCCCGGTAGAAACTGTTAGGAGCCCCTCTTAGTACGGATAGGAAAGCGTGCCTAATTCGTACCTTGGCCCTTCCAGTTTTGAACCGGGTACCTTGAGGGATATTACAGTGTGGGGTAATTTAAAATGATTATTGTTTATTTTGTCTTGGAAGTTTTGTTGCCTTGTTGAAAGTTGTTTCGATTGATGATTGCGGTTACGGGGACGTAACATTGCTTTTACGGAGAAGGGATGTGATATGAATTTTAAGCGTTGTTATAACATATGGATAGGATAAAAGTATGTGGGCATGTATGCTGGAGGTGTAATTATGATTAACATGTGAAGTATTAAGGAAATTGCGTGGAATTGTGAAGAATGTGACTTGGTTAATTTCTCGTAATTTTATCCTTGATTGTTTTGGCTACCATATTTTGCCTGTTTAATATTATTCCACGAAATTTTAATTTGTGATAGCCTTTTGAGTTTAATTTCATATGCCACTGCTTTTATGCTGAAATAATATACAGCTTAGGAGTAATAAATATTTTAGTGGACAATGGTCAGAATGTTCCTGTACAGTTAAGTTTTCGACAGATGATTTTGTAAAATTTCTCATTTAATTCGTACTTAATATTTTTGCTTAATTCTAACTCCACTGTCTAAAAGATTCATATATGTTTCTAAATTGATAAGACACATTATAAGGTAAAATTGTTATAATTTATAGTGATTTTTACAAGTTGACCTAAGTTTCTGACAAGTTGCTGTAAAATTTATGTTTCGACCAAATAATTTGTAAAATCCATTATAAATTGACCTTATGTGTTTTTGACTTGATTCTTTCTCTCATACATTCTTAACTCGCTGTATTTTATAAAAAAGTATAAGTTCTTAAGAAGTAATTATGTTATTATTTATTAATGATTTTTGGAAGTTGTGACATGTTTTGTTATCCTTGAAAATGGAAGTTTTATGCTAAAGTTTCTAGAAGTTATTTTCTCATCTCTTGATACTCGGATGTTGTAAATTATGTGAAGTAGATGACCATGTCTAGCGATACGCGGAATGTGTTGCCCTAAGCCTATATATATATATATATATATATATATATATATATATATATATGTGTGTGTGTGTGTGTGTGTGTGTGTGTGTGTGTGTTCACAATAATTGCATCCATGTTGAAGTTAAACTCGTTAGTAGGAAATAAACGCGCAGGTAATAAGAAAAAAAGAATTATTAATAAGAAAATTGTTATTATTCATTTATCCATCAATTGATGTTGTGTTAAAGATAATACTTGTCTTATGTGTATTACGTGTTCTTGAGAGGTTACCATAAATGGTTTATTTATTCCTGTTGTTGATATCTCGAACTTCGAGGACGGAGTTTATTTTTAGGGGGAAGGAATGTAATACTAGAAATGTTGTGAGTTATTATTGTGATATCTTGTGATAAGATTGGCGTGATTGATAATCGTAAATGGATAATTGTGTTATAATAAGTTGGATGGTGCTTAGTTATGTGAATGTTTATGAGTATTGTGGTAGTAGTTATGGGCGAACTTCGGGACAAAGTTCATTTTGAGGGGGGAAGACTGTAATACCCCGTATTTTGATAATGAGTTATGGGAATAATTTATGTAATTTAATAATTAATTAATGGCAATTCTAATAATAATTAAAAGTAAGACGTTAAATAAATAATAAATTAAGTATCCAAGTAGGTAATTGGGCTTAGCTAGTAGTTGAGATTTGGGCCGTGTGTCAGAGTTATATGGACCGAAATTTATTAATCTAGTACGAGTGTAAACGGGAATTGCTTCGGGATCTAATAATAATAATAATATGGAAATAATAATAAGTAAAGGTAATAATAATTATATCAATAATTATCCTAATAATAATAGTGTTATGGCAAAAAATAAATTAGTAAAGATAGTATGTGGAAATCCTACTTATGGTAAGACTAATATAATATATAATAATAATAATAATAATAATAATAATAATAATAATATAATGGCAATTCCTATAATAATTAGAATAAGGTAATTGTAATAGTTTCCTAACTGGCCTCATATGCTCCTTAAGTTTAGACTATAAATACCATATAATTCTGAAAAATAATTCATAAAATAGAAGAAGAGCTTTGGAGATGGAAAAGGCAATTAAATGATAAAAGGTAAAACCGTCTTAAACTTAATTGATTTCGTTTTAAAGCTTGCAACCGTGATAACACTTGACCACCGTGTAACACCTATAAACCACCATAGGACTCATGACTTTGACCTAGAGCAACCCTAGACCACCGTGACTCTGACCTTACCTTTTATTGACCGACGTTGACCGTTCTGGGGTGGTTTTTGAGTGATTAAATGTGGCTGGTTAGGGGTGTTGCGGGTTTGGTCGTGGGGGATTGAAGTGGGTAATTGAACCCTCTAATGGGCGAGTCTTGTACTGGGCATGGTGGGGTTGTGATGGGGGGTGGTAGTCGACCACAATGGTGGCGTTGGTGTGGTGGGAGGTGGCGGTTGGTGACCTTGTTGGCGGAAGAACAGGGAAAGTAGAGGAATTATCGTGGCTGTTTTAAGACGGGCATTACGGTTGCGTTTGTGACTGTACCAGAGGTTAGGTAGCACCACTAGAACCGCCGTGGGTCAAACGTAAAAATGGTGGTGGCTGGAGGTGGTAAGAGCTGGTGTAGTTGTTGGTGTCGGGCTGTTTGGGACACGGGTTGAAGGGGGGTTGCTGTTGGTGTCGTGAGATTATGGTGTGGTTTTGCAGGCCTTGGGAGGTGGTCAGACTGGTGGTTAGGGGTGAGTTAGGTGCGAGGTGGTCAGGGATGGTGGTGGTTGTTTTGGTGGTGTTAGTGGAGGCCGTGGGAAGGTGTTTTACACTAGTCTTTGGGTGGTGTGTGTGACACGAGTTAAACCGTGTTTGGCTAGGGTGTTTGTAAAATTTGAATTTTAGTTTTGACGCGTGTTTTGGGTATGTTGTGGGATTTGTTTTGTGACGGGTTTTTACGTAATAATAATTTAACGCGGGAAATAATTAATATAATTAATCTACAATTGAATAATTAATATAAGGAATTGAATAATTAATAATTAATGTATAATATTTATGTTAGGTAACGGATTGTGAAGTATTTATAATCAGGTTCGTGTGCTTTATTATTGGATCGCTTGAGTTGCTTAATTGGATATTGCTTGCCAGGTAGGAAAACTACTCAACTGAATGCTTTATTGTATATCTGTTATTTGTATGACATTTTGTGCTGGAATATATGTTGGATGGAATTAAGCCTTTGGCTGGTTGGTTTAGTTATGATGGATGATTATTGTTATTGCATTGGTTATTCAGTTTAATACTGCAGATATCCCTTCATGGTGATGTAGATTATTACTGAGGTTGCATACATTGGCATAACATTACATTGGTTATTCTGATTATCTTGGCAGACGTCGTGGTAAGAGCCTTCGGGTGACGTATTTCAGATTTATTCTGGCTGACACCGTTTATATACCGTCGTGGTGGTGTAAGGCCCCGGGCTGGTTCTGCAGACTTGTCTCTGGGTGTCCTAGGTTTATCCTAGTTACTCAACTTCGGATTGAGGCTGTCCCTGGTCAGGGATTGGCGGGATGAATGGGTGTTTCGGGTGATTAGATTAATTATATTGGCATTGGCATTTCTTATCATGCATATTCATTGTGTTCATCTTATTTTTGTTGTGGTGGTTATTCTAATCAACCTAGTGGTTGACAATGTATTCGTGAACACCTATGATGAACCATAATGGGGAACAGATTTGATAGGTATTAAAGATTAGATGACTTGGGAGCTCGTGAGGACTTGGCTGGTTTACCTAGAAGTCTAGACCATATTGATTATTTAATCACTTATTTTATTTCCGCTGCGAGTTGTATCTTATTTTATATTAAGTTTAGTTGGTTAATTTGTAATAAACATGTAATCGCTAAAGTTTTAATTAAAGTACCTTGGTTTGTTGTACTTTGTTATTCACTACCTCGGGAAACCGAGATGGTATCACTCTCATTTACTTGGGATGTCTAGCTAAAGACTCCTGAATAAATGGGGGTGTTACATGAAGAGTACTAAAAAATAAAAAAACAAAGTAGTGAGATATAATAGAGTAGTCCTCAGTCCTGAAGACTTATTCATGTAGTAACAGGTCATGCATAATTTTTTAGTATTCAAATATTATATCAGGACATATATGGGCAGGGTAGGACACATAAGTTTTGCATACAGGATACACATAAAACTTGCATGTTGGACATATAAGGTAGGCAGTTTTGACAGGCAGAACATGCAGGATTTAAATATATCAAATTAGTATAAGTAGAATTGAATTTTTACCTTGTTAGGACAGAGTATAGCTGTATTATTCTGAAAATTTATATATGAAATAGTTTCAAATGAGTTACATTCCAGGACCTTCGAATAATTTCTCCCTCTAAGGTTTGTAGCCTGTATGCTCCTTACCTGACGATTGAGTCTATTAAATATGGGCCTTACCATACAGAGGCTAGCTTGCCTGCTGATTTTTCTTTTTTGTTTCGGAGTAATTTTCGTACGACTAAGTCCGCTTCCCTGAAAACTCTGTTTTTGACATTTTTGTTGTAACTTCTAGCTACTGATTGTTGATATGATGCTATCCTGATTTTGGCAGTATCTCTCAACTCTTCTATTAGGACTAGGTTGTCTTGCATCAGGCTGCTGTTTGCTTCTATGTTGTTCAGGCTGTATCTCGAGGTTGGCACATGCACTTCTGTAGGGATGACTGCTTCACAACCATACACCAAGGAATATGGTGTTTGTCCCGTTGAAATCTTTGGAGTTGCCCTGTCTGCCCATAGTACTAATGGAAGCTCTTCTGCCCATCTACCTCGTCTACTCTCCAGCTTCTTTTTTTGGCAGCTGATGACTACCTTGTTACTTGATTCAGCCAGCCCATTTGCTTTTGGGTAGCCAGGAGTTGAAGTTACCAGGTTGATGTTCCATTCTTCACAGAAAGCCTTGGTTCTTTTTCTGACGAATTGAGTGCCATTGTTACAGACTATCTCTGAAGGGACTACATACCTGCATATGATATTTGTCCTGATGAAGGATATTACTTCCTTCTCAGTAACCTGCCTGAAAGAATCTGCTTCAATCCACTTGGAGAAGTAATCAGTCATGGCTAACATGAATACTTTCTGGCCTGGAGATACTGGGAGTTTTCCTACTATGTCCTAGACCCACTTCATGAATGGCCAGGGTGCAGAAATTGAATGTAGTAGCTCTACTAGTTGATGGATAATTGGGGCATGTATTTGGCAGGCTTCACATTTTGCACAATAGTCAAGACAGTCAGCCCTCAGGGTTGGCCAGTAATAGCCAGTCCTGAGTATCTTTCTTGCTAGGCTTCTTCAACCTTTATGGTTGCCACAGTATCCGTCGTGAATTTCTTGAAGTACTTGTTTGGCTTCATGTGGTTCCAGACACCTTAAGTAAGGTCTAGCCTGAGATCTTTTAAACAAAGTGTTATTGATGATAGAATAAGTAGAAGCCTTAATTTTAAATGCTCTGGCCTCATGCCTGCCCTGAGGTAGTATACCTTGTAGGAACCAATCATAATAAGGTTTAGTCCAAGAGTCATTGTCCATAGGTAAAGGGTTTACTTGCTTAGGCTTGCTGATGGAATGATCAAGTAAATGCACAATAGGTACTTTATCAAAAATAGCAGGGGTGAAATTTGAACCAAGGCTGGCCAAAGCATCGGCCTGGGTATTCAGGTCTCTTGGTATTTTCTCAATATCAAAGAAATGAATTTATCGCAAAGTTTTTTAGCATATTCCAAATATAAAATCATTTTTTCATCCTTTGTTGTATAAATTCCTTTTATTTGATTTGCAATTAATAGTGAATCAGTTTTTACCTTTAAGTTTTGAACACCGAGATCTAGACATACCTTGAGTCCTGCTATGAGGGCTTCATACTCAGCCTCATTATTATTGGTTTTGAACTCGCAACTCACAGCCTGGGCTATGGTGTCCCCTTATGGCGATTTTAGCACTAATCCTAGCCTTGTACCCCTTATATTGGATGCCCCATCTGTGAACAGGGTCCACTGCTGGTTTGAGGTTTTGTTTTCTAACTGGTTAACTGTTGGGGCTGGTGTCCTTAACAGTTAGTGCAAGGACTTATAAATCTCTAAAAGGATCAAAGGGTATAGTTTTGTATCATAATCAGTTGGTCCACGTTTATCAATAACGGTTGGCTTGCTAGATAAGTTTGACGTTATTGTCATACAGATGGCGGTGATCAACTGGTCCCTAAAAGTCACACCTATAGGATACGTTTGAGAGATGTGACGGTATGAAAATCTGATCATGTAGATGCCAAATTTGACTAACCGGTTAGTCCGAGTTATTTGACTAGTAATTAGTCAAATATGTGATGTTGAGATATTTTATTTAATACGGATTATATAAAAATGGCTAAGACGAATTAAACGATTAATTCGTAAAATTGAATATAAACGATTTATATTTGATTAATGTATATTGAATATAATTATACAATATTGTCTTTGTTGGACATGTATTAATAATTCAACTAATCCGTATTATTAGTTGATGCTTTAATAACCGATAACCGATGACAGTTTATAATTAGATCGTGTCATATACATTTAGTAAATTGCATGTCGGACATGAGTTAAAATAAAGAGGAAATGGAAAAGCCCATTTCCCTCTCTTGATCTCGGTTTGGCCGAATGGCCTAGACAATAAGAGAGGCTCACTCTCTTGTTTAACCTAATCATTCATTTGCAAAAATAAATTAGGGTTTTGAGAAAGTGCCTCTCGAAATTCGGATCTCTCATCCAACATAAACTCACAAAACAATCCTCTCAATATTGCAAGGCAATTAGAGGATTCATTCTAGCACAAGGGCATTTCTCGGACAATCTTGGGTGCAACAATTAGGAGGAGATCTACTTTGATCTCTCATTGCCGAATTGCACTAGGACCGGAGGTTATTACTTAATCTTTATCGTTTCATTATGTTTTTCGTTTATGACCATGTTTCACATATTAAATTTACGTTATAATCCTTAAATTTAAAGGGTCTTATACGGATTTTACCCTACAAGTGGTATCAGAGAGAGGCCACGTAAATTTTTCTATGTGATTTTCATCAAACGAATTCTGAATCGATGAATTTTTGTTCAAAAAAAAATGTCACGGCTGCAATTTTTTTTCTCGGCACTTTTTAATTGCTGCGTTTTTTTTGTTTGTTTTGTGCCTTGGGAACCGTGTCAAGTATACACGGTAATGGTTGTTATTTGTTTTGTTTTCATTTTGATCTTTGCATATTGTACTGTAATCGATATTCATTGCAATGTGTAAAAGATCTATCAAAATGATTGCATAAAATTTCGTGTGGCACAAATTTTTGTCTCGAAAAATTTTTTTTATGGAAAACCGTGTGGCCTTCATGTTCACGGCCTGATTTTCTGTTTTTTTTGCATCGTTTTGCGTGCTACAAAATTTTGTTAGATCAATCGATCTCTTGTTTTCAATCGTTCTTCACATGTTGTAATTTTAACCGATAATTATTGCAATATGTTGAAGATTAACTATTGTAGTTTGATTTCTATAAGGATTAGATTAAAATTGCAATTGTGTTTTATCAAACCGTTTTGTTTTGATCTCTTGTTGCTCACGATTGAGCCGTTTTTCTTCCAATTGTTGCTCACGGTTTTAGCAACATTTTAATAAAAAAAAAAAAAATTTTTAGGTACTGTTCACTGTTCACGACCAGCAGTGAAGAAAAAAATAATATTTTTTGTTTTTTTTCCGGCCCTTTTATTGCATAAACGGATTTATGCTCTCGCTTGATAGTGAAACGGTTCACCCACGTAAAATTATGTTACTTTAAAATGATTTATAGTAACGGATTATCTCGGATTAAAATTAACTTGACTAAAGCGGTTTTGTCATATAATTTTAATTATCTTTGGTGGTTTGGATAAATTTAACATAATTACGGAATTATGTCACGAATAAATTTAAATTTTAGTTGATGCATTTTATTTATCGTTCTTGTTTATTTTGAATGCTTTTATTACGTATTTATTTATTTTTGCAAACGGTTGTAACTTAGTGTGGCCTTAGTAGAACGTGTTACCGTAATGATGGAACACGGTCTTGGTTGTATTTTGAGATCTCGTATCTCCTTTTTTATTTCTTTTAATTACAGTTTTTTATTAGAATGTAAATAGGTTTATATTTGTAAATTTTAATTGTAATTTTGAGAAGACTAAAGATGGAGATCGGATGCTCACTCCCGCTACATGGACAAAGATGGAACATCAAGACAAGCTTTTCGGGTCCAACGGTGGATTCCAAAGTTGTATTATGTTCTTTTTACTAGGATAGGCCACACTAGGAATTTTTATTTACGTATTGCATTCATTTATTTATTTTATCGCAACGATAGTATGCATCATTTTCCGCCTAAAAACCAAACCACCTAATAATTGCATGAAAACTGACACATATAGAGGTCACGAGTTAGTTTTCTTTGACATTCTCATGTCACACGATTTAAGCCATCATCTAAATTAATTCATTCACGCAGTTGCTAGTTATTCGTTCACTTAAAATGAATTGAAACTTAGTTGATGGGATCTTCCTCGTATAATCAAAAATTGAGAACGGTCTTTATAGGTCAAACTCCAATGAATCCCTTCTTCGTCGGTAGGCATAATATGACCCCTTCTACGTCGGGTAAGTTGGAACCGATTGACCTATTTTATCTCAACACTATGGTCACTCGTACGATCCTGTGACTATGGTGGACTATAGATAGGATTTACGGAAATCTATCGACCAAGAGTTCTTACGGAAGAAGTAGCTAAACAGTTGGCTTATCAATTTACAGAAATTGAGTCTTGGGATCACTTGTATCATTCTTGAGGGAGATCAATTATGCAAGTGCGCGAGTCTACACGTTAAAATGAATTTTTTTTTAAATAGACTTAAATCACCTCGATGAGTTGCTTATTTCGTTTTTGTTTTTCTTTCTTTTCCGTGTAGATCACGAACTTTTAAACTGCTAAAAACAAATGGCTGGTTCTACAGACAACCCAATGCCAAGTGCCACATTGGACCGTGAGTCCTGGCTTCGGATCTTCATGAATCGGATGAATCGTCTACTCGATCGAAGAATGATGGATCAAACTTCGCGGACCGGGAGGCGGCATTACGGAATGCCGCCGCACGATGGGAAGCTCAAATATCTTTTAGAGCCCATCCCGGCAAACCCAGGTCCCACGGCTAGAGTCTTGAAATCACCAAGTTTAATGATTTCGTATGGAAGCGGGTGCGATTAAAAACGTACTCATTTTTGCAATGGAACCCAATTTGCAGAAACGCTTCATAGCCCATGGTGCGAACAAGATTTTCACCACGCTCACCAAGGAATTCTCGAAAGCACCGAGAATCGTGACCTATGAGCATACCACTCGCTTCTTTGATGCGAGACTCCAGAAGGGCCAACCAGTTAGCCCACACATTCTCAGCATGATTGAGAATGTCGAGAAGCTGGAGACCTTTGATTGTAAGATCAGCGAGAACATTGTGATCGACCGCATGCTTCACTCACTCCACGATGGTTTTTCGCAATTTAGAGCAAATTACTATATGAATGATTTGAAGAAAAGTCCCCATGAATCGCACTCCTTCTCGTACATGCACCGAGAAGGACATGAAGTTCGATGGGAGCAATAAAAGGATGTTCTCGTTGTGACAAACAAGGGAAAGGGTAAGGGCAAAGCTCGTGCAAACCTAGCGAGAGGTAAACCGAAGTTCAAGAAGTCGGGTCCAGTGTAATGAGTGGGCCTGGTGAGTCGAGCACCTCATCGGGGCGCGACAAAGAGCAAAACCGAAAACATGGAATGCCATCACCGCCACAAGACTGGGCATTGGAGGCGGACATGTCCTGTTTATCATGAGGACATAAAAGTAGGTCGCGTTAAACCTGTTGGTATGTCTTCTTCTTCTACTTTTATTCATATGATTGAGATTAACCATGCAAGTTACGGAACTTGGGTACTAGATACTGGTTGTGGTTCTCATCTGTGTAATCATGTGCAGGGCCTCCGAAATCTCGAGCCTCTCGTAAAGGGTGAGGTTGACCTGCGTGTTGGGAATGGAGCAAGAGTGGTTGCCGTCTCAAAGGGGACATATGTGATCCAACTTCCTAGCGGATTTGAGTTGTCATTATATGATCGCTATTATGTACCCAGTCTTTCGAAAAACATTATTTCAGTTTCTCCACTTGACAAACTTGGATTTTCATTTGTAATAGAGAATAATACTTGCATTTTCTCATTACACGATATGATTTATGGCAAGGCAGTTTCCATGAACGGAATTTATGTTTTAGATCAGACCACCGAAATATTACACGTAATGAATAAAAAGTTAAAGGTTGGTGACAAAGATCAAACGTATCTATGGCATTGCCGTATGGGACACATTAATGAGAAACGCGTAAAAATGCTCATTAAAAATGGAGCTATCTCGGCCTTTGACTTTCAATCATTTGGCACGTGTGAATCATGTCTCATCGGTAAGATGACTCGGATTTCCTTCAAAGGTGTTGGAATGCGCGCTCGCCGACCTATTAGGGATCATACACACGGATGTATGTGGTCCTATGTCAATCACCGCACGAGAAGGCTATAGGTATTTCATCACTTTCACGGATGATTTAAGTAGATATGGCTATGTCTACTTAATGAAGCACAAAAGTGAATCCTTTGAGAAATTCAAGGAATACCAAAATAGGGTACAGAACCTATTGGGTAGAAAGATTAAAACACTGCGTTCAGATCGTGGTGGCGAGTATCTTTCTCACGAGTTTGATCAACACCTTAAAGATTGTGGGATTGCCCTACGCTTAACTCCACCTGGAACACCTCAATTGAATGGTGTGTCCGAACGGAGAAATCGAACACTACTTGATATGGTTCGATCCATGATGAGTCACACCGTGTTGCCTGACTCATTATGGGGTTATGCTCTTCTGTCAGCTGCTCTAATACTTAACCGAAGTCCGTCTAAAGCTGTTAACAAGACTCCATATGAACTATGGAAGGGAACGGTCCCTAACTTGTCCTTTATACGGGTTTGGGGCTGCGAGGCTTATGTCAAGTGGAGACACGAGGATAAGCTCGGCCCGCGATCGGTCAAGACATACTTTATAGGTTATCCTAAAGGAACACTTGGTCATTACTTCTATTCGCCAACCGAACAACGTGTTTTTGTTGCGGCTAGTGCGACATTCTTAGAGAAGGAATTTCTCGAGAATGCAAAGAGTGATAGAACCTTCGACCTGTCGGAGATTCCAGAACCAAATACCGAGCAACCATTGGAGGAACCTATTCCTTCAATCCCGGCTACGGTTAACATTCCTGAGGAACCTAGGAGGTCGGGAAGAGTCTCTATTCCTCCAGACAGATACATTGGTATGGTCGAGGAACATGACATAGATGACGTTCTACTCTTAACGAGTAATGAACCCGCAACCTATAAAGGTGCCATGACTAGTTCAGACTCAAAGCTATGGCTTGAGGCCATGCAATCCGAGATGGACTCTATGTATGAGAACAACGTATGGGATCTTGTTGACTTACCTGCTAAGGTTCGTCCCCTTCAATGCAAATGGCTTTACAAGATAAAGCATTCTGTGGAAGGTCAACAAGATATCTATAAAGCACGACTAGTTGCTAAAGGTTTCACCCAAGTGCCAGGTTTGCACTACGATGAAATTTTTGCACCCGTAGTCATGCTGCGTTCCATTCGGATTATCTTAGCGATCGCCGCTTTTCATGACTATGAAATTTGGCAAATGGATGTGAAAACCGCCTTCTTAAACGGCTTTTTGGAGGAAGAGTTGTACATGGTACAACCCGAAGGTTTCATTGATCCACAACATCCTAAGAAAGTGTGCAAGCTTAAGCGTTCCATTTATGGACTTAAGCAAGCATCTCGGAGTTGGAATCATCGCTTCGGCCAAGTGATTAAAGAAAATGGATTTATTCGATCGGTCGAGGAACCATGTCTTTATATCAAGTCGAGTGGGAGCAAGATTGTTTTTCTAATATTGTATGTCGATGACATACTCCTGATTGGGAATGACATACCTCTCTTAACTTCGGTGAAAGTATGGTTGAAAAACCATTTCCAGATGAAAGATCTGGGAGAGGCACAAAGAATTCTAGGCATCCGTATCTATCGAGATAGATCACGACGGATGCTATCTCTCATCAGAGTCTTACATAGACAAAGTCCTAGAGAGATTCAGCATGACTAACTCCAAGAAGGGGTTTCTTCCCATGGCTCCAGGGGTGCATTTGAGCAAGTCTCAGGCACCAGAGACACCGGAAGAGAAAGAGCGCATGGCACGGATACCTTATGCCTCGGCAATAGGATCTATCATGTATGCCATGATATGCACACGTCCGGACGTGGCATATGCATTGAGTATGACAAGTCGATTCCAACAGCATCCAGGTGAACCACATTGGCTGGTTGTCAAGAACATTCTTAAGTACCTACGGAGGACTAAAGATTGGGCATTGACTTATGGAGGCGAACAAAAGCTATGCGCAACCGGTTACGCAGATGCTAGCTTCCAAACGGATCGAGATGACTCGAAATCTCAGTCTGGATTCGTTTTTACTCTTAATGGCGCTGCAGTCAGCTGGAAGAGTTCAAAACAAATGTTATAAAGCAGATTCTACGATCGAGTCCGAGTACTATGCCGCGTCTCGAAGCTACAAAGGAAGCGATATGGATGCGTCAATTCTTACATGGACTATCTGTAGTGCCTAGTTCGAATGACCCGATCACCATCTATTGCGACAATAGTGGTGCCATCTTCCAAGCTAAGGAGCCTAAGTCTAGCAACAAGTCTAGACATGTACAACGGAAAGCTCATCTAATCCGAGATTACGTGGAGCAAAAGGAAGTAGTGATAGACAAGATTGCTACCGATGATAACATAGCAGATCCTCTCACTAAAGCATTACGACAAGATAAGCATGAAGGGCATGTTAATTCCATGGGAATTAAACGTGTTCCTAAGTTGTAGTACTTTTTATGGATTAGATTCATTCCCTTTTGTACTCTATACGACATCATCGTTTTGATATTTTATATATATTTTGTTTTTCATGTGGATTTGTACGACAAATTTTGAACACCACAAAGTGAACTGAATAAACATTATATTTTTCAGTCCTTAATTGCCCACATGAGCTGATAACTCTGGCAATTATTTTGTGACGTTGATTGATGGTGGGTTCAACGAGCCATAAGTCAACCAGTTGACTGACCAATCACAAAGGCGATTTATACGGATATTTCGTAGGACACAATTGTGACATCGACGTGGAGTCGTAAATGTTTTATAACATTCGGTGCCCGGTCGTGGATAGGACTTCCATGGTGATCCTAAGAGTCGATTCTTTTGACTATCGACTGTCTCTTGAGACTAAGGCAGATTTTGGGTGACTTTGGTTTCTTTCTCACGGTCATCCGTAACAGGGGGGCCAAGTAGATTGCTTCTTGGGTCATTTCATGCTGTGCTTAGATCGGAAGGAGTTCGAGTTGAAGGAAATATTCAGCCTTTATCAGGTACTCGATATTTCTCAGGGCCACTCGAGGAGCTGTAACTGAAATGCATGGCCATGCTCGGATACGGATTTGTTTTATCAGTTAAGTTACTCTCTAGTCGGGGAAACCACTCTAGATACAGATCGATTGTAAAATACGACCTTTGCGGATCCGGATCTGCAAATTGTTTTACATTGAGTGGGAGAAATTTTAAATGAATATGAGAATCGGTTATCGCACATACACTTGTACGGACAAGTGGGAGTTTGTTGGAGGTGGTGTCCTCCAGTTAGTGCGGATAACGTCATTGCACATACACTTGTACGGACAAGTGGGAGCTTGTTGGGGCTGGTGTCCTTAACAGTTAGTGCAAGGACTTATAAATCTCTAAAAGGATCAAAGGGTATACTTTTGTATCATAATCAGTTGGTCCACGTTTATCAATAACGGTTGGCTTGCTAGATAAGTTTGACGTTATTGTCATACAGATGGCGGTGATCAACTGGTCCCTAAAAGTCACACCTATAGGATACGTTTGAGAGATGTGACGGTATGAAAATACAGTCATGTAGATGCCAAATTTGACTAACCAGTTAGTCCGAGTTATTTGACTAGTAATTAGTCAAATATGTGATGTTGAGATATTTTATTTAATACGGATTATATAAAAATGGCTAAGACGAATTAAACGATTAATTCGTAAAATTGAATATAAACGATTTATATTTGATTAATGTATATTGAATATAATTATACAATATTGTCTTTGTTGGACATGTATTAATAATTCAACTAATCCGTATTATTAGTTGATGCTTTAATAACCGATAACCGATGACAGTTTATAATTAGATCGTGTCATATACATTTAGTAAATTGCATGTCGGACCGCGAGTTAAAATAAAGAGGAAATGGAAAAGCCCATTTCCCTCTCTTGATCTCGGTTTGGCCGAATGGCCTAGACAATAAGAGAGGCTCACTCTCTTGTTTAACCTAATCATTCATTTGCAAAAATAAATTAGGGTTTTGAGAAAGTGCCTCTCGAAATTCGGATCTCTCATCCAACATAAACTCACAAAACAATCCTCTCAATATTGCAAGGCAATTAGAGGATTCATTCTAGCACAAGGGCATTTCTCGGACAATCTTGGGTGCAACAATTAGGAGGAGATCTACTTTGATCTCTCATTGCCGAATTGCACTAGGACCGGAGGTTATTACTTAATCTTTATCGTTTCATTATGTTTTTCGTTTATGACCATGTTTCACATATTAAATTTACGTTATAATCCTTAAATTTAAAGGGTCTTATACGGATTTTACCCTACATTAACTTCCTCGGTCAGGTCTGATTCTAGGTTAGGGCTGAAATCAGCCACAAAGTCTGCTAAGGCTTGTGACTTGATTGTTGTCCTGGGTTTAAATGTAATATCATAGGTGCTAATCAGGACTGACCATTTGGACATCATCACTACTACAAATGAGCACTTGGGCCACGGCTAAATTCGTGGCGCAAGTGCTAAATTTCTGTGGCTAAATCATTTTGCCACGGGAATACCTACCGTGACGCAAGTGGTCGTGGCAAAGAGATAGCCACGGGAAAAACAAGAACGTGGCTATTATTAATTTTTTGGCCACGGATTCTCTCGTGGCTAATAACTCCCGTGGCCAAAAAATAATTCCCGTGGCAAATAATATATACGAAAATTAAATAAAAAAATGTAAAATAATTTGTTTTTTTTTTCAAAATAAAGATTTTATCATATATGGAACCGTGACAATCTAGGTCATTGTTTTGCTAGTTAACTCGATTAATTTGAACGTTAACATGTTTTCACCAATTATGCATCCGTGTGCATTATAGAGGCTTCCCAGGAGGTCACCCATCCCAACACTACTCTCACCTGAGCACGCTTAACCATAGAGTTCTTTTGATGTGCTACCGAAATTGAAAGTTAACTTTGTTGATATAATTGGCGCTTTGAATCCTTTTAAGTTTATTTTTTTTCTTTCAAATTTTACCTTTAATACTATTTAATTACAAAAATGTTACATGATTTAAAAATTTTTGCGAGAAAAACATTATTTTGGCCAAGACAATCAAAGTTTTGATGTTAACCTCCCGACTATAATTTTGATGTCATTTTTTTTTGCCGAAGTCAGCAAAACCGTTTTCTTCAAAAAGTAAACTTAATCCTGTTTTACTAACATTTTTTTTATTTCTTTAGTTTATCAACATTCTTATTTTTATTTCTTGTGTACTCATTTTTTCGTATATTTCTCTATGCAAATTCTTTAGTAAGACCGTCGTACCTGCGATATGAAAAATGTGACCATTGTTTTGTAAAATAATGACAGTTTTTTTTTATAAGTAATGGTCTTTTTTCCCCCAAAGTGGTCATTATTAACCAAAAAGTAGTCACTTTTAACCCAAAAAAACACGAAAAAGACTGTCGTACAACATAATCGCTTATTTTCCTAAACTGATTTTTCTTTGTTATAATTTATCGTTTCTTTTCTCCAAAATTTCACATTATTTACACTTGTGACTTTAAATTATTATAATTTCTATATTTTCCCAGTTATGCACTCATTTTCAATGAAAAAAATTCACCATATTGAATTTTTATATTGATATTTTTTCCAATATGTTTTTTTTAATTCATTTGTGGGAGATCATTTTTTTTACTTCCATTTTTTAGCGCACTTGTTTTATTTAATCAATTTATTTAATCTAATTTTTGTTTCTTTTTCACTTCTAAAAACATTTCTTAAATTTTATTTCTAAACAAGTTAAATTTTATATCAAACTCAAATGTTTATATAAATATCTTACAAAAAAAGTTGTAAATCTAATTTTGAATGAAACGGTTTGACAATATATTAATTTTATATTTCTCTAAGATATATGGTAAATAACTTATTTATTTAATTTGATATGCTATATCTTTAAATGTGATACGATCATTTAAGATTGTTATTCAACATTATAAAGTTTAATGTAAAAAGTAAAAGAAATTAAAACAAATTCACGACTTTATTAAATAAAATTATATATTAAAATAAATTTCTTGAATGATCAATGTTTTTAAAAACCTACAAAACATAATTGTGATTTGTAAAAAAAAAAATCAAAAAATTTAGACAATAAACTTTTCTTTGCTTTCATTTAAGTTTATAAATTTTTTAAATTTCTTATTAAAGTAAATAAAACATTAAAAAATACTAATTAAATTAATTAAAGTGTTTCCAAAATTTTATATTTAAATGTATTTTCATATTATTTATATTTGATTAAATTTTATTCAGATTTTGTATTTTTTATAATCAAGCAATTTTTAAGTTTGCCTTAACATGCAAATATCTTAATTTAAGTCGGAAAATATACTCGCCACGGCTGTTTGTTTGTTGGTGGCTAAAAACTGTTTTTGCCATAGGACATTTCGTGGCTAAATAAAACTTCGCCACGGGTGTGACATAGCTCGTGGCTAATTTGCCACGGGTGTAGCCTTATTCGTGGCGCAAGCGACTTTTTGCCACGGGAAAAGTTATCCCATGACATAAATTTTTTTCCAAAATAATGAATAAGTTTTTCCCGTGGCTAAGCAGAATTTAGCCACGAATTATAAATTCCCGTGGCATAATTCGTGGCGCAAGTGACAATTTGTTGTAGTGCATGCCTGATAGTTCAGGTTTCCGCAGGATAAATTTTATGGGTAGGTTGGTCCTGACTATTATGGGGTAACATTCAAAATAGGTCGATACTTAGCATATGACATGATCAAAGCTAAAACATACTTTTCAAGTAAACCATACCTCATTTCAGCATCTAGTAGACTTTTACTTACATAATAGACAGGATGTTGCTGACCTTGTAGTTCCTTTACCAAGACTGTACTTACTGCGGTGTCAGTGACGGAAAGATATACTGACAGGGGCTCTCGCTTTTCTGGCTTGGCCAGTAAAGGTGGGGAAGAGAGATATAGTTTTAGATCCTGGAGGGCTTCCTTATGTTAAGGGGTCCACTTGAATTGTTTGTTTTTTCTGAGTAGGTTGTAAAATGTTTTTCACCTTTCAGATGACCTGGATATGAACCTATTCAGGGCAGCTACGCTGCCTGTCAATTTCTGAATGTCCTTGACATATTTGGGTGATTATAATTCAAGTATAGCTTTGATCTATTTAGGGCTGGATTCTATACCTCTTTTGGTTACCATATAGCCTAAGAACTTTCCTGCAGAAACTCCAAAGTGGCATTTGTCGGGGTTGAGTTTCATGTTGTAGTTCGCCAGCATTTGAAATGCTACTTCCAGGTGCTTCACATGGTCTTGTGCATCCTTGGACTTTAGCACCATGTCGTCTATATAGACTTCCATGATGTTCCTAATCTGCTCTTTGAACATCACGTTGACAAGGCGGTAGTATGTTCCCCCTGCATTCTTTTAACCGAATGGCATGGCAGTGTAACAATATATGCCTCAGTCAGTAATGAATGCAGTACTTTCCTGGTCAGCAGGGTACACCTTTATCTGGTTAAATCCACTTGAAGCATCAATGAATATGAGCGTCTCATGCCATGTTGTTGCATCTACCATGGCGTCAATATGTGGAAGAGGGAATGGATCTTTAGAGCAGGCTTTGTTCAGGTCAGTGTAATCTACACAAACTCTCCACTTGCCATTCTTTTTCTGCACGACCACTACGTTTGCCAGCCATTCATGGTACATCAATTCCCTGATCATGCCCATGTCAAGGAGTTTGTCTACTTCTTCATTTATAATGGCGTCTCTTTCAGATGCAAACTTTCGTCTCTTCTATTGTGCATGCTTTAAAAATATGTCAATATTGAGTTTATGAGTTATAATATCATCACTAATTCCTGTCATATCAAAATGAGAGCAAGCAAAACAGGAAGATTTATTTTTAAGAAAACTTACTAATTCGGGCCTGGCTGAATGAGGCGCGTCAGAGCCAACTAGAACATACCTGTCAGGATACTCATGGTTGAGGATTACCCGATTTGTTTCCATCCTGGGTGGTGCTACATATTTGCTCCTGACAGGGTATGTTAATTGCTATGCGAGGGACTTACCTGCCTTGGATGGCTTTAGGGCCTCTGTATAGCGTTCCTAAGCTGATTTATGCCCACCTTTGATGGTTGCCACTCCCCAGTCTGTTGGTATCTTGATACACTGATGATAAGTAGAGGGGACAGCCTTGACATTGTGAATCCAGGCCTGCCCAGAATGACATTGTAGGAGGATAGACAGTCTAGAACTCCAAATCTTTCATAGGATGCAACGCCTTCACCATAGGTAGGGAGATAGATCTCTCCTAATGTATTCTCTCTCTCTCACCGCTGAATCCTACCAAGACACTGGATTTCTTGGTAATTTGATCCTCGCTGATCTTCATGACTTTGAGTACATCTAACATGATTAGGTTCACTGAGCTGCCTCTGTCTACCAAGATTCTTCTTACGTTGGCAGTTCCAACTTGCATGAAGGTCACCAGGCCATCATGATGTAGGTCAGGGATTGTAATACTCCGTATTTATAAGTCTTGGGGTACTCTATCGAGTAGCCCTTACTCTGTCGAGTAAGGGTAAGTTGCGAGATAAAATAGTTTCTGACCTGTTGGGTACTCGATCGAGTAGCTGGGGTACTCGATCGAGTAAGGGGGGTACTCGATCGAGTACCTTGGGTACTCGATCGAGTGTCCGGTTTTACGGGGAAGTTTTCTCGGGTTTTGTTAATTATGCGATTAAGGTATTTAAACATATTCGTCATTGTTTTAATTCACTTTTACAAAACCTAAAACCCTGTTTAAGAGAGAAAGCAGCCACTTCATCTTCCTAATCGCATTCTCAGCAATTCCCGGAGTTCAGACGGTCGGTTCTTGTCGTTTTTCGTGTCGTTGGATTCCTTGCGTCGAGGGTAAGCTTTTAATATAGTTTTTATAATGTTTTGTTAAGATTGGTTAAACCCTAATTTAGGAATTGGGGGTTTTGGTGTGTAGTTTGTGATGTGTAGTCTTTATGTGCTGTGTGATAGGAGGAGAATTCGTAGAGGAGCCGTTTTGATACAGCTGTAGATACCGTCTGCGTGTTGTGCTTTCCAGGTAGGATTTCTTACTCGGTATTAGTCCCATAATGGGATATTGGTGATGTGCTGTAGTTAGTTGTTTGATATGATGATTGTGATTGTGATTGTGATTGTGATTGGTTGTCTATGGCTCTCGAGATGCGTTATCGGCTGAGTGGGGTCACTTGCGGGAGTGACTTCACGCCCTAGTTTCGCCTTTCGTGGAACCCGCCACGGAAGGGGATGTGCACATTAATGGGACAGGGTTATCGCTCGTACGATGAGCGGGGCTTAGGTGGGAACGGCTGCGGTCCCCCAGCAGCGGTGGTCCGGTGGACGATCAAGTATTGAGACGATGGGAGTTGGTGGTGTGTGTGTGTGTGTGTGAGTTCAAATTTGTCTGTTTATCTTATTGTTGATATATGTATTGAATTGTGTGATTAATCTTGACCCGTTTAAATGTTTTAAAAACTGTGGTGATCCATTCGGGGGTGGTGAGCGGTTATTGAGCGGAGTGTGATATGACGCGTATGGGATAATTTGGGATGAGTCATCACGTGGCGTTAGAAGTCTTTGTGTCGACGAAGTCTAGTAGCTTTGATAGTTTTAGCTGTAGACCGTATGAGAACCTTGTAATTCCTTTTATTAGTTTTGGTTTTGGAACCTGTAATCACTTAATCTATAATTACTTTAAAAGTACGTTTCTTTATTGTCTTATGATATTCAGTACCTCGGGCAACCGAGATGGTAGTATCCTTATACCTGAGTGGTCCTGGTAAGGCACTTGGAGTATGGGGGTGTTACAAATGGTATCAGAGCGACGATTTTGGAACCTGTAACAAATGAACATAATGAACATAGGGAGTCTAATAAAATGAACCTGGTGTATGTGTAATGGGATCCCGGTGATGCTAGGTTTTGGGTGAGTAGGCGCCCTCACTTCAAAATCTTGGCCCCATGATACTTAAGCCAGTCACATGGTATGGGAACGTGGAGTCCGTGTGTATATGTGCGACGTGTATGTTAATTGTGCTGTATATGGTTTGTTGAAAGCATGTTGCATGATAGTTGGCTTACATGTTGGTTGGAATCGTTGGAAAAGTATATGAGAATGATGAATGATATGGTAGAAAAAGAAAGTAGTTCGTATATGATGATGTGTGATGAAGTGGATTTGTAATGTTGTTGTATTAGCAACATGGGAATAGGATTTGTAGTGTATGGGTGTGGTTTGTGTTATGAAAAGTTATGAAAATTTAAAACATGCGGGTAATAGAAAGTTGAATGTTATATGAGCATGATAGATGGTAATGTTTGGCTTTTGGTGAGTAGTAACATGAAGAATAGAGGTTCAATGATATGTGTTTTATATAACGAATTGGATGAAAAGCATGATGGTTGTTTATAACGTGGCACTTGATAACACGAAGTAGATTATTTTGTTAATTGTATGAGGAGTCGCGCAGATTTGAATGCGTAGTTGTAATCATAATGTTGAAATAATAATGAATGCATAGTACGTTGGGGTATGTGAGATAACATGCGGGTAGTATTCACGAGTCTGCATGACTCGATCGAGTGGGTTTGATTCGATCGAGTGGGTACTTGTCGTTATTTTGACCAGAATCGTGTTTTTGGGCACTCGATCGAGTACCTCGGGCACTCGATCGAGTATGGGGTCACTCGATCGAGTAGCGGGGCTACTCGGTCGAGTAAGTCGAGATCGAAGGTCCTGTTTGGGTTCGGGAGTCGGGGCACTCGATCGAGCATGTTGGGCACTCGATCGAGTAGCCTCAACTCGATCGAGTAGGTCCTGGTACTCGATCGAGTGGGGTCTGTGCAGGTCATATGCGTATTTCGGGTCATATGTTTGTCTTTTGACATTCGTTGCATATTATGTTTAATTCAAAGGTGTTATATTAATTCTTTATGCATTGTTTTACGTATGTGTTGGTCCTGAAGAGTAAGTTACCCAAGCTTATGATGTAAAGAGTGGCACTATGATGAGTATGAGTCCGGTGGGGAGGACATGAGTTATATGTGATTATGATAGATGGTGGAAAAAGAAAAGGAAGATTGGTATAGTTTATTGAGGCATGGCGCACGTTTTGCGAGACGGGATGAGTGATATAATTGTGTGTTGAGTAAGGTAAAAATAAGTGAATATAGGCAAGGGATGATGTGAGTATAATGAACGTGAGAATGAAAAGATTGAAAGTAAGAATGTGGATAGTGGCAGCTTGAGATGTGTAAAGAGTTATGGAAGGAAATGGTTAGGAGTCGTGTGGGTTATGGATTTATGTAGTGAAAGTTCGTTTAAAGGGGTTGAGAAGAGTAATATATAGTGAACTTTGTGGAGACATGTCGCGAGGTGTATTTGTAGACAATGAGTGAGTTTGGGAGGTTTGGTTTATTAAAAGATGAAACTACTGTGTGATTTCCTTGGGTAATTAACGGTATTAAATGAATTCTGATTTCTAGAGATGTAAAAAGGGGGATGCAATTGTTTGAACATTAAACGTTGGTTCTATGGATAGATTAGTGGCAAGTATGAGTGATAGCATAATAAGAGAAGATCCATGGTAAGAAAGTGTGAGATGATGTCGGTAGAAAATAATGGAATTGAGTTTTGGAGCAACGAAGGGGTAACCAGATTTCTAAAGAGTTAGCTAGAAGGAATAAGGAGTTGAACTATTAATTGGTATTATTGAGTGTAAAGAGAAAAGAAGGATAAAAGTAAGTTGAGGAAAATGTTCACCGGAGCTATGTGATATAAAGATAAGGAATCATCGAAATATGTGATGGTATCACGAGGATGTTAGCTAAAGGTTATATAGGAGTTTCGGGGCAACATGATTGGTAATGAGTTTCGAGGAATTAAGGGAGTAAGAAGTTGGTGGAGTATTGGCACGATACGAGATATTTGGTGGAGAGTTGGATGACAATACAAATAAGATAGCATTGGGAATAATGTTGAGGTAATTTTGTGGATGGGTTTGATGTTCGTTATTTGCAATGTTAACCAAAAATGGTAGAAAAACCATGTTATTTTGATATGAGTGTAAGAGATTTGATATACGAGCAGCGGTGGCATTGTGGTGTTATCACTAATGGTTAAGAGTGATGGAATATTAGAAAGGTAACAATTCTAAAGAGGTTGATTTGGTAGGGACCTGATTGTTGTGTATGATTGTGAGAGGGTATAAGATGTGGTTAGATGAGGCGGACGCTATTAGTTGAATAGTGAAGGTATGGTTATATTTGGCAGGAAGTGATGGTTGGGCGAATGGGGGAATATGTTATGAGGGGCATATGAGTTAAACTCGGGCGACAGGTAACCTTTTTCGAGTGGTGACTTACGTGGTCGGGATTGACTAGTTGGTTGTGATTACGGGTCTATGATATGTGTAAATGTTTGTGTGAGGTTCGGACCTCACAAGAAGTGGTATGGTGTGATAATTATAAAATTGTTTTATGAATGTTCGGTAATATATATGTTGGACACGGTAATTTAATTGAATGATATCCAAAAAGGTAATAATTTGATTGATTTGACATGGCTAGTTATAATTTTATGTGTATTGATAACACATGTGTATTCCGGGAAATGATAGAGATGATGTTCATGAGATGTTATCTGCTTTTTCTTGTTTATCCATATAATATGTTGCGTGGTGATTTAATAAGGTGGATTTGAGTAAGTTTTTCTTGTCGAGAAGTTATATCTTTGAGTCGGTATTTATGGGAATTGTATGCGATTGTGATGTCTATCGGTGTGGTTGTGGTGCCTCGGGTGGTGATCCGGGCACGGTACATAGTCTTTGTGATGCGGGTATTTTCGCACTACGGTGTGGTGTTGGTGGCGGTGTTGTGATGCCGTCACCGGTTGTGGTGGAGTAGGCGGGATGATTATGATTCGAGTTTGAAAGTACATACCAATTATACATAGATTGTTGTTTTGTTTGATGTTGCTCTCTGCGAGTTTCGATTTGTCTTTGATAGACAGTTGTCTTGCTTATTCATGTTTTCTTTACCAGGTTAAGTTGGGAATGAGGTAGAGTATGATGTGAAATAGAGTTGTATATGTTTCGTTGTTGTCATGGGATAGTGATAATCTGTTGATGGGACACGGTTGTGAGAGGTTGTTACGGTAATTTTGATCTTGTTTTCAGATGAGACATCGGTAGACATGGTAATGGAAAATAATTCGTGGAACATGTGTGGTAATGATCTGAAAGCGGCAGGTAGTTCATAATCTTTTGTTGAGACAATGAGTGTAGGGTGTTGGGGAAATTAGTGTCATGTTAAGTTGTGTATGAATTTTGCGGTAATGAAAGAAAGAATTTGAGGATCTAGTGTGCGTGTACGTAACGAGTGCGGATCGTGAGTTATGCTTCTGGGAGATAAGTGCCTTACGTAGAGAGGTATGTTGTTTGGCAGTAATAATGAAGAGTGGGTATGGTGATTTGCTACGAGTTTATGGTATAGGTTAGGTCTTTTGCCGAATGAGTTGAGGAATGGGAAATGTTTATGTATGGGAGCCTTGGATATAAGAATGGTGAGTGTTTGGGTTATAGACGGTTATCTTAGACATGTGGTGGTACAGAGGGTAATGAGATATAGATATGGTTTGGTATTAGTGAGTTACGAGGACGTAACGTTTGTCTTAAGAGGAGTAGGATGCGATAAAACAGATTTTGATGGTTGTACATATGGTAATATATTCGGAAGTTGAGTCTTGATGTAGAATAAAAGATCGATTCGTGTTGTGGGTGATTTTATTAAAGGTCATGACCGTGCTTGTAGTAGCGTGATGTTTAGGAGTGTGAGAATATTTCGCTAGTGTTGTGAGTTGGATGATGAGGTTACGAGTGTGAGTAAACTTCGAGGACGAAGTTCCTTTTAAGGGTGGTAGAATGTAACATCCCGTTTGATGTCTATGAGTGTCTTGGTATTGGATTTGATAGTTGATGATATTATGGAGCTAGCAGCATTAGAGGATGGTAGTTGGTTATGTATGGAGTTGGTATCGTGAGAGATATATATGTGGTAGATACGGTATAATGAGTCATGTTGTGGAAGTAAACATCGTTGGTGGAGTGGGTGTTAAGAGTTCATGTTCTATGTTCGGTCGAGTTCTTGAGTCCTTAGCTAAGTTGTTGTGTCTTGGTCGAGTCTGTATGGTTGTTCTTTTATGTATGGGTTGAACTTCGGGGACGAAGTTCCTTTTAAGGAGGGAAGACTGTAATACTCCGTATTTATAAGTCTTGGGGTACTCTATCGAGTAGCCCTTACTCTGTCGAGTAAGGGCACGTTGCGAAATAAAATAGTTTCGACTGTTGGGTACTCGATCGAGTAGCTAGGGTACTCGATCGAGTAAGGGGGTACTCGATCGAGTACCTTGGGTACTCGATCGAGTGTCCGGTTTTACGTGGAAGTTTTCTCGGGTTTTGTTAATTATGCGATTAAGGTATTTAAACATATTCGTCATTGTTTTAATTCACTTTTACAAAACCTAAAACCCCGTTTAAGAGAGAAAGCGACCACTTCATCTTCCTAATCGCATTCTCAAAGCAATTCCGGAGTTCGACGGACGGTCGGTTCTTGTCGTTTTTCGTGTCGTTGGATTCCTTGCGTCGAGGGTAAGCTTTTAATATAGTTTTTATAATGTTTTGTTAAGATTGGTTAAACCCTAATTTAGGAATTGGGGTTTTGGTGTGTAGTTTGTGATGTGTAGTCTTTATGTGTTATATGATAGGAGGAGAATTCGTAGAGGAGCCGTTTTGATACAGTTGTAGATACCGTCTGCGTGTTGTGCTTTCAGTAGGATTTCCTACTCGTATTAGTCCCATGATGGGATATTGGTGATGTCTTTGTAGTTAGTTGTTTGATATGATGATTGTGATTGTGATTGTGATTGTGATTGTGATTGTGATTGTGATTGGTTGTCTATGGCTCTCGAGATGCGTTCTCGGCTGAGTGGGGTCACTTGCGGGAGTGACTTCACGCCCTAGTTTCGCCCTTCGTGGAACCCGCCACGGAAGGGGATGTGCACATTAATGGACAGGGTTATCGCTCGGTATGATGAGCGGGGCTTAGGTGGGAACGGCTGCGGTCCCCCACTGGCAGGGCTGGTCCAGTGGACAGTCAGTATTGAGACGATGGGAGTTGGTGGTGTGTGTGTGTGTGTGTGTGACAGTTCAGCTGTCTGTTTATCTTATTGTTGATATATGTATTGAATTGTGTGATTAGTACTGACCCCGTTTAAATGTTTTAAAATCGTGGTGATCCATTCGGGGTGGTGAGCGAGTTATTGAGCAGAGTGTGATATGACGCGTATGGGATAGCTGGGATGAGTCATCACGTGGCAGTTAGAAGTCTTCCGCTGTGTCAGACGAAGTCTAGTAGCTTTGATAGTTTTAGCTGTAGACCGTATGAGAACCTTGTAATTCCTTTTATTAGTTTTGGTTTTGGAACCTGTAATCACTTAATCTATAATTACTTTAAAAGTACGTTTCTTTATTGTCTTATGATATTCAGTACCTCGGGCAACCGAGATGGTAGTATCCTTATACCTGAGTGGTCCTGGTAAGGCACTTGGAGTATGAGGGTGTTACAGGGATGCCCACCAAATTACAGTAACTGAACGCGATATGTGGTATATTTCCAGGCTTGCAGGGTGACTTAGTTTGAGGAGTCCTGACTATCTTCTTTGCTGCTGAACTGGTCAGGCCACAAATCTCTAATCCGCCATTTATGAATTTTACTTCATAGAGGGGAGGTGGTGGAGGGATATTACGTTCCTTCTTTTGCTCTAGGTTGACTTTGCCAGGATCATTGAGGTATCCTGCCTTTAACAGCTAGACTACTTCTTTCCCGAGAGTGAAACAATCCTCTGTTGTATGCCCTGTATCCATGTGAAATTCACACCACTTAGTATGGTCCTTCCTCAGATTCGAGTTATCTGACTTTCTGGGCCACCTGACCACTAGTCCCATGTTATCCAGTCGCTGGATCAAACCTGCAATATCAACATAGAATTTATGTTTAGAGATAAGTAGATGAACTTTAGCCTTACCTTGTTGTTCTTGTGCTAGGTTGACTTCTGACTGACCAGACCTGGTATGTGGACCACTCCTGTAGTTATTGCCACTTTTGGTGCTTCTCCTGTTTGGCTTATCATAGTCTTTTGCATTGCAGGGTCCTCCAAACTTGTAACTCTTGTCTTCCTATAGCCTGATATAAGCAAGCGTCTTTGTCTTGACATCTTCGATGGAATGACATGTGTACTTGGTCACCTCACCATATAGATCACTATTAGGTAGTAATCCCTGCCTGAATGCTTCCAATGCTGTTCCAATGTCATACCTGGGAATTGACACTTTCTCCTTGTTGAATCTATCAAGGAAGACTCTAAGGGTCTCATCTGGTTTCTGGGTAATCCTATACAGGTCACTAGAACATTTCTCCAAATCCCTATTACTTGCGAACCGCTGGTTGAATGTGTTGATCAGGTCAACAAAGGATCTGATGCTTTCATTTGGCAGGTTAATATACCACTGCAGTGCAGGACCAATAAGTGTTGTTCCAAATTCTTTGCACATGCAAACATGCCTTAATTCATTAGGAATAGATGCAGCCAACATTTTTTGCTTGTAGAAGGCCACAAGGTTTTGTGGATCTGAGGTCCCATCATAGGTCCTCATGGATTGAACCACAAATTTATTGGGAAGATCTACTTTAGCTATCTTGTCTATAAAAGGCGAGTCAGCATAGCTTTCAGGGACAACTTCTTCCATGCTGGCAGGGACTCCATGAATTTTTTTCGAATTTTTCATTGAGTTTCTCTATTTTCTGGACTATTGCCATCATGATGGATCCTCATGTTTCATCAACTCTATCATCTTTGGGGGTCTCTTTATCAACGTTGATCACATTTTTTATACCACTTG